>NW_008824715.1:235059-259222 GCF_000699105.1 Pygoscelis adeliae
GGGGCGGGGCCGCCAGCAACTTGGGGGTGTCGGAGAGGTTGGGTAGCGCCCTGCCTGCCCCCGCCGAGCGCGGGGCCTTGTGGTCGCCTGAACGCCTGAAGTACCCGCCGACGGGAGGGCCTCGGAGATGTGGTTCCCTCTTTCCAGAGGGGGTGAGGTAGCCACTCCAGCGCCGTTTGCGCGCCACGCTTCAGAAGACGCTCTCGTAGAAAACTCCGGCCGGGTTGTTGAAACCGGAGGGTAAGGAACACGATCGACCAGCTCCAGAGGAAAATCTGGACTGCTCCGAGACTGCATGCTCCTGACTGCGTGGGAGCGCTCAGCCGCTGCCCTGAAGGGGATGCTATGGGAAACATCTTTCGTGAAAGATTTCTGTGCTTGGTCCATATATTAAAATGTAATGTAACTGCAGCCATCTGCGTAAATAGCTCTCCTTCATTTCGTGGTAGCTGTGAGAAACTTCCCTCCGCTCTTAGCCTGACTCTGAGAAATAGTTGGGTGACAGACAAGCCTCGTGAATTAAAAGAATGTTCTTCTGTGTTCTAGCAGGATCTAGTTTTGTTTGGCATTGAAAATCTCTCACGGAGAATGGTTAAGCAGGGATCAGTGACATCACTCGGCAGGAAACACTCTTGGAAGAGTTGCTATTGGAGCAATCTTGCATGATGATAAAAGTCTCCCGGATAACCTCTTCAGTAGTTGAATCCTTCATAGGTCATAGACCAGCTTATTGCCTGAAATACAGACATTGCAGATACTGTATTTTATTTTTAGCATGAAATTTCACTTGAGAAGCGTGTTATCTGGTTTTTATTCCGTGCGTGTAATCAGGATGCCAGATTTTTGTCAGCAAGTTCAGCTTCATGTGAAATGACACCAAATTGCTTCAATGATGAGCACCTTTAGTCTGTCCTCCCATCAAAAAGCTTTCCTCAAAACTGACCTCTTCCTTACTGGGGGGGAGAGCAGCTTGGTAACTGTTAGCAGTGAAGTAATCATGGTGAGCTAAAAAGTTGCATCTTAATAAACCTAAAGGAGGTTGCACTTGTGTATATATACATATACATATACAGTAGCTTTGAGAAGCAAATGTCATAGCTGCCGGAAATCACCACCAATTCGAAAACAACTTTGCCTTCTGCCTAGCACAAAAAAGGTTGGGCTCCTGTCTGTCTGACACTTGCTTTGACTTCAAGATGGCTTTTTGGTGGGAGGGACAGGCTGAAGGGTGCTGTACGTTGAAGCAATTTAGTGTCATTTCACATGAAGCTGAACTCACTGACAAAAACCTGCTTAGAAGACGGAAAGAATCAAACGGTGATAATTTCAAATCTGTAGAATGAAAGTGGGAGTGAGCTAGACAGATAAGAGGTGGCTATGGTATGTGGGCTTTGTGAGTGGGAACAGATACCTTTTTGGTTAGAGGGCAAGCCAGGAGAGGGACTGGAAAGGAGACTTGGAGCACTCATCACTTGAAGATAAGCATATGCTGACGTTTTTATATTGGCATAGTAAATTATATGATTTCTTGAACTCATGCAAGTTAGTGTGATGGAAGTTCTCTTCTGTTGGCAGGTCTTTGTCAAGAGGCTTTTTTGCATGGAGGTGTTAGGTGATTTTTTTTTTCCCCTGTCTGCTTTGTATCTCAAAGTGATGCAGCTGCATGTGAAAATCTTATCTTGGCAACAGAAGTTAAAATGACTGAGTTTGCAAGCATCCGGATGAAAGGGGAGGAGAAAATGTTTCATTTTGAAGCTGTCAGCTCTTTACAGAACACTCGAGCATGAAAGGAAATGTTGAGGGGAAGGAAGCTTAAAAAGAAAAAATAATACATGAGTTGTTTTTTTGAGCTTTGAAAAACTGTTTCCTCTAAATAGTAAGATGTCTTTAACCAGTGTGTTTGGTTTGGTTAGTTTCCGGAAAGGATGTGAACTTTTTTTTTTTTCAGGCTTCAATATGGTTTGTCATACATCTAGCGCCTTTAGCACCCCACATTCATGTTGCTTGAATTTATTGTCCAATGATGTTAATAGGAACAATGGTTGCTGAAAATTCTGCCCCTCGTTAATACCGAAGAGACAAATACTTGTACTCTGTGAAGCAACTGACACTTTCAGAATCCAGACATCCAATCAAGAATGCTCCTTTTTTAATTTAGTGTGCAACAGTGGATATTATATTGGTTTGTGTTTTGTTTTTTTTCTTATATGATTTTTAATAAGCTGAAAAACATTATTATTTTTCCAGATTTGTTCCTGACCTTCCACAAAAATGTCTAAGGTAAGAATAACATTTCTGTTTTCCAATGTAACAATGTGAAACAGATATTTTGTTTCTAAATATTAATCTGCAAGGGCAGAATGTGTAACTTGCATTGTGTTTGATAGTGATGTGTATGCTAAATTTATGGGTCATAAATAAGAGAGAATTCACATTTAGAAGACATAATATTAAAAGACTGAGTGATGTAAAACATGTATTAAAGTAGTTTCCTACAAGTATAAACCTCTGCAGTTAACTAATACTCTTGGAAGGATTTAATTTTGGTCATGGAGTTGCATACAAGCTTCCTGGTGCATTTTCATTGAAACTTCCATTCTGCTACTGTGTTTTGAGCAGGAATAATTTAAGAAAAGGATGTTCTTAGATTTAATTTCTTCATTTACTAATAGTCAACTGATCTTCCAGAAAAATGCTTTATAAACAATGTGGTAACTTAAAATATTATTGACATGCTGGGATTCATCTAATTCTTGGTTGCCTGTATTTGGTATAATGGGTAGAACATCCATGTTAGCTTATTGGAGTGAAATGAATGATAAAGGGTACCCAAGTAATGCATTTGAAGAGGGAAACTAATAGATCTAAAGATTTCTCTGCAGTATTTGTAGCAGTGGGTATTTGAAACACTATTGTGTAAATTCCCACTCCCCACCTCCCCCTTAAAAGAGATCTCTAAAGAGGTCTTCCAGCAGATGACTATCACTTCACTAGTTGTTCAGTGTTTTCATCTGGATGTGCTAAAAACAGATTAGAAATGGTCACCTTTTTATTTTAAGTCCATAAACGTTGGACATAAGCTTTTTTATTTTAAATGTGTGTGAAGACACTGTTTAAACAGTGTGTGATTAGTGAATGCACTTCATACTTCGATAAATAAATGTTTGGGGTTTTGTTTCTTTTTTACTTAATGTGATCTTGGCTGCATAGCTGAATAAATGAAACTTTTTTTAATCTCTAGGTGAACGCAGTTGTTCTGTACCTCATTGTGAAACTGTTGAGTAGTAGGAACACCTGTGTAGTTTTCTCTCTGTATGTCATGTAGCTTCAAACCGTTTGAAATAACTGAGGAAAGCAGTTATACAAACAAGTATGTCTTGAGTGGTTGTTTATTATTGTCTTATTTTATTTTATTTTATTTTTAGCAACAGCCTGCTCAGTTTACCAATCCAGAAACCCCTGGCTATGTTGGATTTGCAAACCTTCCCAACCAGGTTCACCGCAAGTCTGTGAAAAAGGGGTTTGAATTTACTCTTATGGTGGTTGGTAAGAAAACAGTTTACAGTCTTTCTCAAAATTAGTACTTGCTCACAGGGAATTTGGAATTAAAATGAGTATTACTTTCACTGTTTACAATAGCATCAGAAAGCTCTTCTGTACTGTAGCATTTAACTTTCTTTTATAGTTTATTAATTCATGCAGCGGTTGTTTTACACACTTGTGGTTTAACCCAGCAGGCAGCTAAACACCACACAGTGGTTTGCTCACTCCCCCTGCCAGTGGGATGGGGGAGAGAATCGGGGGGGGGGGGGGGAAAAATTTTAATAATAATAATGATAAAAGAATATACAAATCAAGTGATGCACAATGCAATTGCTCACCACCCGCTGACCAATGCCCAGCCAGTTCCCGAGCAGCGGTCACCGCCCCCCAACTAACTCCCCCCAGTTTATATACTGAGCATGATGTCATATGGTATGGAATACCCCTTTGGCCAGTTTGGGTCAGCTGTCCTGGCTGTGCCCCCTCCCAGCTTCTCGCTGGCAGGGCATGAGAAGCTGAAAAGGCCTTGGCTAGTGTAAGCACTACTTAGCAACAACTAAAACATCAGTGTGTTATCAACATTATTCTCATGGTAAATCCAAACCACAGCACTGTACCAGCTACTAGGAAGAAAATTAACTCTATCCCAGCTGAAACCAGGATAAGACTACAAACCATGTTTGAATACATTATTAAGTTTGTGGGTGAAGTGAAGAAATTCTGTTGTGCACTCCTGTGATCGTTACTTCCCTCCGCCTCTTCTGTCTTACAGGATTCAAGCATTCCATTTAGAATACAGTTTAGAACTCTTTTTGCATTTGAATACAATCTTTGCTTGCATGTTTTGATTAAGAGAATAGTATTAAGGAGACTATTCTATTTAAAATGTTCTTTATGCTTCTGTAGCTCAAAAGAATCTGAACTCTGGTCTTTCCATCCTTTCTAAATACTCCTGTAAGAGAAGAATGAGAATTGGATTAGTTGATTTTCATGTGGGCTGTTACTTTTTAAATTTATCTTGATATTCTGTTAGCAGTTATAATTTGAAGTATAATTCTATTTGGTATTTCGTTGGGAATCTGTGTTGGTGTCTGGAATGGAAAGAAAAATCTAGTGTGTTTGCAGAAATACTTTGATCTTCTGACAAGTTGGTGTTATTTTTGCAAATAAAGCAGGCTTCCAAATCAGGCTTGGGCATCTTTTATATCTCTCCTGGTCACACTGATTGGGAGCTGTAACTTCTGAGTTTTGGTGTTTGAACTCTGTAATTCTCACTTTTAAAATAGGCTTTTGCAAAAAGTAACCCTAATAGAATTAGGTTCTTTATTACCTGGCGTCACAAGAAGTAAATCCCATTTGTGTGTTAGATTTGTCCAAGAGAGATCACAGTGGAAATGAACAGGAAAGGTGAGGCGGTACATGACAGGAGGTGTTTAAGTTCTTAATTGTTTTGGATTCCAGTAGTTACAGAAAGAGTCTATCCTCAAACCTTTTATTAGTTTTGCCAAATGACAGCCCTAGCATTGCTTTTATCCTGTTTCTGTCTTTGTAGTTCAGTGTTGGACTGAGTTGGCCCTTATTTTTGTCTTCCTAGAATTTTATCATAGTTGTTTGCTGTATCTTTCATTGGATTTGCTTAGGATAAGACCATAATGGATATCTTATAAAATCTAAGGGTAAAGCCAAACTGTAAGCAGATGGTTCAAATTATGGTATCTGCTGTAACTCTTCAGAATTTACTGTTCAGTGATCCTAAAAATCTGAACAGTTCTGAGAAACAAAAGATGAGCTTTCTCTGCTGTAGCTAAACTTAATTTCCAGATCTCTTTGAAATTAAATGCAAATAGTGCTATGTGAAACAGTTCTGGCAGAAAGCTATATAAAATTATATAGACCAAACAGTCATTTCTAGCTTCTTGTAAAATAGAAAATAGGGGGAAAATGACATGGTGTCAGAGTAACAGAAAGGCAGTTAACCCCACTCATGTCTCAGAGTAAAATTTAACTTTACAGTCACTGCCTGCCAGTATTCTAAGGGATAAGTAAAAACTACAGGAAGAGAGCTTGGAGAAAAGTAGTTTCATTGAAAATTTGGAGTGATATTTTAAGATACACTAGCAGAGGGAGGCAGTCAATGTAAGATAAAATAAATCATGCTTTAAATTGTTGATTATTTCAATAGTTTGGAATGTGAATTCTTTCTCTTGAACTATGCATGGGGTTTAAGTATGTTCCCTTGTGGGCTATATCACAATGCCTGTATTGAACTATTATTCTTCATGGAGTTGCCATACTTCTTAATTTCTGAGCAGGAGAATGCTTCTTTAAAAGCTGTCTGTACAGACAGAGTCCTAATCAATGGTTTTTCGTCTTCACATTGTTTTTTCTGCTATTTTTTATTGTAGTTTGTGAAAATATGAGCTGGGGTTTATAACAATTTGGCTGCTTCGCTGTGTTGCTTCCAAAGAAATCCCAACCACTTGTATTTATTAAAAATTTCACATTCGTTCTCATTATTAAGCTATGACTTCATCTAAATAGTTATTTCACTTGAGAGTCACTAAACTCTAACTACTGTGGCCAGTAGTTAGAATAACTACTCTTTTCATTAATCCTTGACAGCGACTATGAAAACTGATTTGTTTTACATGTAATATTTACCCAGACCGAAAGTATGGAATGTTCCACTGGTTAAAATCATACTTTTTTTGGTTTTGCTGAAATGATGCTGTGTGACTGTTGAGTTACTCTGGCTGCATGTCTCTTTCACTGGTGAAGGCTGCACTGGTAAAATCTGATCTTGAGACATGCATTCTGTAAGGCATTAAAAACTGGCATCTCCGAGTCAAATCTTTATTTAAAAAATAAATCCATCTCTTTTTTCTTTTGTTCAGATATTTTTGTTAGACTCCTGTTGCAGAATAGTCTGTGTTATTCAGAGGGATTATGCGGCCCATCATTTTTAACATCTAATTTTTTTAATTAATTCTATCAACACCTGAAATAAAACCAAAATTCTAGAAAAGGATTTGTTTAGTGAATTCAAGTACTGAGCACTTCGAGTTCCTGGTCTTTTTTATGCCATGTTCTGATTAACATTTTGATCTTTAGCTAATTACTTGGCTTTTGAACTTTCCTCATGGCTCAGTCAGTAGCCCTAGGACAAAAATATATTTATGGTACACTTTGGTAATCCCCAGTTTTATCAGTGAAAAAGTTGCTCTGTGTGTATGCTCAGTAGCCATGTTACATTCCTCTTCCCTTGGCTTCTTGTTTGCCATATTAGCATAAAAAGCAGAAATAACAGAATCATAGAATAGTTTGGGTTGGAAGGGACCTCTAAATGTCATCTAGTCCAACCTCCCTGCCGTGGGCAGGGACATCTTCCACTAGATCAGGTTGCTCAGAGCCCCATCCAACCTGACCTTGAATGTTTCCAGGGATGGGGCATCCACCACCTCTCTGGGCAACCTGTGCCAGTGTTTCACCACCCTCAGCGTAAAAAATTTCTTCCTTATATCTAGTCTAAATCTACCCCCCTTTAGTTTAAAGCCATACTTTATGCTGGCTGGCTGTGCAGAAGTTCAGCAATGCCTTTTTCGTTGTTTAAATTGATGATACAGCGTAGGCAGGATCTAGCTTCTCACTGTGTATGATCTTTCACGTTCTGGAGTGATAGCAGAAAAGCATGCCTTAAAAAATCAGGAGACATGAAATGGGAAATTTTAAGTCTAAATTGATCAGAACTCCACTTGACTAGCAGATTTAATTACAAATCATCAGTGAAAGCTCTCAGAAAGTGTATTACAAAGCTGAGATGTAAAAATTGTTATTCAACCTTCTTGTGCAAACTTTTCTAATACAAAATTATAAGCTGTAAATGTTTAAATGAAAAGATTTACATTTAACATGAAAAAATGTATAGTTAGATGATACTGTCTGGATACAGTTCAAATTAATTATGTATGTATGTATGTTGAATTTATCTTTCTATTGAATCACAGGTGAATCTGGATTGGGAAAATCTACTTTAATAAACAGCCTCTTCTTGACAGATCTCTACCCAGAAAGGATAATCCCAGGAGCTGCTGGTAAACACACCTTTGTTCTAGTTTCTCTGTTCTTGATGATTTTTGGAGTTGAATGCTTTTATCTTTGGATTTTAGTAACAGCCAGTAGTGATTTCTAGCTGTAGTGATTTCTAATGTATTTCCTTATACTTGAACTGTTTGATGGAATTGGTTCCCTCTGTACGCAGGATGTACATGGGGCCTTCGTTGTTTAGTCCTCGGGTGTATTCACATTGGCACCTAGGAAGTTGATCCCTTCTTTTGCTTAAAAAAATGTCATTGTGTCACAGTAAGATAAACAATCAACTAAAACAATCAGAAACTTTCTTTAATTTTTAATCTCTTGCAATTCTAAACATATGCATTGTTTATGCCTGCTCGGACTTGCAACTTGATTCCTTTGCTTTGGGTTGATATTTAGTGAATGTGAGCTTCACCTCCTTTTCTTCTTCAGTCCCATGTCCCCTTTTTATTCTGTTAACCAAGGCATACAATAATCCAAGGAGAGAGAATATTGTAAGAAAATAAAGGAAGATGCTATTTTTTTCCCTCTTTGCTACTTGTTGAATGACTTGCTTTAATAATTTATCATGTTAGCTGACGATTACATATCACTTTCAACCTTAGGAAAAAAATCCAGTATGTATAATTCAGTATTGTTCTCCAAATTGCTGATTACCTACGGTTTTTCTCAGTCCCTTCTGCCTTAGTTTCTACATTATATTTAAGAACATTATGAAATCTCAAATAATCTTCTAACAAAATCTGAAGAACTTAAGTACTGAGTCTTGGTGTTAAGTTATCAGGGCGTAGAAGGTAATCCGTGGAATAACTTTTATATGGTTGCATCTGCCAATTAACCTTTTGCGCTTATCTCAAAATGACAGTGTCTTATAAATTCTATTCTGAAAGATCAAGTTTATTGTGTTTTAGAGAAGATTGAACGCACTGTGCAGATTGAAGCCTCAACAGTTGAAATTGAAGAGAGGGGTGTGAAACTACGCCTGACGGTTGTAGATACACCAGGATATGGGGATGCTATCAATTGTCGAGACTGGTATGTACACAGAGTATATATTTATCTATATATGAAGACTGACATCCATTTCATATTTGTCCTGGGGGCGGAGGGGAATAAGTAACTGAAGTGGGGCTCTATTAATAATGATATGCAGTTCAAAGTAGGATGGCCCAAGTGGCAACCCTAGCTCTTTTAAACACTTCCATTCCAAAGGTGATTCAATGTGATTATACTGTTAAGTCATTATCTTACCTTTTTTTGGTGTGTGGTGACGCAAAGTGCTGAATCTGAGGTGTGATTTTTGGAGAGATGGGCATGTTTTCTAATTTTGAGGAAGCTTAATTTAAGTGTTATGAGTCCATTCAGATACATGTAAAGAGGCATCAATAACTTTCACACAACTTGAAATAAATTTTGTGACACAGATGTTTTGATTTCTTTTTTCTTAGTTAACTTTCTTATGTTTGGAAGAGTTCTAAGTGAACAGTGACCTTGACTTCTTTTATAGTCAGAAAGCAATGGAACCACTGCAACTGAAGAAATTCAACAATACTCTGAGAAAGTAATTAATCTAGTCTTTAGTGCAAGTAAAAATCCACCTTTAGATCTTGTCCACATTCATTTGAGCATTCTCAGATTCTGTGCTTCATTTTTAAGTGCATTTTCGTCATCTTTGGGTTTGATTGTTTGGGGTTTTTATGAAATTCACATTGTAATAAGTACTGAGGAATAATCTTGAGATTAATGGCAATCATTTTTCAATGGTGATCCCTCTTCCCACATCTCTCAAGCCCCTGAACCTCAAGGCAGGGACTGGGGAAATGAAGTCCCTCCCATTGTAAGTGAAGATCAGCTTCGAGACCACCTGAGGAACTTAAACATATGTAAGTCCGTGGGACCCAGCAAGATGCATCCCATCTGATCGGGTTATCTATGGCAGATGTAGTTCCCAAGCTACTCTCCATCATATTTCAAAAGTCATGGCAGTCAGGCAAAGTCCCCAGTGACTGGAAAAAGGGAAACATCACGCCCATTTTTAAAAAGGGTAAGAAGGAGGACCCTGGGAACTACTGACCAGTCAGCCTCACCTCTGTGTCTGTTAAGATCATGGAACAGGTCTTCCTGGAAGATACGTTGAAACATATGGAGGACAGGGAGGTGATTAGACACAGCCAAAATGGCTTCACCAGGGGCAAACTGTGCCTGACTAATCTGGTGGCCTTCTATGATGGAGTGGATAAAGGAAGAGCTACTGATGTCATCTACCTGGGCTTCTGTAAGGCCTTTCATATGGTCCCCCATAACATTCTTGCCTCTAAATTGGAGAGATATGGGTTTGATGGACGGACTGTTAGATGGATAAGGAATTGGCTGGACGGCTGCGTCCAAAGAGTTACAGTCCATGGCTCAAAGTCTTAAGTGGAAACCAGTAACAACTGGTGTCCCTCAAGGGTCTGTACTGGGACCAACACTATTTAATATCTTAATCAATGACATAGTGGAATTGAGTCCACCCTCAGCAAGTCTGCAGATGACACCAAGCTGAGTGGTGCAGTTGATTCACTAGAGGGAAAGGATGCCATCCAGGGGGACCTCGATAGGCTTGAGTGGGCCCATGCAAACCTCACGAATTGTCAGAATAGCAGACCTCACAAAGTTCAACAAGGCCAAGAGCAAGGTCCTGTGCATGGGTTGGGGAAATCCTCAATATCAATACAGACTGGGAGATGAATGGGTTGAGAGCAGCCCTCCAGAGAAGAATTTGGGGATACTGGTGGATGAAAAATTGGACATGAGCTGGCAATGTGCAGTTGCATCCCTGAAAGCCATCCATACCCTGGGCTGCATCAAAAGAAGCGTGACCAGCAGGTCGAGGGAGGTGATACTGCCCTTCTACTCTGCTCTGGTGAGACCCCACCTGGAGTACTGTGTCCAGCTCTGGTCCAGAAGAGGGACACGAAAATGATCAGGGGGATGGAACACCTCTCCTATGAAGAAAGGCTGAGAGAGTTGGGGTTGTTCAGCCTAGAGAAGAGAATGCTTCGGGGAGACCATACTAAGGCTCTTCAATATATAAAAAGGGCTTACAGGAAAGATGGAGAGAGACTTATTACCAGGGCCTGTAGTGACAGGACAAGGGGCAACGGTTTTAAACTGAAAGAGGATAGGTTTAGGTTGGATGTAAGGAAGAAGTTTTTTACAATGATGGTGGTGAGACACCAGAACAGGTTTCCCAGAGAAGTTGTGGATGCTCCATCACTGGAAGTGTTCATGGTCAGGTTGAACAGGGTTTTGAGCAACCTGACCTACTGAAAGATGTCCCTGCCCATGGTAGGGGGTTGGACTAGATGGTCTTTAAAGGTCCCTTCCAACCCAAACCATTCTTTGATTTTAAATCGATTTGGAACAAGAAGCTTCGATTATCTTGAGCTTGTGTAATTAATATTAGTCAAAAGATAAATACTAACCCAAGAGAAATTTGCTGTAGAAGTTAAGAGGTGTGTTATATGTATGTGTATTTTATCTTAATATTAAAAAAAATATGTATGCATAGTAGTTTGTTATTTTGGAATTCGAGTAAAATTTTAAGATACGTGCTCTTCTTCTCTTACAGTCTTACAGCACCAGTAAGTTAACTTTTGTCTATCAGCAGGTTGATTCATCAGCAGGATGTCTTGGTGTTTTAATATTACCTTTGAAACATGACTAAAATTATTGACCATTTGGGAACAAGCATGATTTCTTGAATCCATATTTGTTTTACAGTTTTAAGACCATAATCTCTTACATTGATGAGCAGTTTGAGCGATATCTGCATGATGAGAGTGGTTTGAACAGAAGGCATATCATAGATAACCGGGTTCATTGCTGCTTCTATTTCATTTCACCATTTGGTCATGGGTAGGTGTTTTCTCTTTCATTTTATTTTTTAAATGATTTTACTTTGGGGAGTTGGTTTGTGCCTGTTGACTTAAATTTTCAGAATCAGATTGCCATTACTTAAGGAAGTACTAGAACTGCTGGAATTAATTGGGCGTGTTCTTTCTGTGTAAGGAGAGAGATTTACATTGGTGTGAAAATAAATTGGTAATTTAGATTAAAAATAAATTTAACTTTTTCCATATTTTAATTTTAGCCTTAAGCCTCTGGATGTTGAGTTTATGAAGGCCATACACAACAAAGTAAATATTGTACCAGTGATTGCAAAAGCTGATACGCTTTCTCTGAAAGAGCGAGAAAGACTAAAGAAAAGGGTAAGTATTTTTCTAGCTTGCAGAAGAATGTTGCACTTTGGTTACAGCAACATGGTCGCTGAAGAGAGGGGTGTTCTCATTCAATCTTACTCTGTCCTAGCCAAGAAAAATCTAATCTCATGCACAGTGTAACGTTATTTAATATGTAGTTTGATATCTTGTAAATTCTTTTATTATGTATTTAACTGAGAAATTGTCCTTAAAATGTTGCCTGCAAAATGGCAGGTTGGCTATGTTTACAATTACATTATGAGTGAATTTTGAAACTTTGGAAAAAATATTTAAATGCATTTGCTAATGGTAATTGCTCCCTTACCTGTTTAATCAGTCCCAAAGCAGAGACAGTATCTGTATCTATAATGTGCCTATATTTTTTTACCCCGTCAGAATTCTGATGATTGAAAAATAGGATTTTCAGAGATTTTTGGGGTTGTTTTTCTTCCCCTATGTCACCCTTTTCTAACACACATTCCAGTTCATTCTTCCATAGGTAAGACCCCTTAATACATTGTCTTGCAGGACTTGATGCTGTATTTGCCAAGGGTGGAAAAATGCAACAAACCATCATGAGTTAATAACAACTATGAAATTTAGAAAGAAGTGTTAGAATTAACTTGCCAGAAGGCACACTTGATCCAGTCTTAGCTGTTATATTTAAAACTTTATCTATGATTTTTTTCAGTTATTCTGAAAATCCTTATAGTTATCTTACCCAACTTGCAATAAAAATAGAGAAATATACTTTACTTTGATATAAGTATTGTACTAGAATTCTGCAGAGAGAAAGATTTTTTAATTTTTATTTTAAAAAGCAAAATTTGGGTTTATGACAAATGGATTCCAGCTGCAGATGCCATTCTTAGCAGTCATGAAGACAGAAAAAAGTATTTGTTGTGTCTGTAGCTCAGTTAGGTTTTTAAACACTCCTACCCCTGCCCCCCAAATAGTAATTCAGACAGAACAGCAAGGAGTTTTAGGCTGTTCAAAGCAATTATGACTTCTGAGTCAATGGTTTATAATTTAAAAAAAAAAATTGCAAAGGTTTAAAAAAAGCTCAGTTTCTTATGTATTATTCACAGAGGACAGTGTTTATTTGAACACTATTATTTGTCTGAAAGTCTGTGGCAAGTAGTTGTTGAATATCATGAAGAAATACGATGTTTAAAAACAAATACTTGCTGAATAATTTGGATCAGTAAGGTAGGCCCAGATTTCTCAAGAGACTGTGAATAACTGATTAATTTTACCTTAAGATTTAAAAGTACTGATTTTACATGTGTATTATCTCAATTTCTTATATTATAAATCTCAGATTCTGGATGAAATAGAAGAGCATGGCATCAAGATTTATCACCTGCCTGATGCTGAATCAGATGAGGATGAAGATTTTAAAGAGCAGACCAGACTCCTGAAGGTATGACTGGCTTCATAGGTTACATAAGTGGATAATATACTGTATCTTTCGGACTGCTCAGATGGCTTTAGAACAAGATACATACTGTGACCTGCAATGAGATCTTGAGTGAGTCACTGTGTCTCTGTGCCCAGGCTTCTCTATCTGGAAGATGGTGGTAACAATTACTTTGTTTTTTGAGGTTTTTTTTTATTTTTGGGGTTTTTTTTATACCTTCAAATTAAAAGCATTATGAACTTAATACCATAATATGCAGTGCTGAGCAGAACAAGAGTTGTTCTTGGAGTTGTTTGTTCTGGTTCATTATTAGTAATTTTTGCATTTGTGGCTTTCAGGCCAGCATCCCATTTTGTGTAGTGGGATCCAATCAACTCATTGAAGCCAAAGGTAAAAAAGTTAGAGGTCGACTCTACCCATGGGGTGTAGTTGAAGTGGAGAATCCGGAACATAATGACTTCCTGAAGCTGAGGACCATGTTAATGTAAGTTAGAAAATTCCAATTAAATGGTAGTTTAAAAAACAGTCACCAGGAAGATACTTAAACACTGTATTGGGGGTTTGGAGCGGTTGTGGAATCCTTGGAGACATTCAGAATTTGTCTGGAGAAGGCCATGAGCAGCCTTGACCTAGCTGGCTAGACAGGGATTGGACCACATAGGCTCCAAAGGTTCTTTCCAATCTGAATTACTCAGTGATTCTGTGAAAATAATCTTTTTCCTAATTCTTTTGTCTAACAGTGTTGTATTGCTATTCAGATCCCCAGGAACATAAAACAGGTTGCTTCACACCTTGTGCTTATTTAAATATATCTATATGTAGCAAACGACTAGGCTTCAAAAGTCCACTGTTTCATTTTGTCCAGGCTTTGCTACTCTGCTTCCCCTGCCCAGCACTGCTTCATCAAATGCCTCACCCAGGAGGAGAGCTTATGTCAGGGCTTCCTCAGGGTCTGAGGTGGTCTCTCTGTGTGTCTTTTATTGCACTGATTTAACTTAAATTGGCATGTTAAATGGGTGTACATGCTGAACACTGACTTAATAGAGTGCTGAATGTGAGAGTTGGTTAAGCAAGCTGATGTGACACAGGTATGTTTTATCTTTTAATTATTTTTCTTCCTCCAGCACCCATATGCAAGATCTTCAGGAGGTGACCCAGGATCTTCACTATGAGAACTTCCGCTCTGAGAGGCTAAAACGAGGCGGCAGGTTGTCATCTTATGGTTACATGCTGTTTCTTCCTCTTCTGAATTTATTTTTTGGTGTCTCTGTCTCTCCTACCATTTCATTGCTAGGATTTGGTAGATCATGGACAGCTCTGTAGCTCCAGTCAGCACCAAGTTCAGTCAACCAGCTTACACTGAGTTTAAGAAAAAGTATTACATAAATCTGAAGAGACAGCTGTGGCATTAAAAGGGTATAGTTAGATCCCTGCTTTGTTTTAAGGCTTGAACCAGATGGATTGGAATGTTTGAGGTAACTAAGTAGGGCAGATGTCTATGATGAATGTTGTCTTAAAAAATCTGCAAGTTAGGTCGGTGCTGATGTGTTAAAAAAAGTTTTTTTTTTTCAGAATTAACAACTGGAATATCTGGACTGTGTCTTTAAAAAGAAAAACTCAAGTCCTTCTGCAGTACTTTATTAAACATGGTATACATAATTTTCTTTGCATAGCAGTCACAGGGTAATGTCTTTCAACCCTATTTTGAGCTGTGGTGGGTAGGGCACAGCTTTCCTGGTAAGAGACACAGGCAGAACACCCCATTTTTAACTAAAATAGCAGGGTTTGTAAAGTTGAGTTTGTGAGTTCTTGTTGAAAACTGGTTTAAATTTTTTCAGTTGCTTCTCTTATTTCAGCCACTAGAGGGTTTCATAATTGCACATTTCGGTGGGTTTGATATATTTTGCAAAGCTTTTTCCATCATGCTGTTGACATCGGTTTTGTCACATGCCTAGTCAGTTTTCAGGAAGAGGAGTTTGTCTATGCCTGTAGCATTGGCCTACAAGTCCAGTTTTCCCCTCAGGCAAGATGACATGCTCTTCTCCCATGACTTTTAAATCCTGTCTTCTGAAGTTCAAGCTAAAAAAAAATATTTTTGCCAAGTTCTGGTGCCTGTTATCCAACAGGTATGTACAAAGGTCTTAAAAGTAATGTAACCTAAGGTCATCCAGAGTTAAAATAAAGTTTAACAATTTTTAGAGGGTTTAAAGTTGCCCCTGTCAAGGACCTGTGACAGTAAGTTGCTGTTAAGTCAGGGTATCTTTCTTTGTGAAACTAAAACATGTTTTTGCATCTTGTTTAGTTAAGTGGCCTATAGATCTTTGTTTTCATATTTCTGAAGTGCTGCTAGAATGTAGTTAAGTTTACTGTAAGTGAGGGTAGTCCACGTGTGAATTTATTTCAAAATTGTACCTACCCCACCAGCAGTGCTTGCCGATTAGTGCTTGTTGACTGTATTCACTAATGTTCTTAGAGGCTTTTGGGCACAGAGGATTTTTTGACAATCTATTTCTCTGTTAACCTTTTAACAAGTATCAGTTTGTTCGCTTTGCATTTTTGATGGCACTTGTGTGATTAGATGTTAGCAGGTCTTCCCCATTGCAACATGGGATAGGAGAAATCTATTAGCAAACTGGTAGGTAATCTTGAAAATATAGTACATAACAATATTCTTATGTTTGGTTTCTCAATGTAAAACTGGAACTTCCCAATTAAGCAAGAGTTTGCTGAGATACTGATTGAAAGCATTTGCTTACTTTTGACAGGAGTAATCGCTGTTTGTTACTATACTTTAAGGTGTTATACAAAAGAAATCTTTTGGACTTGCGAAAAAAAAAAAGGTGACTATACTAGAAAAGTAATCAAACTTTGAAGTCTTAAGTGGAGCAGAGGATAAAGGGTTCCTCCAATTGGAAGGATTCCAGATATGTACAGTGGTTGTGTTACTTCTATGGTTTTGGTTTCTGAGCCTTTTAGATGTTTGGTAGCAAACATGGTTCATGAAGTTAGAGATGGGATAGAACTGCATCAAAGGAAGGTTCTGCCTGGAGGTAGCCAGGTTTCCAGATACAGAATTTCTTAGAGCATTGGTTATTTTACATGTTGCTTCCACAGTTTTGTTAACAACTTGTCCAGCATTACCTTGAACTTAAATTTTGATTTAGTTGTATTGATTCATTGCACCAATGAAAGAGAAGAATTGAGTATCGTTTGCAGTATTTCTGAATTTGCTATATCTGTGTAGTACTCAAATTGCAATCAGTTAAGATAATGTTATGCTCAGGTAAACTGCTATACTTGAATACTGTTCAGAAATAGTTTTTATTGATACCTACATGCAAAGATCTGTCATGTTTTAAAGTGATAGCTAGAATGGTTTATACTTGTTCTGGGCATAACTTTATGAAGGAGTAAGGGATAAATTGATGTCTTAGAAATAATTTTAAAATAAAAACATGAATTGCAGCTATGTGGAGAACATGTTTCAATGAAACTTGTTTGTATTATGAAACTGACATATAAGATGTGTTCTAAGAGCCTTGATTTTTGTCAACAAAGCATTCTCTGAAAGTTCAAAATCTGGAATGTGTGCATGTTATTGAACAATATTCTTTTTATTTTAGGAAAATAGAAGACGAAGAAGTAAATAAAGACCAGATTCTGCTTGAAAAAGAAGCTGAAGTAAGATGACAGAACTCTCTGCTGTTGTGATGGGGAAATTTTTATTCTTGTGTCACTACTTTAGGTCAAATGATTTATATGATCTAGGTAATTTGTAAAGGAAAAGACAGAATTTGCTAATATAAAGTTATTCAAGGTGCAGTAAGAAAACAGAATGTGAAGAGGTGTAGAGGAGTCTCAGGATACTGATTTACTGGAACAGGTGGAATCTGGTGAAATGCCTGATTCCATTGTACTAATCAGCGATGGATGTAATGCATGTTGTGTGGGGAGGGAGAGCCATCCTCACATGAGTAAAGGTTCTAAAGTTAGCAATTGCAGACTGGGAAAAAGGCAGTTCAGCTCTGCAGCAAAGGAGGGAACAATGGTAGGAATTGTCAGGAGTAAAGAACAAAACAGGAATTCTTATTCCACCACTATTATAAATCCATAATGCACAGCTAAAACACTGTTTTCATTATACCCCTAATCCAAAAAGGCAAGACTAGAAAAAGTACAGTGAATAGCAAAAAGTGGGCAGAAAGGCTGAAGTGGAGATCTGAAGCAAGTCCTGTACAAGGGGAGATTAGGTCAATGTTCTTGTTGGGACGTAGTTGACAGAGGGGAAGGATATGGTAAGGTGCTTACATAATCATAGATGGCAGGATGAATGGGAATCTACTATACAAGAAACAGGTCACATTTAATGAGCTTGATAGGTGGCTGATTTCAACTAAAAAAGATAGTCTGTAAATTGTGGAACTCATTAGCATGGAATTTTGTGCATAGCAAGAATGCAGATAAGCTCAAAAATGCTAAGAGACTGGAGAGTTTTACTTTCTCCATTAATGTGCTCACTAAACACAAAGGTAGAATTTTTTGGTTTAGCAAGTTCAGCATTGACAGATTTCTAGTTTGAGAGCATATGTCAGGAAATACCAGGTGTGTGCACCTGGCTGTCAGGCTATTCCATGCATTTACTAATAGCCAGTGTGGGAGAGAAGGCTGAGTTAGATGGACTTTTTGGACTGCTGTAGCACAAGCAGACGCTCAGTCTTTTACTAGTGGTCTTAGTGGCTACCCAAGTCCCAAAAGATAACTAGAGTAAAAATGAAAAGGGTCATTGTTTCAAGGAATATGAAAAAAGAATAATGTAAACATTTCACAGGTTTAACTTTTCATTGTTAAGCTTAAGAGTTTAGTTTGAGTTTAAAGTGTACAAAGGCAAAGACACCCAAATGTATTTCAGTAGTGAGGTTGACTTGCCACCTGTCAGAGTTGGGTACAATAAAAGGATTTAAGTATTGTACATGCAACATGGCTGAATTAATGTTAGCAGCTGAGTTACATGATTACCCTGTGTTTAAATGTTGCAGTGCTCTAAAATTGAGCTTCAACCATTTTTAATAATGCTTATGTCTCCTTGGATGATTTGCCTGTAACACTTGCTTCCACCTAGACATCACTAGCAAGGGAGTTGGGAAGTAATCCTGACAATTTTTTTTAGTGACGGGTAGAGGTGTACTTTGGAGGGACATAAACAAGCTGCTTTTCTTCTGGTGATAAGCTTTAGTAACTGTAAGTGTTTGTTCAGCACTTCAGCACCACCATTTTTATGCATTTAACTTCAGAGGAAGCAAAGGCTTCCATTTAGGGATGCTTAAAATCTCATCCCATATTACAGTAATAAAGCCTGCTTATTTCAGTCAGTAAATTTCCAACCTCTTAATGGATGAAGAAGAGCAGTAGAAGGAGATGCCATAGCCTGAGCTTGTTACCCATCGGATAAAAGATAATGCAGATGTGTTCCCTCTTTAATATAAATAATTAATAGTGTGGTGGCAGCAGAGAGTCATATTGTGAGGTGAGACTAGGCTAAAGGATTCTTCTGTGCTACTTTTCCAGCTTCGTCGCATGCAGGAGATGATTGCGAGAATGCAGGCACAGATGCAGATGCAGATGCAAAGTGGAGAAGGAGATAGTGCAGTTCATGGACACCATGTGTAAATAAAGTCTTTGGTAAGATGTTCAAATAGCCACTTAAAGGGTTTTTCTTTTAACTACTCATTATTGTTGTTGGTATTCAAAAGTTTTGGAAAGATGTTTACAAGATGGGTTTGCATAGGTTTCTATCTCAGTTTTAATTTTTAAGGTTTAACTACTGTTTGTGGAGTGAAATGGCTTGGAGCCAAACTAAACATTAGTGTGATTGTGTGTGTGTGTGTGTAAAGATATATATAGATAGATATAAAGATATAGATAGATAGATATTCAAATTTTCCAGAAAGTCAATACAATATATGCTGGCAAGAATCATGGAAGAAGTCTTTGAAATTGTGTAAACAGGTGATTCTCAAACTCAGGATGAAGTCATTGTTTCATTGTGATTTTTAAAATGTTTGCAGTTTTTTCAGGTTTTTAACTGTAAGAAGATGGCTGATCTTAAATTGTATTTTTCTGTCTTGTTCTTAGATTACTTTATACCCTGACTTAAAGGAGACATTCTGGAGTTGAATTACGGTGGTGTTACACCAGAAAGGATGCCTTTTGCTCAACATGTGACTTGGGAGTTTGCTTTAGAGTTTAACATGGAAATGTATTGTGGCAACTCGTGATACGTGTTTCATAACATGTAGTCAGTTGGTATTTTATATATTATACACATCTGACTTTTTGTTTAGTAATTCTTATATTGAGCTTATTTTCAATTTCCCATTGTATTAGGGATACAAAATAGACATTGAAACTTTTCTAGCCTGATAGGGTGTTAGATAATAATTATTATTTTTTTTAATATGGCTTATTAGCTCCCTGCTTTTAACTTCGTATTACCTTTAGAAATAAACAGCTGTCAGTGATATCTTGTTCAGTGGCATGTAACAGTCACCTCACTAGGGATCCCTGCAAGGTTAATTTTATATTTTTTGCAGTGTTTACAGGTGCGTGTCTGTGAGACCATCGGCCCTTTTTCTGTGTCTGCTCAGTGCAGATGATTTCCTTGGCCTCTGCAAGTACCAATTTAAAATTCAAGCATGCCTTGTGTCTTAACAAAAGAAATAAGAGGAAATGCCTCTTTAAGAGGCACACTGTATTTTATATGACAGGCATTATTTCCTTCAGATTTAACCTTGAGGGACATATATTCTTTATTGTTTGCCTAAAATCTCTTACTCTCTTGCAGATAATTTTTTAAGAGTTTCTTATAGGTTAGCACAAATCAGTCCTGCTATTTTCTGGCATTACTGTAGCCAAATAAACTTGAATAATGCTGGTACTGTTAAATGCGATAAACCCCAAAGAGTAGTTTTCTATGCATGGGTGTTTCCTATATCCAAATGCATAAGAAATTCTATAATTCCTAATGAGTATTTTCATAAGATTTTTAGGGCATTGCATACTGTTAATTGTAGTATAAAATATATACTAGCACACTTTTTTTTTTTTTTTTAGTGATCTGTGCCTGACAGGATCAATGCAATCTGCATTTTAAGGTCTTGCTCCAAGATGGAGTTAGCAGTATTACTTTTGAAGTGACTCTGATAAGTTACCCTTTTTTTTTTTCTTTTTTAGTTCAAGGTCTTATTACTAATTATTACATAATAACAGCTATAGTATACAGCTACATAGGTGGTAGCTGATAGGGTAAGCAGGAATATACCGTGGTTGGTTTTTCTACTACTTCTGATAAAGCCAGCAATCAGAATTCCTAATCTGATCTGTTACAAAACATTGTTACCTGAACAGCCAATAAAATAGGTAGAATTGCAACTTTTTTTCTCTTCTTTGAGCTCAGGTGCAGCTGTGACTTTTATAATTTTTTTTTAATGTTTCTCTGAAAAAATTAATAGGATTTCTACAGCTAATGTATAATTCCAGTGGTACTTTAGTGGCTAGATTAAATATAAACCTGCTAAGCAACTGAAATTTTTACCTGCCTGAAACTACTGTTGATGAATTGTTTTATATTTGAATCTTTCTAAAAATGTGAAATCCTGCATCATAGCCTTTGCTAGGGAGCTCCAGTTTTCTTCTCAAAAGCAACTACTGTCAAAGTTTTGCACAACTAATTTGACCTTCCCTAACCTTGACAAAAGTGAAAATGAGAACCTTTTTGTATGTTGAGATGCACAGAAGTGTGAAGTCCCATTTTGTCAAATATTTACGTATAAAACTTAGATGGAGAAACATGCACTTCTAAGTTTTTGTCTTGCTTTTTTGAAAGAACGTGTGGAAACAAAGTAATGTGGCAGTATTGTCAGAAAACACTCCACAACACCTTATTTATTTCTAAATCTTTTCATATATTTTTGTGAATCAGTTGTCATAAATTTACCAGAAGAACTTACTATAAACTTAAGTCACTGAATACTTTGTGAAGTCCCATGCTGTGCTTTAGTTGCCACAAATCTGGTGGGGTTTTTTTTTCTGATAATGCAGCATTTGTCCACTTTTAAGCTATTTGTCTGGTACGTCTCTGTTAAATGTTTTGAACACAGCATGCTTCAGACACTCTCTGCTTTGCCAAGGAGAGCAATTCTGGGACATTAGTGTTTCCACCTATAAGCTTGGTAGGGTATGGTAAGCTGCAATAGTACTATGAACCCGTACTTGAAGAAAAACTGTGAAATCTAAAATGTATGCAAAGGGGGACTGGTTGTACATGTAACTCTCTCTGTGTATGTTGGTTTGATAGTTTTTTCCTGTATTTTCTAGCATGGGAACAAAAGCAGATTGTCCATGCATTTAGTGCTGTTTGGTCACTACCTGTGGAATTATTTTAGGCAATGTCTTATTCTTTGAAATATCATGTATCTATTAAAATATTTGATCAGGATAAAGTATTCTGTTTGATTCTTAGGCAAATAATTTTTGATCTACAGATTCTAGCAGGAGAAATATTTTCATACGTGGTTTGTTTTGTTTGGGGTTTTTTTTAATAGGAAAAAGCAAGTTTATGGCACTTGCCATTTCAACTGAAATACTTAAGACAGCTAATTGCTGCTTCTTCCCAAGTCTTTTCCCCTTCACTTTTCTTGTGATGGCCTTGCAATTAGTGGTTTCATGGTAAGACATGAAAAGTGAGACTACCTTTCTCAGATTCTGTTTCAGACAAACTCAACTACTGGTAGAAGAAAGACTTGGAGACAAAAGGTAGATGTTGTTTGGTGGCTTGCTGAACTGGCCACAATTCTTTTTCTGTTACAGCACGGTTTCTATTTTAGGAGTCAAAATACTTTTGAATTTGCAGAGCTTTATAGTTAGTAGCAAAAATGACTTGCTCTTGGTACAAAAATCTGTTATATTCTGTTTTATGTACTGTCATTAGCCAAGGCTATAATAAAAAATGCTAAAATACACCTTTTTTTTTGTTATGATTCTTTATTATAATCAACCCTGGCAATATTAATTTGTTTGTGGTGATATGTTTTAAATATAAAGGAGAAATGCAGATGTGGTTGAAAGAGAACACACTGATGAACCTGCATAAAATATGGTCATTGAGTACTGTATGCTCCAAGTGTATTGGTACCGTGCATTTCCCTATGGGTGTTCCCAGAGGTGCCAAAGTTCTACCTATGGGATCTTGCTTTTTCAGCAGCTCTCACCAAACTTGCACGTCCCTTAATTATTACATTAGCATAGAATGAAGCTACTTCTTGTTAGGTGGTGCTTTAAGTGTTAAGGGTCATTGTTTTCTCCAGTGAATCATGCTTCATCTCTGGAGAGAGTGAAAGGGTATTTGATCTTTGTTCCAGATATTCCAAAACAATTTAGGGCTCAACTTCCTGTGAAACGACTTCAACGACCCCTATGGCTGCTACAGATTAAGAGCACCAGGCTGCGTCCTTAGTTTTGGATTCTTGAGCTAACTGTTAATACCAGAGGATTTTACAGCAGTACTTTAAATTTGGAATGTGTCGCTTTTGCATGTGCCCTAGTCTGGACAACTCCCTTTGGGTTACTGTATTGGATTGCTTTGCATTGCTGGGAGGCACACATTATGCAGTCAGACCATTCCACAGGGGTAAAACCTGTGCATGTTGTGACCCTTCATACATGGTTTTAAAGTATGTTTATGTTTCATTTATCTGAAGTATTTAGTGTGGAACTGGTACATTAAGGGAAGATTCATCTTTAGGCTATAGTGAGATAAAAGGCAAGGAAGCATCCCGAATATGTCAGACCTACTTTTTGAAAGCAGACTTTTTGTATGTACTGATCGTATTTTTCTTCAGAATGGCATCCTTTCTGTCAGGTGTAGAAGACTACTTTTGTGGCATTCAAATCCAATTCTGGAAAGGAGTCCTGGCAAAGAATTGCACTAAGAGTTGCACAATGAAACTTATAAAAAATCTTCCAGATGTGTTAGTTCTGTGCACATAAACAAAAAGAATGGTAATTGTGGACAGGGACTGAAATTGCATGTCAAAACTGACATGTAAAACACCTCACAAAACTGGGTAAACTTACTGTAAGCTTTCTATTCAGAAATGTGTGCATTAGTGCCAGTGGTCTTCTCAAACCTTTTTATTCCCCACTCATATGTAGGAAGAAAAAAGAAGACTGGGATTGCCAAAAAAAAAAAAAGGATTACGGCATATTTTAGTATAAATATTATTAAAATCATGATAAACCTAACTATCCAGGAGGTTCCTGGAGTGTGTGGAAGACAACTTCCTGACACAGCTGGTAAAAGTCCTACAGCTTTTGCTGGGACTCAGGAAAAAAAGGAGAGTTTACCGCTTGTGGAAGAAGGGGCAGGCGACTCAAGAGGAGTACAGGGATCTCATTAGGTCGTGCAGAGAGGAGATGAGAAAGGCCAAAGCCCAGCTAGAACGCAATCTGGCCGCTGTCGTTAAAGACAACAAAAAATGTTTTTACAAATATATTAATGACAAGAAGAGAGCCAAGGAGAATCTCCATCCTTTATTGGATGTGGGGGGGAACGTCACCGAGGATGAGGAAAAGGCTGAGGTACTTAATGCCTTCTTTGCCTCAGTCTTTAACAGGCAGACCAGTTATCCTCAGGGTACTTGGCCCCCTGAGCTGGAAGACAGGGATGGCGAGCAGGATGAACCCCCCCATAATCCAAGAGGAAGCAGTTAACGACCTGCTACGCCACCTGGATGCTCACAAGTCTATGGGGCCGGATGGGATCCACCCGAGGGTGCTGAGGGAGCTGGTGGAGGAGCTCGCCAAGCCA
>NW_008824715.1:260037-267673 GCF_000699105.1 Pygoscelis adeliae
ACAGCCGGCTGAACATGAGCCGGCAGTGTGCCCAGGTGGCCAAGAAGGCCAATGGCATCCTGGCCTGTATCAGAACTAGTGTGGCCAGCAGGAGTAGGGAAGTGATCGTGCCCCTGTACTCGGCACTGGTGAGGCCGCACCTCGAATACTGTGTTCAGTTTTGGGCCCTTCACTACAAGAAAGACATTGGGGTGCTGGAGCGTGTCCAGAGAAGGGCAGCAAGGCTGGTGAAGGGTCTGGAGCACAAGTCTTATGAGAAGCGGCTGAGGGAACTGGGGTTGTTTAGCCTGGAGAAAAGGAGGCTGAGGGGAGACCTCATCGCTCTCTACAACTACCTGAAAGGAGGTTGTAGCGAGGTGGCTGTCGGTCTCTTCTCCCAAGTAACTAGGGATAGGACGAGAGGAAATGGCCTCAAGTTGTGCCAGGGGAGGTTTAGATTGGACGTGAGGAAAAATTTCTTCACCGAAAGGGTTGTCAAGCACTGGAACAGGCTGCCCAGGGAAGTGGTTGAGTCCCCATCCCTGGAGGTATTTAAAAGACGTGTAGATGTGGTGCTTCGGGACATGGTTTAGTGGACATGGTGGTGTTGGTTCGACGGTTGGACTCGATGATCTTGGAGGTCTTTTCCAACCTTAATGATTCTATGATCCACATTGAAAATGTCCTTTGTACATTGTTTTGCCATTGACAGTGCTAGAAGGAATGTTAAACTAATGCATTTTTTTAGGCAGCATGTTGACTTATGTGCTCACACGCTGGAACAAGTTTTATTTTACTTTAAATCTGCTTAATCAACCCAAGCTATCACGTTATTTTGGAGGAATTGCAGTGCATTGTTAGTATATGGCTATGCAGATAAACACATATGGTTTTTATATGCAGAAGCATAATACAACTGAATATATCTGGATGCATATTTTCTATATAACTGTGTATGTGTATCTTTTTTAACCTTTTCCTCTGAATGCATTTCTCATCCAATTTATGCCTGCACTTCTGTGAATATTTCCTTTCCAGTCCTTTTCACCCACTCATACCGTTCTTCAACATACTTGGGATTTATTTTCTTCTGATCGTCTCTGTGCTATTCAGTAGATTTTTCTCTTCTGTCTTTAGACTCCTGCCCTTTCTTTGCTTCTTCCATTTGGTATCCTGCAAATTTCCAGCATTTTTCTTGTATTTCATCCACACCTTTGGGGTTACGTTCTTGTAGGTTCCACTTGTCCTAGTTAGAGTGACAGTGGGTTGTCTACAGAAGTGTTCCCTTTTCTGAACAGGGTAGTTGGAGCTTACTCCCTGGCCATCTTGACTCTCCAGCAAG
This sequence comes from Pygoscelis adeliae, assembly GCF_000699105.1. NCBI lineage: Eukaryota > Metazoa > Chordata > Aves > Sphenisciformes > Spheniscidae > Pygoscelis > Pygoscelis adeliae. Next base: position 261,359 of record NW_008824715.1, read on the forward strand.
GAATGAGGAAGGAGATCAGTTAGAGCCTCTTGTGTACCTGTTACAGGTCATTCTGAATATTAGGATGGCTGGGCTGGAGATCAAATTTACACCACTTGCTCCTAGGCTTTCCATTTAGTTGACATCTGTGGATGAATTAGTCATACCTCTCTCTCTTTCTCCTCCCCCCCACCCCCCCAACAGTTTAATGACCTCAGAGTAAGTGACTGAGAAGAAAGCTGTCTTGTGATACTGGAACAAAAGAATGTTTGGCATTTCATTAACAAATCCTACCAAAAAGGACTATATTCAGCCTTTCTCTTAACAATGCACTGTCAGTTTACTGTCCTGGGCAACAGTATCAAAAAGTCTAGTGCAAAAAGGGATGGAGTTTTTTATTGCTTTTATCTTCTACAAAAGCTGGAAATTAGTAGGATATCATCACAAGACTGAAAGAAATGAAGTTCAGACTTGTGAATTGTAACTTTGATGTCAGTTGAGTCCTCTGTTGTTTATATCTGAGTAGATGGCATGAGTGCAGAGAAGTGTCTTGTTTTCAGGTAACTATCCTGCACCACACAGAGTTCTGTTCATCAAGTGGTCGACCAGACTCACAATGGGTCTTCCTGAGCGTCTAGTATGAATGTGGCTAGGCACACCTCATGTGTCCCTTTCATTGACTGCTCCATGGCATTCTTGCTGGTTTATCTTGCTTCTGTGCCCTGAAGGAGGATTTCCATCAGGATTTTGCTAGCTTGTTTCAGATTTAGTGGTTAAAAAAAAAATATCTGCTAACTCCTGTTTCTTGACCTCTGTGTAAAGAAAAATGAAAAACGTCACCTTTTCTGCATTTTTCTGGACACTTAGTAGTAGATCCTGAAATGCTGCATGCTTTATGGAAGTATCTGAAATAGGGGGCAAACAAGGTTGTTAATTACTGACAGTCTGGGGAATGTGCAAGAATATAATCCATAAAGGCTTTGCGAAGAATTGAAACTGTTGCTCGGGAAGACATTGTAGTGGAATTCAGTACAAAGAACTCCATGAAATTATATGATCTTCCATATTTGCTGTTTTCCCAACATTGTGTATGGAATAGTGCACAAAGAGCTTAACACTGGGCTCCTGCTCACAGATAGTGACAGAAAGCCAGAAAGAAAGTCTTAAAGGATTCCTGCAGTGGAAAGAAAGGTTTCATTTGGGTGATTAAAACACTTCATAACTCAACTTGCTGTAGAGCTTTTCCCAGAGCCAACAATTCCAGAGTGCATTTCTCAGGAGGGTTAAAATACACAGTTCTGCTAACAACTTGTCTTAGAGCCCTCTTCCTACCATATCTGTCAGCTCTTCCTGGAGATGCTTGATCGTGGCTCAGCTGCTGCTATTCATTCAGACAGCCCAGAAGGCAAAAGGCTGGGAATGCAGCCCGGTTTACCAGCGAGGCAGGTATTTTCCCTGTGCTAGAGCAGCCGTTGGTATTGCAGCTGTGTCCCACCGGACTAGCTTTCTTCTGTGTGGCACCCTGCTGCCAGAGCATACAGGCAGACTGTTACAGAGCACAGCACCTGTGCTCTGTCCTGTTATCTGCTTGTGTGTCCTTTTATATGAAGATTTGAATGATGCTGAAATCAGCCTGTTGTCACAGTAACCAGGTGAGAGCATGTGCAGTGAAGTCATATTTGGTGTAATTCTGGGTCAAGTCCAGAAACTGGGAATGGAAGGAGTATGAGGAGGAAGAAAACATTTGTCTAAGGAGTGGTTTGATGGCCGGCTTTGTTGACAGTGCAGCCCAGACATGGTAGGATTGCCTGGGTCTGGCTCATAGCCATGTAAGGGTGTGTCGAAGTTTCAGGTGTGTTGGGAAGTTCCTGCAGTGTTTAGCAAGGCAAGATCTTCTGATGTAGCTGTACATTTGCAAGTTTAGTTTCGGTGCTTGAAATGCAGTAGACAAATGAAGCTCACTTCCACCCACAGGAATAAGAGCCTGTAAATCTAGCAAGACAGAGGAGGTGTCCAGCTGTCTCAGACAGAGCAACATGCTTTTTGGAAACTACCTCTGGCTAGAGCAGAGGCGGCCCTGCAGACAGCCTATTCGGTTGTAAGAAACTGGTCCCACAAAGCAAGAAGTGCAGTGCTTTGATTGCTGTGGGAAAGACTGAGCTCCTTGACAGGAAAAGAATGAGGAGAGCTACTAACTCTGCCAAGCCTGGGGCTTACTCCTCCTCACTTTGTTTGAAACCCAGTATAAATGGCTTTGTAGGACTGATGCAGCTGATTGTTTATGCTCTAGTCTCAGCTCTCCTTGGAGCCTCAGCTTTGCACATATCTATCTTCTGTGGTGATGTAACCGGTGCTTGGCGTGTCAGATTTAAGGTATGGCTGTGTTCCAAGAGGTGTCCAAGTTGCCAGATACAAATTCCTGCTCATCTGTGTAAGTCACATAAAGGAAGGTATGGCAAAAGGTCAGAGATATTTGAGTTATAAGACATGCCAGCCATTAGCAACTTCACTGTGTTGAGGTATCGTACTTCAAGTGCCTCAGGCTGGATGTCCTCCTGTTTTTTATTGAGAAACAAATTGAGGCTGGTGGGGCAAAGAGAAGGAATCACCTCATTTTTATAAGCAGAAGCCAAAAATTCATGGGAAAATTCCCATGTAGGAAACAGAGGAGCTCCCAAGTTATGTGAAGATAACTCAGCATATTCTATAGAATGAGTAAATAAACGCACCCTGAGAGCTAATGCAAAACACCCATTAAAACAGATACTGTGCTGCTTCAACAGCATATTTATTAAAAAAAAGGGAAAGGCATGGACAGTAAAATGGTTTGTTCAGAACATGCCCACTCCTGTGCCTCGTAATTTGCAATTCCCCTGTTGTTTTAATGTTTTTGATTAATTTTTACTTTTAAGAAGCTTTTCCATAAGGGAGAGCCTAACACCTAGGTCAAGCTGTTCCTGTAGTGGTACTTGCTCCAATTTCAGAGCTTTTTCCCCTGAAGAGAACATGCGGTTTGGCTCTCCAGCACTGTTTCAGTGAAGCAATTAGCTCTCTGACTAGCACTTTCTTTGGGAAGTTTGTACCCAGAGCAAGAAAACCGGTTTTAATCTTCCTTTCATGCCCAGCAAATAGTCTCAGGCTGCCTACTTTATCTACTTTGAAATACAGAAAAATAGTGTTGCAGGAATGGCAGTACGTGTGGCCAGCAGGAGCAGGGAAGTGATCGTGCCCCTGTACTCGGCACTGGTGCGGCCGCACCTCGAATACTGTGTTCAGTTTTGGGCCCCTCACTACAAGGAGGACATCGAGGTGTTAGAGCATGTCCAGAGAAGGGCAACGAAGCTGGTGAAGGGTCTGGAGAACAAGTCTTATGAGGAGCGGTTGAGGGAACTGGGGTTGTTTAGCCTGGAGAAAAGGAGGCTGAGGGGAGACCTCATCGCTCTCTACAACTACCTGAAAGGAGGTTGTAGCGAGGGGGGTGTCGGTCTCTTCTCCCAAATAACTGGCGAAAGAACGAGAGGAAATGGCCTCAAGTTGCGCCAGGGGAGGTTTAGATTGGATGTGAGGAAAAATTTCTTCACCGAAAGGGTTGTCAAGCACTGGAACAGGCTGGCCAGGGAAGGGGTTGAGGCACCATCCCTGGAAGTATTTAAAAGACATGTAGACGTGGCGCTAAGAGGACATGGTTTAGTGGTGGACTTGGCAGTGCTAGGTTAATGGTTGGACTTGATGATCTTAAAGGTCTTTTCCAACCTAAACAATTCTATGATTCTGTAACAGCTGTACGCAGCCCCAGGCAGTGCTCAGTTTCTGCCTTTCGGCATCGCTAGGGAGTTACGTACTCTGTTTCCTGGCACAAACAGCTGGAACAATTTGTTTGGTTTTGGGGGCAGAGTGGGGAATCTAACAGTTAACTGTTTTGCTAGCAGTCTACCATTTGGTTACCTCATTTTTTGAAAGTAACTTAAGGTAGCACAGTTAGTGTTGCTGAAAACCTCAAGTCTGGTTTATTTGGCAGTAAAATAATCGTCACACTTCTCTGATTAGTGTTTGTAGGTCCTTAAGTTTTCTTTTTGTTCTGAAGCATCCTGTCTATGAAATAGAACTAGGCCTTTTCTCCTTTATATTTAAGATACTTTTTTTTTGAAATGTACACCCTTATTAACTGGGTTTTTGTAGTTGTGTCGACTAAAGTTTATTGGTATGTGAAAAAGAGGTGATCTTTTTTTCTTGTTAGAATTTCAGATTTTGGGGGAGTGGTGGTTTCTGTTTGATGGTGTCTTGTTTTTCCCCCCAAACACTTACAGAAGTTTTTGATGTAGATCTTTGAAGCACCATACAAGTTGTGACTGGATTGAACCCTTGTGCAGCTCCTCTGAGGTAACAAATACCAGCCTGATTTTCTGGGTAGGGAAATTAGATGAACCTCAAAGAGTTTTGTTTTTTTTTTCTTAAAAAGGGGGGGAGGGAAGCTTTCTGACACTCCCAATTGTATGGGTTTTTTTTCTTAGGCCTTGCTACTTCAGACATGCTTGGTTAACCTCACTGTGCAGGTTTTGTTAAGTAAAAAAGAGAAATAAATTGCATAGTTGTAGAAAAGACTGTTTCGTATCTGCTTAATGTTTAGGCTGTTACATTCAAAGAACTAACATTTATCGAAAAATCTTAGGGTTCAATTTAAAGCAAATTTAGGGGAATTCTGGGGCTATTTATGCTCTCCTGCAATAGGATGGCTTTACCACATGGGGGCAATATGCGATTGGACTGTGTCTGTTCTTTTATGTCTACCTATAGATTAAGAAAATAGGTGGCACAGTTGGCAGTTTTTGCCTGGAATTTTGTTTCAGTGTATCTGGCTCAGCAGCCGTATTTCTTTGCAGCTTGCAGCTTATGTATGCTCTTGATTTTTGTGCTGTTGATTCAGAACTGCTGCTGGCTATAGAGTGAACCTTCCGGGTAGGAAGAACGTGTTTAGACAAGTACACTAATCAGACTGAAAGAGGCTGCAGAGCAAGTGCCTGCGTGTGTGTGTGCACGTGCACAGGTATGAACATATGCTGTGCTTAATTTGTTTGTTGTAATTGCCACTTTCACCATGAGAGCAAACTTAAAATACAGATACGATTATGAAAGTCAAAGCAGGTGATTGCAAAAAAGGATTGCATCCACTATTTTTTTCTGTTAGCAAACTAGCAGAATTTTTTCCTGTACCTAAGTGTCCATGCCTGTTCTAAAGAATTGATTAGTATTGAAGGTTTAACTCTAGGTCACAGTCTGAGGCTAGTGGACTTTGCACTTTATAAAGGGCAATGTAATTGCGAGGTAGAATGTGTGCAGAAGGGCTCCTGAAAAATGCCCACAAGGGGAGCAACCTGAAAAGCCCAAAGGATTACCCCTGTGGCAAGTGCTATAGCATGACTGGGGGGGGAGGCAGAAGTATTTAAGATTGGAAGTGGAAACCCCCCCACAAAGAGTCTACAAATTTCGGCAGCATGGAAGTTAGTTTCTGTACTTGGTTTAGCAAGATGCTGGTAAAGATAAGTACCTTTGACATTATATCTCTGCCAGAAGAACAAGGTGCATTCTGCCAGGTTTTGAAGTATCTTCATTCATTACTGTTGAAGAACAGTATTTCTCCTGAGCCTCCAGGTCAATTTTAACAGTAAGTGCAGCTGGTGTAAGAGAGTAACTTCAGAAAGTAATATGTACAAGTATGTCTGTGTTATTCATTCTTTGTGCTGATCATGTGGATTGAATCTCCAGTTATCCAGCAATTCCTGTTTGCCTTGGCTTGAGTCTTTTGCCCTTTGCTTATGACAGTCAGTGTATTGATCAAATTCTATGATTTCCCTCTCTTCTTTTTCATGTTTTCATCTGGGGTACAAATGGGCTGTGAGTACAGAACAACACCCAGCTATAATCGTTGAAATTGGCTTCAGTTTCCCATTTGAGAAGTGGTCTGATGCAATTCTGAGCTGTTAGGTAGAGAACTTTTTTATCACTGATGAGACAGGTTGAGGAATGATTCGGCAATCCACGTAGCCCAGTCTCTACTGAGATGTCTTGAGTCAATGTGGAAGGCAATCTAGAGGTTGGCGAGATAAGGCAACTAGTCTCCTGTGTGGTTCTGCTGCACAGACCATTACAAACTACAAAGTACTTGACTGAGCTCTTCTGGGATGAAACCCTTTCAGATCAGGAATATGACCAGGGTAGTCACTAATTGTCATGACAGTCAACCTAAGATATGAATGCACATGTGGAAATGAGAATTTTTCCTTTGGTGGACCTCTGAGGTGCTCTACAACTGGTACTGTGACACCAGGTCCTCAGAGG
>NW_008824715.1:267835-271960 GCF_000699105.1 Pygoscelis adeliae
CCAGGGGAGGTTTAGATTGGATGTAAGGAAAAATTTCTTTACTGAAAGAGTAGTTAAACATTGGACCAGGCTGCCCAGGGAAGTGGTTGAGTCACCATCCCTGGAAGTATTTAAAAGGCGGGTAGATGAGGCGCTTAGGGACATGGTTTAGTGGGCATGGTGTTGTTGGGTTGATGGTTGGACTCGATGATCTTGGAGGTCTCTTCCAACCTTTAATGATTCTATGATTCTATGATTCTATGATTCTAAGCCTTTGCAGTTAGTCCTAACTGACACTACGCTTAGGCTTGGGCTTAGATTAACGATATGTACAGCAAATTGTTGAATATCTCCAGGTAGTAACTGATGGGAGAATTGTAGTACAAGGCACTGCACTAGCTTGAATGAAAGTAGGACAACAGCAGTGAATGGTGGCATTCAAAGCTCTGTGAACTGCCCCTCCTCCAGGGATTCTGGTGCTTCGGTTGGCCTGCCTGCAATGAAATCCATACCAATTCATCTTTACATCTTCAGCCTTGGCATGCCTACATGTGTTGTCATTATAGAGTCCCAGTATAAAATGCTAGAGAAGTGAATTGGTGATGTGCAACCCAGTTAAAGTGGCAAAGCGTGGCATACATGGTATAAAACACTGGCTTAAATTATTGTAACTATTTCTATTCTCAGCTGTACCTATCTTCTGCTATAGACGGAAGGGGAGACATAATGTAAGTTTTTGGAATTGCTTGCCTAGTTATTATGAGATAGGAGACCTCTAAGAAACAGAACTTTGTAGTATGTATTTGGAAAATATGTGCTAACAAAATTAGCAATAGGTACAATTTTTCAGTCTGCAGTGTTTCTCTTTGCCATGATGAAGAATTTGAACAGGAAGAAGCTTTTCCAGCTGCTCTTTTTCTTGGCTGGATAACAAGTCTGCTTTGAAAGGAGTTCCTCCACTCTCATCCAGAGGGTGATCAAAGAAAGAGATGACATCATAGTGTAGTAAAAGGGTAATTCTAATTGTCCCACTCAGGCCAAGAGAAGAATATGGTGTAGATTATCTGTAATATTAGTTGAATGAATGAGTTACACCTCATTATCAGTTTTTATCTCACAAGGATAAAATTGTACTTTGTCCTGCACTGCATCCTTCCAATAGCAACAGCTGACTTTCATGTGTAATGACGTTATTATTCTTCTAGCTTTGTTCTCTAAACTTCCTCCTCCTGTAAAGGATTCAAACATACTGCCTGGATGGTCAGAAAGTTTGCCTTCATGGGAGTTAAGGAAACTCAGAGGTCTTTGCAAGTAGCTGTGAAGAACATATTGCTGATTCCGTGTGTAGTGGGTAAGATAACACATGCAGGACTGATTGTAGCATCCATTCCCTCTTTTAGGTTTCAAATCCATTCACCAAGCATGTTTTCTGTGTTCCAGTTGCTGAGCATTTTTGTAAACGACCGAGTGCGTAGAACAGAGGTTCAGCTTGATAAGGCGCTTCCTATTTGTACCCTATTTGGTTGGGTGTAGGAATCATATCATCTGTTCACGGGCTATTCCCTGCCAAATGATTCAGTCAGCACAGAAGGCAGAGCTGTCATCTTCTTCTAGCTTGTAAAAGTGGAGTCTTGCCCCTTCTTGTCCCTTCCCCTGCTTTTGGTGGAAGGAACTGAAGGTGGCAGGTGGTCCCATGTCCCTTCATAGCCTGGTCCCAAGCACGTGGGTAGAAGTGTGAAAATGGGTGGTGACTTCTCTAACAGAGAAAAGTCACCTGTTACAGTGACTTGCATATATGTTATAGTTTTCTTTTATATATACCTATATGAGAAAACCTGATATAGAAAGGTTTTAGCAGCTAGGCAGCAATAGCTGCCAGGTACCATCAGCATGCATGGCATTGTTTGCCCTGAAGAATTGGGAACGCAGGTATGAAAAGAAGAGACTTCTTAAGGTTCAGGTTCAGGGCAAGTAAACGGGTCTCAGAGGAATACTTGTGCATCCTGCTAAACTCCTCATGCTATGATGAAAAATAATTTTTTTTGCCTGTGGTGGGTAGAAAGGCTAGAAATGAGCTGCATGTAGAAACAGAGGTATGTGGACACTTAAACACGCAGTGCCTTTTCATTACTGGATTGTTTCAGCGCAGTAAATTACATGTGTTTTGTGTGAGCAATGAAAGTTAGCAATATGCAGCGAAGCATAAACAGCAGGGTGTTGACGCTTCTAAAGACTTTACTGTATGTGTAATTATCGCTTCCTCTCTCTCGATTGTTGTCGAATGTTGCTTTTAATGTGATCACATCAGATTTGTTCTCCAACTTAGCAACAGCTGCTTTTTTGCACAAGAAAATTTTTCTGCTCTTTTTAGATGTTAAACCAAGTGATTGAAATGAAGATTACTCTGAAGTATCTGTACTTTAAAGGATGTGAAACTGTATTAGCGCTTAAGCTGCAAATAAAATTGACTACTCCATTTTCATTGCCTATGGAAGTGCAATGCAAATGGTAGGCAAAACAGGATAGTGAAACATTCATTTCAGTAATGAAAGCACTTCAGTTTATTGGAATCACAAACGTTTTTACTAATGGAATTATGTAAAATGCTGCATATACTTTTGCAACTTGCCTAATTTTTTTGTATGCATGAGATTCTTCAGCTCCATTTCACTTTTTAAGGAGAAGAAATAATGGGACATATTTTTTAAACCTTGTGTCTTTTTTTCTTTTTAAGACATGAGAGTGTTGCTAGTCAGGAATTACTCATTAAATTTGTGAGTTGCTTCTTTCTGTGGGTGAGAGTGGTGAAGCTGCTCCAGGTTGAACGGATTGTTCTGCATCATTTATGTGTTTTGTTAATATAAAAGTCATATGCTATGCTAATATTTTGTTTTTCAAATTGTTGTGAAAAGGTCAAGTTCTCAGAAACAAGGTGACTCTTTGTATTTCTTGTGCTATCGGCCATCAATCTTTTCCTAGAGAAATCCAAGTATTTCTCTCAGTTCCGTTGCTTCTCGTCCTGAAGAGCAGACTCTAGTGAGATGTGGTCCCTCAGGGCGACCAAGGGCGTTTGTCAAAGGCAGTCCTTTTCAGGATGCGCCGTTTTCCTGGCTGCCCTGTTATCAGTCAGCCTCGGCATCTGCTTTTGAGCAGACTCGGAATCCGGCAGATGCAAAGGTCTGCTCAGGCAGAGCTCTGTTCATCCTGTGCTGAATTTCCTGCAGCGTTTGGTTCTTGTCTGTTACTGAAGGACCAGCTTGCTGGTTGGGGAGCAGGGAGGAAGAGGATGTTCGTATAGTCTTCAGCCCCTTCATTGGCATGGGCAATGCCCAATGCCTCTGTGCTGGATCTCAGCACATGGGTGCAGCACCCTTGTCTTCTCTCCCACTCTGTAGTGCTGTGGCTCTTTCTATCTCTATTTATATTTTGTCTGTTTGTGACGAAGAAAGTTAACTAAATGAAGACCTGCAATGTTCATTATTCAAAGCAAAACGTGTGAGATTTGTTGTCTGAATCTTAGCGACCGGTTAATGGAATGGTGTCTTCCCCAGAGCAGCGTTCACCTGTGCAAATGGGACTTGTCCGTGTTTTGCACCCCTAGACAGAGCGCCTGCTGGCTCTGGGTGCCAGAGTGTGATTTTATGTGCGGCTGTGTGATTTTATGTCTCTTTTTTTGGGGTAGGGGTGAGGGACAGCCTCCCTGGTGAGCTAATTGCCCTTCAGCTCTGGCAGGAAAGGATTTGGCATAAATATTTTTCTAAAGCTTCAAAGTGCCCTCCTCATGCTGGAAAAATACACGTTGGGGTTTTGTTTTTTTTGTTTTGTTTTTAAATATAAAGCTTGGCAGAAGGAATTAGACAGTATTGCTGGGAAGAGAAGGCCACCGCAGCCCTGCGTGACGGAGCAGGAGTACGAGATGCTCGGAAGACGGGATCGGTCTTACCGCCACGCGTCTCCATCCCTCTTGATGCTCCGTGTGCAGGGGCCTGGATTCCGCTGGGACTCCCGCACCCACGGCACAGTTTCTCCTCCGGTGACAACGTTCCCTGGGGCACTTGGAGAGGAGGATGGAAGTAAGAGCAGGGCTGCTCCCGGGGCTCTGGGCTGCCTCCGGCGCTCCGCTACCCGACAGCTGCCGGCGGCACA
>NW_008824715.1:272416-297426 GCF_000699105.1 Pygoscelis adeliae
CCCGGGCGGAGGCTTTCGGGTGGGAGCCCGGCCGAGGAGGGGACCCAGCCCGGCCCGGCCCTGCCCGCGCCGCCGGAGGGTCTGCAGTCCTCGCTTCCTCCAGCCCTGGGGACGGGAGACTCTGGCTGGCGGAGAGCTCTGGAGCGCCTCCCCCGGCGTGCTGCCGGGGGCCTGGCCTGGGCGGCTTCGCCGCTTCCTTCTCAGAGTGGGAGGGTTTGAGCACCTGCGCCCCCGCCCATCCCCTCCCCTCTGCATCTGCCTCCCTGCGAGGGACCCCCCCCTCCCCTGGAGCTCGCCGGGCACAGTGCCGGGGGTGAGAGGGGGTAGTGCTGCACCGCACTGCTGATTCCCTGTGGTCAACTGAAGAAGGGCACCTGAAGCCTCACTCATCTGGCACGCACCAGCTGCAGTCCTTCTCCGCCTTCCCTGCGCGTCCAGCTCCTTCTAGGCAAGCGCGTGGTCTCCGGCGCACGGTGCTGCCGGCTGCAGCAGTGCACCACTGCAGGAGAGAGCCATGAGACCCCTCTCGTGGTCATGACGAGGGACAATGTTCGTAACGGGAGTGAGGGATCCGGGTTTCAGGGAGAGGCATCTCTCCTGGGGCAGCTGGGCATTTGTAGTCTTCATCCTTCTTCGTTGCAGTTGTTGGATTCCTGATGCATCAGTTGGTGCCAACTTGGTGTAGCGATGTTAACGGGTTGCTGTTGCCTAGTGAAACAGGTAAAAGAGGAAAGTTTGCTTCTGGTGGACTGAAGGGACCTTATTTGAGAGCTCCTGCTGAGAGCGCTTCCTTGCTGCTCCATGTGGGCTCCCACTGTGCACAGGTGGTGGGGATCCCTTCCTACGGGAGATGCCAATCACCCTGCTCGCACCGAGGAGCTGGGAAACTGGCATTATTTCAGACCAGCCTTCTGTATAGGTGAGAGAATGGAGCATCGTAGTGACTCTGTCACTGACCAAAAGATGCCATACTCAGAGGAGTTCCTTTGAAAGCCCTTGGTATCTTGTGTGGGCACATCCTCGGGTGTAAGCTGCCTTTCCAGATTTGCTGCTAGCCAAAAAACACTGTCTTGCTTCTGAAAAATATGTTTATTGCATCCAAGCAGAAGATAAAATTCATTGCGACTTTGAAGCTACTTCAAAAAGCCAACAAAAAGTACATAGCTACCTAAATTTTGTAAGTTTTGTTCCCAGCTGCTCCTTCAGAGTCACTTGGGGCTGAGAGCGACAGTCATTCTGCCACTGTGCTTCAGGGAGCTGATTTAGCTTTGATGCCTGGTCCCTGTTTATAAGAAATTATCAGGATAAGCATGCAATGCAAAGGAGTTCAGGGTGGGTGAATGCAGGGAAGATATTTTTTTCTTAGAACCGCTAATATTGCGGTAACGTTGCATTTTAATTTTGCATTGGTGAGGAGGTAAATGAGACCTTGTTCTGGCTCGCCTGGGGTGGGAGGCTCTCAGTGCTGTTGGACGCTTTCTCTGCTCTGCCCATAGAGCCTCTCTTTCTCGCCGGTGCTTGCAGTCTGTCTCAGGCTTCATGCTTCCACTTTCCTCTGCCTTTCATTTAGACAGCCCCTTTAGCTGAAATGCTTCCTAAATCATGGCACGATGTTTTTTGTTAAGAAATGTCATATGTAGTCATCTTACATAAAACACGATACGCAACTATAATTGGTGGTGAAACTGGAAATAGTGCTTGGCTTGGCTAATACTCCTCGCAGTTTTGGTTTTTGAGGCAGTTGGAGGAGGTCAGGCTATTTGGGGATTTTTAATAATTTTAACAGTATTAGTAGCATGCACCAGGAGGGCACTGGATGTGGCATGGGGGGATGCTCACCACTGCCACACAGGAGGCAGGGCACTGCTTTTCTAGGGAAATGTGCCTTGCTTCTGCGCATTGCGTTTTCTGCCTAGGTTGTTGTTAGACCTTAAAAATCTGAATATACGCTGGCTGGGTACTAGTCTAGCGGTAAATATTTTTAGGAATGTGTCATCAGCAAGACACGAGGCCAAGCCCCGTTGAGTTCACTTTTCCTCTTAACACCTGTGAGGAAGGACTTTGACATCTGCAGTTTCTGTTTGACATGACTTTGGTCTCTCCTGGCTGGTAACCAAAGCTAGTAAAAGTACCCAGGAGCTCCTCGTTTAGTTCAGAGTTGGATTGCCTGCCTGCCTTGCCTTTGGGAACCGGCTGGCTTCAGCTGGAGGGGAGGCTGCCGAAGCCTTTCTGCCACGGGGCTGCTCCGTGCACTGCCTTGGCTGTGACCGCTCACATGTTTTTCCTTTTGAGTAACTGCTGTGTCTGTCCCTTCCAGTAGCTGTTTATTCAGAATGGGATGAATGTGTTCACGGAGTGCTAGTTTTAAGAGCTGTTGTCTAATAAATAGCCTCCTGAGGAGTATAACTGATTCTAGGCAACTTCAGTTGCTTGTAAGCTTCTGAATAGCAATAACAAAATCTTACCATACGGTTAAGTTACAAGGGACACAGCATCAAGGGGATATAGGTGACACCAAGCTATGGTTTCTCTTCAGATTAGTAGTTAAAGGTGTAACCTGGGCAACTGTCTCTGCTGATTTTTGCTGTTGTGGTGGTTTAAAATTTGAGACCTAAAAGTTTTTCTCCTTGGCTGTGTAGCCACACAAACTGTGTCAGGATATGCACAAAACGGTCTGAGAAAGAAACTTTCTGCTGATTTGTCACCTGAAACTGGTAGGTCAGGCACTGGGCAGTGTACGCATGCTTTTAAAGTTGAGATCATCCTTCTCACACTTTCTCGTCATGTGTGTCATCAGCTGGGAGGCTGGAGGCATCTCTGTGGTGGTCTGTCTCGAGCTGTGCAGCTCGGGCAGGGCTCTGCAGCACTTGCAAGGGCTCTGAGAGACCGCTAAGCCAAACAAGCCTTGTGGTAGGTGTAATTAGGTAGGAGGCATCTGTCTCCTCTCCTGTGATAAGTTCATCTGTACAGGGGTCTGCAAGTACAAAAAGAAAAAAAAAAAAAACAAACCAAAACATTGAAACCCACTGGTCTGCAAGCCAGGAAGATGTTTGGCCAATCTCTGTGTGTGCAAGGATTAAAACCTAAAACCTCCCACTGATTTTTAATGACATGTAAGGCTGGCTGCATTTAACTCTGCAGAGCGGGCTGCCTACCTACTCAAAGCGTAGAGGGACAAAGGAATGTTTTCATGACCTGCTTCTCTCTTTTTTAGACAAAACACATTTATTATGCAATAATAATCTAACACTTCATTGAATTTTTCATAGTGTGGTGGCCATGCGAAGGCTGTCCCAGTGTCGGTATCCACATACTTTCAATTGTTCAGATATAGCGTGGTATTTGGAAATTGCAACCAAAAGCACTGAGGAGTCTGTTGGTTTCTGTGTGTGTTTCTGCTGAATGCCTTGCACGTTGTCGCCAAATACTTCATGCCAGTGGTGAGTGTGGGGCAGTGGCTTTGTTGGATGCGTTGCATCCTGAGCACACGTGCCTGGCATTCACGTAGACCCCACTGCAATCCCCCTGCAGATACTGCCACTGCTCCCATGGCGCAGGATAGCCAGGGGGAGGCATGCAGGGTTTTTTCCCCATGTCAAATTAAACATTTGCTCTGCAACAGCTGCCGCCAAACCATGAAAGTAAGGATCATGATGTAGGAGTCAGCCTACTTGAACTAGTGTAGATCTCTGTAGTTGGGATTTTTGTCCACTTGACTTAATCTGGGTACAGCACAGGTTTGCTAATAAGGTGAAGAACTGTTATCTGCGGCAGAAATCTGTGTTACGAAGGCTCTGAGCTGCCAGTATTGGTTGGAGTAGTTATGGTTTTGCATGAGTCATCATTTTGGGGGATGAAGAAAGAATTGTTCCTGTTATCTCGGGGTGTGGTCCGACGTTGTAGCAAAGTCGATGGGATGGCTAGGTACCAGTGAAAGGCAGAATCCTGCCTTATCCTCCACTGCCTGTTCCAGGTGGCTTTTCTTGTGCTGTCAGCAGCGCTCATGCTGCTTGTGGTGACCTGGTTTGGGAGCTAAATGGGCAGAAAAATTAACCAGAAATTAAAATGGCAGTGTGTAAGGAGGGCGGAGGGCACAGATTTGAGTATCCTATTTCGTAACCATGTTTTGGAATAGTTTTTTTTTTTTTTCCACTTATTTTTCTTCCTAGCCGCTAGATTTTTGACCAGAGTTTCATCAACTTTATTACTGGTTTTGATAGCAGGATGAAGAGCATTAAATAAGGACTTTGTGTGTGATTGTGTTTCAGTGGGTAATATTTTCATATGGGATATTCGTGGAAAACTATCTTTCAGGCTGTAATCCTCTATTTTCTTCCAGGTTTCTTTAGACTCTGCTCACTGTTGAAAGATGGGAGAGATAGAAGGAACATACAGAGTACTGCAGACTCCTGGCTCTCGTTTGGGAGTCCAGAAGGCTCTGGGAGTCAGTACCTTGGAGCCGGGACAGAACCCCTCTACTGCAATGGCATCATTGCCTGCCAAAACACACGAGCGGGACCTACCGATCAAAATAAAGCTGTTGGACAACACGGTGGAAGTACTTGACATTGAGGTAAGAGAGGTTTAAGTCTGATTTCAAGTACACTTAGCCTCTGATAATGTTAAGCTCACAGGATGTGCTACTGTACAGAGCTGGGACGTTTTGAGGCAATATCTGAATAAAGATTCCTGTAGGGATTTTACTACTTACAAGTAGTTAAATGAGCACATCTTGTTTTTTAAAATCTTTTAAGTATAACAGATGTTTTGTGTTTTTAACAGACTTTAAATACAAGCACATACTGTAAAAAGAAGCTTTAACTGTTATTTGCTTTGGGGGAACACCAACTATCTTCTGCCAAACTGATCTTGCTTCCTGAGCCACATACAGCTTTGTTGATTTGGCAGTTGGGAGAGCAGAAGGGCTTTTTTTTAGTTACTACTTTTTATTAATTATTTTAATGCTTTGTATCCTCTTCAAGCAAACTTGCTCCTATTTGAAAGTTTTTGCTTGTTGCCACACTTTGGGAGGGAGGCACCAGAGGGGTAGCAATGTTTCTGAAAATTTGTATTTAAAAGTATGCTTGCTTAGCAGTGGGGGAAATCTGCCTTAAGAAATACAAACCGCGCTCAAATTGGGGTGGTTCTGTTTTTAAAGAATCAAAAATTTTTGTTCTTCAAATTCTTGTTTCATTCTCAGCATTAACCTCAGACTTCAATTTTAGCTTGCTTAAAGATCTGCTGTTAGAAAACAGCTCTGTTCTAGTGAAGATACTCATCTATCAGATATTCTACATTAGTATCAAATTGACTTTCTAATTAGCACTCGTAGCCTTAGTTTGTTGCATAGTCTTAAACAGGTTTTTCCAAATAGAGTGAAAAAAATGTCTGTGGAGCTCTAAAGAAATAGTGGCTTTTGGGGATGTCTTCTACAGATTGCTGTCCAGCTATTCAACTCTCAAACTTGAAATCTGATTTTTTTTTTTTTTTTTTTTTTTGTTCAGTTTGAGGCTGTGCCTTTGTCCTCCACCTGAGGACACAGCAAACCCATCCATCCCTCATTTACTGCATAGAACACAAAAGCCTCTTCCCCCCACCCCCAATTATGTTAGAATGTTTTTTAAAAAAAATCTGCTGACTTTTGTTCTTTTGAGGTGATTTTTTTTTTTTTTCAAGTTGGTGTAGGCATCGGTGCTTTTGTGTTTTGATTCTAAAAAAGAAAAAAAAAAGAAAGAAAAACAAGCAAACCCCCCCACCTCTGTAATTTTGAAAATCAGTGCAAGTCTACCAAGCTGTTAAAATCAAGAAAGAATTTATAACTCCTAGTTCCTGCTTTATTACATGAAGTCAATGACTAGAAATCTCCTGTATATTAGCGTAGATGCTTTCCTTCTCTTCCTCGTCATATTTGTACCAACTCTGCTCTTCTCTTGCAAATCGTCCACTTTCCTCAGTAGCCTTACCCTCTTCATCTTACTTTAACTCTTATCTGGCTCTTTCTGACACAGTCAAAGCCTGCTTTATTGTCTTTGATCTACCGCTGAAGGGAAATCCTTTGACTGTGCTTGCCTCGCAGGCAACCTCAGAATCCTTTCTCACCTTCAGGCTTGCTGATGCTCGGGTGGCCCTGTGGTCCCATCCTGGAGCTCTGCGCTAGCTTCTCTGCTGTTCTCTAACCTCTGAGCACCATCCCTTGGTTCCCCTCGGTCCTCATCTGCACTCGATACAGTTCACTACTTTCACAATACCTTGTTTTTTGAAACTGTCTTGACCTGGTTCTCTTTCCTGTGCTGGAAGAGTCTTGACTGTATATCCTTCCAGTTATCTTCATTGCTCTCTGGTTTCCATTGCAGGTCCAGTTTAGCTCCATCCTTAACCCCTTGTCTTATCCTACAGCACTTCGTTGTTAGTCTTTCCACTGAACACAAATTCAGCTGGGGCTCAGTTCTCTACAATGTCTCAACTCTTGACT
This sequence comes from Pygoscelis adeliae, assembly GCF_000699105.1. NCBI lineage: Eukaryota > Metazoa > Chordata > Aves > Sphenisciformes > Spheniscidae > Pygoscelis > Pygoscelis adeliae. The sequence continues at coordinate 278,889 of NW_008824715.1, forward strand.
GTCTCTCGGCTCCAAATAAAATCAGCCTTTGCCCGATGAAACTTGGTTTTGATATTTATGTGTCAACATCAAGCTTCACTGTAAAAAACATAAATTCCTCACTCACACTATTTTTTTGACCGCTGTGAGTCATACTTCAGTCTCACCTGTCTGACCAATAATGTAGTTTCTATTCACCTCCGATTCCCTCATTTCCTTTAGTGGGCCATCTTCTGCGGGCGTGCTGTACAATCTCTAGGATGGTACTGTTTAACTAAACAGCTAAAACTCATCCCATCCAGGACCATGTAAATTCACACCTTCATTGTTGTGATCACCTTCTTGTTGGCTTTAGCCTCTCCAGTCTTGCTGCATAGGTGCCCATTTCACATGTTGCAGTAAGAGTCAACCTGCTCAGTCGTTGTTGCTGGCAGCGGCTACTGCCTGACCATTTTTTGCATCGCTCTGCTGGCTCTCTCTTCTTATAGCTTCAAATGTACGTTGCTTATTTCTGCTTTCAAGGTCCTTCAGGGCCCTACTTGTAGTCTTCTGCAAGGAGATACAGATTTCTTCTCCATCCCCTAACTGGGCCACAATGCAGTACCATTGTTGTTATTTTCCCATCACGACAAGAGGTTTCCTATAATTAGGAACTGTCTTAGTTTTCTCTTTTTACCTGGAAAGCTCTCTCTGGTTACAACATCCACAGAAATACCTGAATTTGGGCAACTAGCATGCTGAGGCCATAGTTAATATCATACTATTCTTCTTTACAAGGTGAGTTGGAACTAAGCAACTTAAACTTTTGCCTGGTGTTGTAAGCAGTGAGGAGAAGGGGTCATCCTTTGTTCATCTATAGAGCATCGAGCACAAAAAGGTCCATAGTCAGCAACTGTAGCATTAGAGTCCTACTAATACACTGCCTACGTCTCCTTTCATTTTTGTCTAAATGAGATAGCAAATGATAGCAAACAGGGATGAGGTATTAAATTGTAACCCTTTGCCTCCTGATTTATTGGGTGGACTGGTGGGATAGCAGTAACTGCTGACTGCTGTTTGTGATGGAAAATTGAAATTTTTCACTTGGGGATTGAGGGCAAGAATTAGGAAAAATCAGCCACATTTGCTGAATAGGTGGTGGGCTAGCACAGATTTTTTTTTTTTTAAAAAGCAATGAGAGAAATTCATAATTAAGAGCTGTCCTAGCGGGATTGAGGCTCTGATTGCAGTGCCACTTGCCCATTCTTTGCTTTTGCAATTTTTTTCACTGGATGTGGAAATGAGAGAGGGGGTGTTGTCTTCATTACCTGCTTCATGGGGTTTGTGTTTATTGATTCAGGTCAGCAATAATTTTTTCAGTGCAGTGGGACACTGAGGCCTTTCTCTTAGGTGCTGTTGGCACTGCCTTCTAGTGGAGATGTAGCTTATGGCAAAAGGCCTTTTTTTCAGTCTTCAAATCATTTTCCCTTCTGTATTTAAGAACTATGCCAAATAATTTTTTCCTGAGAAAAGTGTTGTATTGGTGGAAGAGACTGACCAGGCACAGTGGTCAGCTTCTGGAGAGGAGCCTTCTCTTGCAGCGTGGTAGGGAAGCTGACACAGGAGCCCTGTGTACTGTCTTGCTTGTGAAGCTGCCTAAAATGAGACACATCAGCAATTTTAACCATACGGGATAAACAGAGTAGCCACAATAACGATTTAATCGATGCAGCTTTTCCTTGTTATCCCCTCCTTTCTCCAAGACGCATTTAAAAAACTTGCTTATCTCCTGGCAGGTGTTGGTGGATACTCTTGTTTGGTAGCTCTTCTTTGTCACTTGGGTTTTTTAACTCACCAAAGAGCAAGAAAACAGACTGACAAAGTGGCATAAGGGATGGGATAAGAACAAAATAGGAAAGGACGGTCTTTCCTTCATGATGTTGTTGCATCTAGAACAGTGTGTTAGAAGTTAATTATAGCTACAATTCACTGCCTTTTGTCTAAAATCCGCTGCCTCTGTCCACTCTCACCATCTGTACTGTAAGGTTTTCTTTGTAACTATGAATTTTGTTAATCAGTGAGAGGGAGTTATTCTTTAAAGTACACTGGGGCAGAGCTTCTCTCCAGGGAATCTTTTGAATGTTAGGGGATGGAGAAATGCTCAAATGTTTTCTAGAGTTTAAAAAACTGGAAACTGCATATTTATGGTTTCTCCTTTCCCTCCCAAAACAGAAAAGAGAACGAAACATATCCATCCAAAGCTAGGCTGGAATGTGAATTGCTTTCATGAGTTGTGTTTTTTTTCCCTTTTTACGGCCAGCTTGTTTAGTTAGTTCAAATCTTGCATGTGCCATATCACGGTGTACCTGTCCTCTTCCCTCCCAGCTAAGTCTGTCCAAATGGGTGGTTTTGCAGACTACTAGATGAATGATTGGAAAATTCAATTTAATTCAGACCGTGGGCACGCTTCAAAGTAATCAAGGTTTTACAATAGAAGTTCTGCCAGCTTTCCTGATTTTCTTAAGAGATTAAACTTGGAGGCCTTTGGTCTGCATAAAAATATGGCAGACTCTTAAGTAGAAGGGCCTAGGCTGGGTTTAATTCACCAGAATGACCGCTTGGTGAAATTGTACTTGTCTGGTGTTGGCTATGGAAGACAATAAAATGTACTGCAACAAAGGACAACTTAGGCTATACGAATTTAGGGTATAGGAGGTTGTGATTTATACTTGCTGAAAGCTTTTGCATTGATTTGCGGTAGAGTTGGAAGAGAAGTGTATTACAGCGACAGACTTTTGGGCTGTCGAAGACATAGAGTACAGTGTGTGCGCCTGGGTTAGAGGAAACAAGGGGTCTTTTGCATGCCATGGTTGGAAGGAGAGTGGTACTGATGGTAGGTGAGAGTCTGGTGCTGTCTTAAAATCCCGGTAAGTGAAATAGCAGGTTTAGTCAATAAGAAAGGGGTCGGACTTGCCACATCTTCCAGCTGCTTTCTCTGATGCAATACTTTTTTGGGGCATCTGTAGACAGGCAGACCTTACAGTCTGCAAAAAGACCTTACAGTCTACAAAAAGAAAACCCAGTTTTCTTTTTGCAGTAGCTTATAAGACATTTAATGGCATTGCTGCCATAATGTGATGTTTAATATTTGGTCTATATGTTGTTCCTTATGTAGAAAATACGTGTGCTTGCTTTCCTACGTGAATTACGCTCTATGCTATGAGGAAGTGCCCTGGAAAAAGAACTTGAGATTATTATGCTTCGGGTTTACCAAACTCTGGGGAGAACTTGGCACCTCTTCAATTGTGTGTACTTCCTCCTCTTCTTCTACTTGAACGTAAAATAAAATTTGGGAGTGAGAAATACTTACGTGTTATAGTTGAATTTTTCTGTATTTTCACCTGCTAGAGAATGAATTCTGTAAAACTGTAATAGCCATCATAAAATCATAGCACAGTTCTTAGCACTCAGCGAAATCAGGTGGGTCTGCCTGCCTGTTTTACTCAATGAGAAAACTTAAACTAGAATTTTTTTCTTCCATGTTATTCTTTGTTGGGTTGCTTTGAGCACATGAGTCTGTTCTTTCTTTTTTTTCTTTTTTTTTTTTTTAAATATAATGAAGTAACTTGCTTCTCAATAAAACGTAAGTCTTGGTTTTATGCACATGTTAATAGTATGAGTTAGCTTTATGTTGGTTTGAATTTGCCCTAGATTTCAACTGCCTTGTGTTGGGATTTTGGTTTTGTCCTGCGGTCTTACCATGCTCTGAAGTTAAGTATTGTTTGAGGCCTTCTCTGTGGGTCAGGCTAATGCAAGCATTCTTGTGCCTCGGAGTGTGAAGCTGGGCCTTAGGAAAATGCTTTTTCATTTTGTCGGGTTTTTTCCTGGTATTTCTACCAGGCCTCTTGTTTCCTTGTACATGACTCAGTTTCTTGAAGGTGGTTGTATCTCTTCTCATTTTCTTACCAAGTGTGTGAAAGGCAGAGCATGTTCCGCATCCCTGTGGTGCTGTGCAATGTGTCGCTCTCCTTTTGACAACGGTGGGCTGCCTGGGAGGGAAAAGCTCGACTCCACTCAGTTCATGAGAACTGGCTAGTCAAATAAGATTACACTTTTTCCCCCCTGTATTTTCTTATTAGGTATTGTCCTCTCACTGCTCATGTCTATTTTGGAGTTTACTGATGTACCCTGTGAAACTTACTAGTATATTACTACAAAATTTAGATGGCTTATTCTACACTAAGTTGAAAACAGCTACTTGATGATTACTCTGTCTGATAGTGATACTGTCTTTGCTGGCCACCTATATGACTCTTCCTTGGTTTATTTAAATTTACAAATTGCATTATTAAAAGTTCAAAATTACTTTCCATCCATATGTTTAGAATAGAATAACTATATTTAGTTATTCTGGTTTCTGTGCAGTTTGCAGGCATCCGTAATTGAAAAGGTGTCATGAATACAGCACCTCTTCAGATGCCCATTGTTTCCGACCAGCCGTCAAAGCCCATGGCCGTGACTCACTGCAGTCGGGGGCCCTGAAATCAGGAGCTGGGCTGGGACAGTGGGAGGTTTTTGAGGTGACGGAGGAAGCAATCAGCTTGTACGTGCCTCATGACTTCCCACGGTTTGGAGAGAGTGTTTTCAGCTTGTGCACACTGGAAAATGCTGCTTATGGTAGCATTAGTACCCCTAAGAACTTGGTTGTGGCTGAAGCAGAAATTACGCAGCTTAAAATGCTGTTATTGAGCAGTAAGAAAGAAATATGCATCTGTTAAAAATGGAGAGCGTGTTGTGGGCACTGAAAAACATATACTCTGAAATGATTTTTCAGAGAGGCCGTCCTTACTGCAGGCCATGGCGAACCCTGAGCCAGTGTTTTGGCACTGCGGCTTCTCCAGCAGGACGGGGCAGCCTGCCACCGGCTCTCTGGCAGAGCCAGGCTCTGACATGAGCTGCCTTCCTGCCTCTCCCTTGCTCTCCCTTTGCCTGCTTAGACCTTCCTTTCATAAAGGCTTTTTTTCCTTCTGTGCTGTAAAAGTATTAACAGCTTAAATATGTGGGAAGTGGGAGGACAGGCTGCTTCTGAATCCTATTAAGCGCTGTGCTGAAGGAATTGAGATGATGTGTTAGTCAGCTCAGTGTTTTTCTTCCTTGGCCGGGAAGAAATAGTCAAAATTCCAGAAAGAATCATAGCCAGATGTTTGTTATTGCTCTGGTTTGACTCTCCTAAATATGGCAAATAAGCTGCCTTAGGACTTATTTTTGTCTGACCTCAGAAGAGAAAGTTAGTAATTCACTATTTAAAATTTGAAGTTACTGTAGGGTTTAAAAAGAAAGTAATTGAAGCTTTGCAATTTGTGTACTGTTTGATTCTACTATATTTTTTTTTTTTTAGACCTGTTATTTTGTGTTTGGGGGCTTGACTTTTTTGATGCTATGTAGGAATGTGGTATTGGGTGGGGAAAGGTAAAACCGCAGCCATTTTATTGACAGACATTTGGGGTGTGTGGGATTGGGGTTTTTTTTTGTTCTTTTTTTTTTTTTTAAAGGAAGATGTGAACTTAGATTGTATTATAAAAACAATTTACTATTTTACATTTCTCTGGACATAGGTGTCCCATTATGTGAAAAGAAAATTGAGTTATACTGCGACAAAGGAGAAACAATCTGAATATTCCTGTACAAAAAGTCTGTTATATGCACATATTGTAAGTTAAAACACAGAAACTATTTAGTAAAATGGTGATCAAGTGTTATCACAGAGTTTAATAGATTGAGTTCATAACCATTTGTATGGCTGTGATACACTATAGTGAGTATGCTTCATCACATGATGTGCATAGATGAAAAACTTATCTTGTATGGATTCAGAAGAGTGAATTGAGGAACAGCACGGGAGCCACATTTACTTAGCTTAACATTGAGTTAAGCTGAGTAAAGCTGAACTTCAGCTGTAAAGCTGAACTCTTTTTAAGCTCTCTTTAATTTATTGTAAGCGTACTGAGAACTTTCTGCCTGTAGTTGTTCTGTCTGGATGAGATATAATAAAGTAAACCAATGTATAACTTAATGGTCTTGGCATACGTGCAGTGGTACAATTCTTGTACGTAATTCCTTTTGGGTGCCTTCCGAAGTAACTGATATACAACCTTGTAAAGAAAAAGCTGTTACCTGCTAGCTTCCTCACTAATTCCAATAATGTGTCGTCATCACTAATAAAGAAAAGAAGTACTGTTAGTTTCTTAAACACTTCTGCAGAATGCAGGGGTTAATTTCTTTTTTTCATAATCTAGTGACGAAGGATAGTGAAAATCAGCTGAAATGATTCTTATGATATTCTATCAAAATAATGGTAAGAAATGGTGTATTAAAAAAAAAAAAAAGTAGGAAGCCTCATCTGGGTGTGGGTCACATTCAAAGTTGGTTCCACAGATGGATAATTCTGTAGAATACATAGAGCCTGAAAGGGAAGAAAAAAAAGCCCCAGGGAACAACCCACAGTCAGCTAAAGACAGCTACAGAAATGCAGTGTGCTAAGAAGCAGTTCAGAGAAATTTTAGGTTAGTGCCTACTGAAAAAAGGGACTTGATGTTGAGCAAGGATGGCATCACCTAGTACCTGGTTGTGTTCAGAGAAGCAAAGCCTTGTGAATGTGCGTTTAAATAAACAGGGTTGCAAAAGCACACCTGTGTGTCATCTGTTTCTCCTTGCAACAAAACACGTTTCTGGCAAGGGCAATGTTGCCTACTTGTGTAAGAGGGAGACCATATAAATTGAATATTTAAAAAACTGTGCTGTGATGACAATACCTAGTGTAAAAGATTTACTTTTTAAGACTGTGATGTTGGATGTGGAGGGGGGAAGACCTGTCTGTCTGACAGAGCAGTCATTCATGAATAAAAATAAGAAGTTGAAAAAAAAAGGAAAAAAAAGAGTATTGAGCTGCCAAGTGACTATATTTTGAGTTCAGAGACACTCCTGGAAGTCTTTGAACAGCTTCTGCATGCGCTGCTGCCCTGACCTGAGCTGTGTGGTCGAAACCCACAGGTATGAAACGTGGAGGGGAAGCAAAAATTGGGCTCTGTAAGTTGGAGTATATTGTTCTTTAGTAATCTCTTTTCACTTGTAGTGGAATTTGTGATGCCATTTTGACACATTTGTAGCACCGTGCTTGGGTTTTGCACACATGCATGTATTTTGGAGCGCTCTCGTGATGGTGAAAGCAGGTTTGAAAACATAACTTAAGAAGTCGTTTCTTCCCAGCCTCATGGCAGAGGAATGGGAGATGAAGTATTTTAAATATTAATGCCTCCTCCACTGCTCAGGCAAGAGAAATGATGGGAGCTCAGTTGCAGGCCTGCTTTCCCAGCAGTGAGATCCGGGCTGACAGGTTTGACATCTCTGCTACCTGAGCTGCTGCTCTTCTATTCCGGCCGCCCCTGGCAGAAGGCTTGGGCGCAGCACTTGGTGGAGCCTGAGCACAAAACAGGAGTGGTACAATACTCATATTAGTTTAAAAAAAGGAAAGAGGACTTTTTAGAGACTCTGTGTTAGACCTGTCTGACATGTACTTCAACTGAAATAATGAAGGATGAACATTACTGTGCCCCTCAGCCCGCTTCTCAGGCGGCTAGCCCGAAGCCAGAGTTGTAGGAAACACTCCTACTGGGAAGAGGGAAGTTAGCAAAGCTTTGACCTTATCTAATCTGGCCTGTAGGTATTTATTAACCCATCGCCATGGTATCGAAGCTCTGCTCAAAGTACAGTGGGGAACGATGTTAGGACAGCTGGTACAATTTCAGTTTTGCACAAAAAAATAGTTTTGGCCTTTCCTGTAAAAATACCTAATTTGTGTAAAGAATCTTTCATGATCGTCTTATTTCCTTAAAGTTTTAAACTGTTTCCTTCAGGCAGGCTTCCTCAAGTGGTGTGCCAACCTGGAGTACCGTAACACCAAATAGGAAAAGCCCAGATCAAATCTTGTTGATGTGAGCATAGATGATGGTTTTGAGGCAAAAGCATAATTAACGGAGAAAGACTAGCAACTTTAGTAATCTTTTTTTATGAACAAAGGGAAGCAAAGTAATGTCTGTGTTTAAAATGACTTTAAAACATAGGGTTTTATTTATGTACATATACACACATAGGAAATGATGCTGTGCAAGTTCCTAGAGTACCTACAGTCTAAATGCATGAAGTGGCCAAGCATGGTAGAGGGAGTAGGTGTAGGAAGGTGCAGTGGTTTGCACAAGTGTGTAGGGTCTTGTAGCAAAGTTTGGGGGGGAAAAATTTGAGATCATCAGTCTCCTAACTTCTAGTTTCTTAGCTTTATTATACTGTTTTACAGCTTGTATGAACAAAGTAGGTGCTTAGACATTCTATTATGAACCTTAATTTCTTGAAGTGGAAAAAAGGCTTTTTTTGAGAATGGCTGTTAATGGCATACTGCCCATTTTGACAGCAGGCCATTTTTATAACTAGGCACTTGTATCTGTCCTTGGTTATTTCAGCCACCAAGTTGTTTAAAGGCTTGAAATAGTGCGGATAGTTAATGCAGCATTCTGACGAGGCTGAGCCCTTTCAAGTGTGCGCTCGATGTTTGAGGAAGGCTGTCAGTGCGGTGTCGCTCTGGCCCTTTGCAGATTATTTGAAATAGTATGTGTTGTAAAAAAAGCCCCAGCATCACCGTTAGTGCAATTTTCTGGCATTTCCACTGCTGCGATCTTTGCTGCTGCGTGGGATCAGCCACCCCAAAGCAGCTGCTTTCTGTGATACTGTCGCTGCTGTTCTCTGAATGTTTAATTATTAGCAAGCACCAACTCTGGTGCCAAATCGTCAAGCAGTAGCATCCTGCAAAACTTTTCCAGTTATGTGGTCTAGGGTTTTAATTTGGGTGACTTACCAGTTCCCCAGGTAGTCCAGAGCAGTGTATGAAGCAGAGGTGATGGGGGGGTGCATGTTTGTATTTTTCTCTCCAGGTAATGAAAGCGACTGAGAATTTCTGCTTGACGCCCAATATTTTTTATGTGGCTCTTCCGTGTGCTGTTTGTATATAGCACTTGGGGACCACGTGTTGGTTGAATGCTCAACCGTGGTGCCGTTTTGTTTTTCTCTGAGCACAATGTGTTCTATTTCAAGTGCTCCAGGTATTTCAGCACGAGAGCACTTTTGGAATTTGGGACCATTTTTTGTCTCTACATGCTATCTACCGAAGTATACATTTCCCAATCTTGTTCACATAATTCCCTCCCTTTTGGGGATCTTTTCCCATGTCAACAAATTATTGTTTTCCTACTTTCAGGCATCCAGCAAGTCTAGCCACTCTGGAAAAGCATGTTTGTTGGGTAGAGCTGGTTCATTTGGCAGTGAAGTGCTTTAACACTGCTTGAACCTTTTAAATGATGACAGGTTTTAAAGCTAACCTTAATTAAATGAGCCAGAGGCTTACATTTCTAGAATAATTTGTCTGGCTGTGGATTCTGTTAAAACAAACAAACAAACAAAAAACCAAAACCAAAACCCACAACAAAACCAACCACTGAAGTCTTAGGACAAAATATCTTGGAGGGGAGTCTTAGAATTTTTTTTAAAACAAAAAATTATGCCCAATATGCAGTGTAATAATGTAACTTAAAATAGGTCAGAAATTTGTATTTGGTTTTGCAGCTTCCATATTTGAGTAAATTGGATTTCCATGCCATGTAGAAATACCATGAGACACAATATTTAAAAGAAGTAGTACATTTTCAAGGTGAAAATGTACGCTATCTGAATTTGTGAAGAAGTTACAAAATTGTTTTCAGGGTGGCGGTGTATGCTGAAAGTTCAGTCTGTGAATGTGAAATAAGAAGTGCCACGCAGCTGCGGCTCAGGGCTGATGTGGATGTTCATGTTGCTCTGATGGCAGTGCTTTCCAGCATCCGGGTGCTGCCCTGCCGGTGCAGTGATGGTGTAGGCTGCGGGCGTGGGAAACAAGGTCTGGTGATGGGTTCGGCTTCCTCGGGGTGAGCCGGGAGGTGCCGGGGGTTCTCCCAGCACCATGTAGAAAGGCAGCTGCTGCAAACGGGAGACCTCCGGTGCACTGGCAGCTGGACTGTGCTCCCTCGGGTAGAAAAAAAAAGTTTAAAAAAAACAGAACAAAACATGTTCATACCAGTGACTACGGTAGAAAAATGGAAGAAGTTTCACAAACCTGATGTGCGTGCTGGGTTAACTCGTCTAGCTCTTGACCTGATTCTGGAAAAAGTCAGGATTGTCTTCTTCAGTAAGCAGCAGGTAGAGACTGTGGTGGTGTGAAGCAGTGGGGAGGACCCTGTACAAGAGAGTCAAATCCCCTGACATCACAGGCTGTGCATCCGATGCTCTGTAAGTTGTTAAATGCACTGCAAACCCTTTTTGGTGTTGTCTTAGCAACATAACCTGTAGTTAGCACCTGTCAGTATATAAGAGTGAATAAAACAAACACATATATTTAAAATACAGTTTTTTTTCACAAAGTATTAAAAGAAAAATTGAAATAATTGAAGCTGAAAGTTATTGTTAAATGTTCAGATAATCAAAATGAAATAGTGTTTAAGCAGTATTTGGCTGAGCATGTGAAACCAGAGTTTGATACATCTGTTGTTACCAGGTACCCATTTTTGTGGGGAGGCAAGGACTGTTTTCATCTGAGTTACTTGTTCCAATCAAAATCGAAGAAACTAATAAAGTACTGAAAAAGAAGACAGTTATTTTTTTACTTTTCCAGTCTGCGGATTAAAAACTAGATATGGAGCCGTAAGTTGTTCTTGTTTTAGCCATGAAAACAAAAAGTATGGTATTCCTTGCCATCTTGTATTATTTCCTTCTTTCTAATAAATGTGGTTTAAACGTACACCCTGTATTCATAAATGCAGTTTTTGTTTATACGTGGCATTAATGCGAGTTATTAATAGGGAGTTTTGAAGGCTTTTTTATGTATCACGCTGTATTTGGACAGAGATCTAACAGATTACAAAAGGGCTGTAGATAAACAGAGCTATAAACTCACTGAAATGTTTGTATATTTCTGGTTAAGAAAGGAAATAACAAGCCTAGTGTAACTACTATGTTTAGTTGCTGATTGTCTTTTTTTTAATTTGCCAAAAGATGAAAAAATCACTTTTTCATTAGGAAGACCACTAAAGTGCACCAAAAGGGGAGGAAAAAAAAAAAAATCCATGAATGGTGAAGGGGTCTTTATTTAAATCAGTTCAGTTTACCTTTTCATGCCTGTGCTTCTCTTTGCCTACTCACGGGGTGCTCTGTGTTGGCCATTTGTCAGTGATGATGTCAAATATAAATATAAACTTCTTCCTCTCATGCAGATACACTGTTTACTGGAGGATTTGGTCTCTCAGCAGTTGTAGATTTCTGTAACACAAAATCCAAGGTCAGCTGGTGTTTGCTGAAGTTGGGGGCCAGTGGCTCCTCTGGCTCTGGCTGCACAAGAGTTTCTGTTCTATACCTCTGCTTTATAACTCTCCGTTTTTTCCAAACTCCTGACTTTTGGACTGATTTTTTTTTTTTTTTTTTTTTTTTTTTTTTTTTTTTTTTTTTTTTTTTTTTTTTTTTTTTTTTTTTTTTTTTTTTTTTTTTTTTTTTAAATTTCCAGCCTATTAAATTTCCAGCCTAACTGTTGCCAGAAGTGGATTTCATTTTTGGAAAGTTTGAGCAAGGGCAGTTTGTCCATTTTGGAATATGAGAATACTACTCATTATGAAAATACAGGGTTTTTTTTGTTTTTTAAGTTAAAATACATGGAAGCAGAAAGTTAAGATGTTCTGGAAGACATGTTTGGGAGTTACTGAGGAAGAATTGGTTTTGATAATACTGAACTATGGTCTACTGAAAATCATAGGCTATGCGTTCCTAGTTTGTTTTTCTGTCTTCCTAAGCTAAAATGTTACAGCAGGGGGAGGATCTGCCATGTAGGTAGTGACGTTTGAGAAAATAGGAAATAGCAGTTGGGATGATAAAAATAACTGTTGTTCCAACTTTTTTTTTTTAATTTATTTACATTTTCCTCCTCTGTCCTAAAGATTGCTAACATTGAATATGTTTACTTTTCTGACCGAGTGAAAAATACAGATACCTCCTTCAGTGAAGAAACTTAAGCTTAAAATGTTTGTTCCTATTCATTTCTATTCCTGCCTGGCGCTAGCTTAGCACTGAGCCTGGTCTGAAGGCATTACTCCTCCTGTGTGCGGGCAGGGGATTGCCATGCAGGTGTTTTGCCAGTGCAGGGCCCTCCATAGCATCATACCCTGCTTGCACAGCTCTGAGGGCTCTTTTCAAGCTTGATCTGAATATACAAGTTGATTTGAAAAAATCTATTGTACTGAACTGTCTTCTAATGATGACTTGTTAAAATAGTCTGTAGTACAGTTAGGGCTGGGTCACTAGGGAAAGCTTTTGTTAGCTGCCTATTTAATATTTTTTACCCTGTTTTTTTCTTTCTTTTTTATGTGAAATAATTCAGTAATTCAGTAATATCAGTAGTCGTCGTCTTGGCTGCATATAAAGAGTAATTGAGATGTCTGGAATGGAAAGCATGCTGTGTTGTGAATTTGTATTGAAAATGAGACCTTTCTGAAATGCATTCATGCAGCTTCTTGCCCTGACGTCAAAATTACAGTAATTAAGTAATTACTTAGAAGATTTTGCTTTGTGCTGCTTTTATGCAGATTAAACAATGACATGGAGTTACCCACTATATAACCTTAATTTCTGTCAACTTCAAAATGTTAAAGAAGCTTTTCAGAAAAGATGGTTATAAATGTAACAAACAATTTGAGGAACTAAATAGCTCTAACAAGAGTTTTCCCATAGCATTTGGGACATAATAATAAAAGATTGTGTTCTGTTTCAACCCATTTTTATTTAAAAATAAAATAAAATTAATACTGTTCTTTTAAAATGTGGCATTGTTATTGTTGCTTTATACTTTGAATGAAGTACTATGAAATGATATTCAGCTTAGAATGAGGTTTTTCTTAACTTGTTATTGTAAATGACACCCAAAATTACAGTTGATAGCCCGGTCAAAATAATTTTACACTTTTAACATTTGGATGGCACCTTTATAATTTAATCAGTTGCAAAGTGCTCCCAGCTCCAACCATCTCAATTTTTTCATCTCCAGTTTCTCTTGAAGGGAGTGCAGGCTCGGCAGTGGAAGGAGAGAGGTGCCGGGGTACGTATGCCATACAGGTTCCCTTTTTGGGAGAAATGAAGGCAAGTGGACTGTCATTGGGCACGGAGCTTGATGGAGCCACAGACGTAACTCAGTTTAAACGCTGTGCATGGGAGAGACCTGCATATTATGATCTGATCAGGATAATTTTAATGGCTGTATATAACTAGTGATGGACAGGACACAGTTTCCTTAATCAGCACAGCACACAGTTTGACTGTAAAACTTGTCTAACTGTTACCAGACATCTTCCACAAGTTAATCCAAATTTATAAATTCTAACAGAAGGTGGTTGGAACCAGGATTACTGCTTATTTCAGAAATGAGAAATTTGACACTTGGGATCACAGGACATCTCCTGGTCAATGGTTTCTAGAGGTTAACAGATCCATCTGTGAAAAGGCAGGCTGGTGTGGCCCATCTTCTGCAGATGGAAGTATATGAGCTTGGTCAGGGTATCGCTTTATCCCCACAAATATCACTGATTCTTTTCTCAAATTCCTTTCTCAAATCTGTGGCGCCTGTAAACAGTAGGCATACAATAATAATAAATGCATGTGTATCTGTACCTTAAAAAAAAAAAAAAGGGTCATACTATATTTAAGGATATTTTCTTCTGTTACTATTTTAAGATTTGTCCACAAGTGCAAAGCAACGAATGTATTTCATTTGAAAGTTAAAAATTTAATTTTCAAAATGCATTTCTCCAGGAGCATGTGGGTCCTGTGGCAAGCAGTCCGTAACATGTCTGAGAAACATGCCTGTAGACAGAAGAGCAAGAATGTTATTTACTGAAGATGTGGTTTACCATTACCTGTATCATTCCTTATTTCATAGTCATCATTTAAAAACCAAAACCCATACCCACAGAGTCTTCTGCAAGCACAGATTTTGGCTAAAAAAATTCAGCTGTGTTTTTACAAAGAAAATGCCATTTTAGACATCACAAAACTTGTCCAGAAAAAGAGGAGGGCGCTCCTTCTCGCCATACTATGTCATCTCCCAACGAGGCATCTCTGTATCCACTGAAGTGACGAATCATTTCTCTTGACTTGCAGTTTTATTTGGGGATTTCGGCATCAGTGGCCTGATCCAGCATGATACCAAGAAACTTTCTGAATGAATGGTGTTTGTGCCAAGTGAATTTGCCTGATCTATGCTTCACACCTGTGGTTGCCCTTATAGGTAACCGTGACTCGTGAAAGCATGAATGAGAAAGACGAGCCAATCTCATATCATTCTCTGTCCTTCTGTTTCTGTACTTTCCTCCATAGTTATAGCACTGGATTCAGTCAGTTCCATTCACATCAGTGTAATTACCAAAGCTATTTCAGATTTGCAGTACTGCAGAACTGTCATACTTTTTCTCACTGAGGTTTTTTTCTTTTTTTGAAGTGGTACAGAGGTATTTAGTTAAATTTCACAGTTCTGAAAACATCAACAGTTTAACCTCTTTCCTGTAGAAAGCAATTACTATTGAATTTTTATGCATCTCAGTACTGTGAAACAATTTCCCCAACTTTCACCATCTTTTTTAATTTTTTTTTAAACCCTCTTTATTTTAACCTAAAGTAGCCCATTCTTTCTGTTAGATATTTTCATTTGCACATTTTATTAAATTATTCTAATTATATTACTAATTTGTTATAATACTTAGAACAGTGTATCTTTTAAAAGTATTGAGTTTAAAGAGTCAATTACAGAAATGTGTGCCAGCTTTGATGGGAAAGTTGTAGAGTATTCTGGCACTTTGACTTTTCCAAATAAACAAGACCGCAGTGGCATGCACGCCCAAGGTGTGTTCTGCTGGATAACCCGGCCGACCAGTTGATGCCAGACCCTGTTGCTGCAGTTGCAGGATTACTTCCATGGTCCAAGGTAGAACATGGATGTCAGTGGCCGTGCTACCTCCTTCTGTAGCCTACACTAGCTGTCCTGCTAGCTTTTGTGCATTGCTGGAACAGGTACCAAGGCACACGAAAGCCCTTTGGATTCTTTTCTGTGTGATCCAGATGGACTGATGTGCGAGTTCATAAATGCTATTTTTCTTGTGGTGGCTGCTACAGTCATACGGTAATAGAAGGTGAGAGCAAGCTCGTATGCAGACCCAAGCGTAGTTGTTTTGGGTGTGCTGTGAAAGTTTCCTGTTTTCTCCCATGTTACCATAGCTGTTTCTGCCAGTGCTTGTTTTGTGACTTTGCACCTAACTTGACTGTGAAAAGGGCTAGTTGAGTGGGTTTCTTGAGGGAGGGATTCATCACAGAGGACTTTACACAGAAGGCATGGTGCGAGAGGAGGGTGTTTGGGTTCCCACTATAGCCTTCCTGTTTATTTCTTAATTAACAGAATAAATACTGTCACCTTGGGTTTTCTTGAACACTCTTGTAAGAAAAAAGTTAGGGTTTTTCAGAGATGTTCCTTTGTAGAAGACTAGTTCTAGTTCTATCAGCAAAGACCTTGCATGTGCTGCAGTGAGCAGCCTCTGCTCAGTCGGCGTTATCCCTGGCAGCGGTCGGCCTGGCCCCATGAAGTCCTGCTTGTGCAGCTCTTGCTTTCCTGTGGGGCCAGAAGGGGCTTCCTAGGTTGGGGTAAATTCTGGTTGGGTAGAAACTGCCCTGTGCCAGCCTTCGTCGGCTGTCTTGGGCTCGCTTAGAACATCTGCATACATTTTCAAGTCTTGCTGGTGTGAAAGTTGCATGTGGCTCTGTGGTCCCTGGTGTTGGTACAAGCAAGGGGGTGTGCAAGATTTTGGCAGCCTCTGCTTCGGTCCACTGCAGCTGGGGGAGAGCCACACCGTCCAGCTACACAAACAAATGGAGCTGGTTTACTGAAGGAGCTGCAAATAGTTTGCAGATGATCTACTCTGGCCTCATAGCTGACCCTGCTTTGAGCAGGAGGTTGGATGTAGGTGACCTCCAGTGGCCCCTTCCAGCTTGAGTTCCTCTGGTTCTGTGAACATTGTTTGTATGGAGTTGTGCCTGTATATTGGATGTTTGCATGTTACAGTGACAAAAATAATGTGAAAAATCTTTGAGATATTGTTTTACAGTTTTTAAAGATGCTATAATTTTTTTCCAATTTGCTGTAAACTTACTCATCTTCATCTCACTGTTTTGTTTGGTTTTTTTTTTTTTTACTTCCTTAGTCAAAATACTACGGCCAGACATTATTGACAGAAGTTTACAAGCATCTGAATTTGATTGAATCAGATTACTTTGGGATTGAGTTCCAGAACATCCAGTCATACTGGGTACGTACAGTTCCCTGACGAATTCGGTATAATAAAAAGGTTGAGTGAATGCGGTTGCTTGAATGTCAAAAACTTCAGTCTGCTGGAGTCTTCTGTAGGATTATCTCTTTGATTCTTGTAAATCTGCTTCGCTCACCAGAACAATGACAACTAATAAAGCAGAGGGGAGGAATCAGATTCTACTTCTCGTTAAATCTCAAAAAAATACATAAAGCAGTTAAATAGTTGCTGATGTTCCCACTTTCAGGGGCATAAATAAAATCCTCCTTCCCTCTGAAAGGGGGAACATCAACTCCAAGTATAGTCTATGGAGTACTTATGAAATCATATTACAGTGTGTAATTTTGGTAGTGTTCATATTTATCTTCAGTTAATTTCCCTGAAGAGTCATTATGAACCTCTTTCTAAGAAATATAAACCTCAGCAGACATATAGACCTGCAAGCTTTTTAAATCATTGATCTAGATAAATGCTGACACTCTATAAGCCTCCTAGTTGCTTATCCTGTACCTTGCAAAGAGGACAATGTAGCTTCTAAACTAGAAAATGTTCCCAAAACTGTCTTCATTATTTTTTTCTATTACTTTTTCTAGTTTTAGGACTCACACACAGAAAATATTACTGAGAACGTAGAGAATGCTAATAGCACTAATACACGCTACTCTTGAGCCAAGGAAATACAGTAAAGCTTGTTTAGTTTCCGTTTCTTCTGCAAAGTGTTCGAAGTGTTTCTGCATCTAATAAAGTTCTTAAAATCCTCAGGTCTGTCTCAGAGAAGTAATTAGTAAGGACCAAACAGAATTGTCTTGTTACAATTTTTTGTTTGGAGGAGTTAAAAAAAAAAAAAAAACAACAAAACCAAAAACACCAAAAAAGTTGAGCATCTAGAATACTTTGTATTAGTTTTATGGATACTCCTTCTACTAGAACAACAGTAGTCTAGTCTTTCTTTAAAAATGTGCTTGTCAAAAGAGAAAAATTTGTGGGAAAATTAATATCGAGTAAAAATACTTACGTAGGTAGGTAAGAGAGATGGACAAAGAATGGAAGGGAAAAAAAGTTGGACCTTGTCATGTTCTCCAGACCTTCTGTAATTCTGTAGCCCAGCTCCTGTCTACAGTCGTGTGTCTTGGCATGATTTCTGTCTTCTCAGCAATGGTGTGCTTTTGCTGACTTGACTCCCCTTCTGTCCAGATGAGCTTTAAGCATGGATCAGTGTTTTTTCTATTGGTACATGATAAATGTCAATTCAAATAGATAAGTACTTTTTTTTTTTCCCTCGAAGCAAAGGAATTACTGCATTACTGCAGTGAGGAAGAAATGCATACTCATAAATTACTGCTTTATTTGAATTTACTTTTGGTGTTTTCGTTTTGTATTCAAATATGAATGTCAGTTTGTAAATTTTTTTTTTTTCTTTAATTTCAGATTTGGCTGGAACCTATGAAACCTGTTATTAAACAAGTACGGAGTAAGTAGTTTTAAAAAAGGAAGTTTTCCTTAATTTGCATCTGCTTTATGTGGGTTGCTTTCACAATTTCTACTTGATTTACTGGTTATGCTTCCCTGAAAATTGTACTTGGTAGGGGTGATACTGTTCCTGTTTGGGCATGCAAACCTGATGTTTTTAATATGTAGTATGTGGTGGGTGGAATGGAAACTTACTGAAGGTATGATTCTTTCTCTGTGATAAATATCTATCTAGATTGGGTCAGCTGGTGTTAAGTTCAAGTGAAACATGGCATTTGCTGTTTGTGAGTTTCTGTAAGTTGTGTTGTCTTACAATGGAAAGAAAAAGGAATATTCTGGCTTGTTGCACTCGTTGCATGGGAGGAGGTAGCATCTGCAGTCATAGAATCATAGAATCATTAAGGTTGGAAGAGACCTCCAAGATCATCGAGTCCAACCGTCAACCCAACACCACCATGCCTACTAAACCATGTCCCTAAGCGCCTCATCTACCCGTCTTTTAAATACTTCCAGGGATGGTGACTCAACCACTTCCCTGGGCAGCCTGTTCCAATGTTTAACTACTCTTTCAGTAAAGAAATTTTTTTTATTTAGGTCAGGCATCTCTGCCCCCAGGGCAGTGACTCAGGCACTGGGGCCACGCC
>NW_008824715.1:298941-314066 GCF_000699105.1 Pygoscelis adeliae
CTAGCTGGGCTTTTGCCTTTCTCATTTCCTCTCTGCACGACCTAACGAGATCCCTGTACTCTTCTTGAGTCGCCTGCCCCTTCTTCCACAACCGGTAAACCCCCTTTTTTTCCTGAGTCCCAGCAAAAGCTCCCCGTTCAGCCAGGCCGGTCGTCTTCCCCGCCTGTTCTTCTTATGGCGTACAGGGACAGCCTGCTCCTGCACCATTAAGACTTCCTTCTTGAAGATCGTCCAGCCTTCCTGGACCCCTTTGCCCTTCAGGACTGTCTCCCAAGGGACTCTCTCAACCAGCGTCCTGAACTGTCATGAGGTCCTGTCTGAGAGCTGATGCACCTTTCAGAAGGGCTGCAAAAAGCTGCACTCGGAGCTTGCTGACACACAGGGAATTTCAGTGGGGTGGGTATTCCCATCTCATTCTCAAAAACTCTCTCCAGTGTGCTCAGGAGCAGCTTTGCTAAGAGAGCAGAGGTAGGGATCTCCCACCTGGTGGGTGGCTGCAGCTTCAGAGTCCTCTTTGCTTCAGTTGTGAAACTTGGTTCTGCTCTTTGGCCAGGAGGATATTGCAATAGCAATGCTATCTTTGCTTTATGCTACTCTAAAAAGTAATATGAGATGCACTCTAAAGGCTAAAAATAATTGAAGAATACAGTACGCTAGTTCTGATGTTGAAAGATTAGATCAAACCTTTTTTTTCCCTTAGAATGGGGTTAAGCTGTTTGCTTATTTTCTGTGTCTGATTGTAAAGTCTTTGTGGAAAAACAAGATCATGAGGGTGTGGTGGATTCCTACTCCTTTCAAAATCTTAATTGAAAAATGTTGAAAATTAGTACTGGGAGGTAGTTTTTAGTTACTCTCTGCCTAAAACTGATTGCCACAGAAAAAGAAATCAGCAATTCTAGCTAGATCTTTTTAATTCAAGGTCATGGTTTTAACTTTTACTGACATTGGTTTTTAAGCAGAAAAGCCAAATCAGCTATAAAAGAAGGCTTCCTTAGGAGGGTATATAATACTGTCATTCTCTATTCATGTATGCCCCCCCCCCAAAAAAAACCAACCCCAAACCAAACAAACCAAACGTTGTTGGAGTGCCATTGTTTTATATACTCCATGCAGTTAGGCTTGTGTTGTTTTTCTGGTTCTCCTGGCTGGAAGGAATTATGTCTTAGTCAAAAGATTTGGTGGACCACAGGCCTGTGATGCTCTTTGGTTACTCCTTCTGTATCCTCTTCTATACCATATAAATTGGGGAAACTTTTCTTAGGCTGTAGGCTGATGGCCATGTGTTCCCTGATGATGCATATATTGTTCTAAATGGTTTAAAACCATGGGGATGTGCTAAAATTTATGGCTGCACTGCTGCTTGGTGGTCTACCACCCACATTATGTTGCCAGTGACACTGAAAGATTATTTTTAAAATTTTTTTAATCTTACTCTGTAGGAGATACCAATCAGTTGTCTGGCACATGTTCAAGTTCTGGAATCAATTTTAAATTTGTAAAGTTTTGATAGCTTGGGTGAGAGCTCTTTTTTTTTTTCCTTTTTATGCTAGTTGAATGCCTTCCCGGCATTCTGCTGTTTTTAAAATTGAAATGAGATATGACTGTAGAAAGCCCTGAAAATGTTTACAATTAAAATGTTAATTGCATGCCTAGTAATTTAAGCTGTTCTTTCATTGAATCCAGTAGCTGACATATGATTGCATAGGAGCATCTTCCTAAGAACTCGACAGTACTGCTGAATACAAAGCCTTAAGAGGAGAATTAATTTAACTACTTGATAATGTGGATATTTCAGAAGCAAGGGACTAAATAAGCTGCAATAATGGAAAGACGTTTACATCTGACAATACAGCTATGCAAGGCTAGCCACATCTACCATGGCTTCAGCCTCTACGCTCCTTGGCCATGCGGGGCTGCCCTTCTGTGGTGCCCCTCTGCCTGGGCTCCCTGGGGGTGGCGGGTAGCAGCTGGATGGAGGCGGGCTAGCCTGGCAGCAACGCACAGAAAAGGCAGTCTGCTCCCTTCGGCGTGCCCCTGCTCTGTGTGTGGCTGCTGGGTGTTTCCCAAGGGAAAGTGAAATTCTGTAAGAATGAGATTTGGTGGGTTTGCTCATGCTGTTAAGCAATGCCTGAACTTGGCATGGATGGATGATCTTTTCCTATATTCTCACTTTAAGAAGTTCCATTGAGGTTCTTTTTTGTTGTTTTTTGGGGGTTGGGTTTTTTGTTTGGTTGGTTTGGTTTTTTACAATTTAATGATTTTGGAGTTAACCTGGTAACTTCTAGTCCAGCAGTAGGGGAATATTAGATGTTATCATGGACTTTAAGGTAATAGAGCTCAAACCTGTTGCTTTATGTTGATGGCGACTGCTGTGTAATTGTAGGCATGCAGTTCTGAGTCTTTGACGTGCTCTCTAAAAACAAAAGATCTAGATTATTAACACTTACTTCAAATTAGTCTTGGCTAATGACCTATTCTTGAGATATATAGATCTTTTTGTATGATAAGGATTTTATTTTTGATTAACTTCAAATGAATGCAGTTAGTTTTACTACTGAACCACTCCGGAAGGCATGGAGTTTAGATCCAAATTTTTGACTTCCTAACAGGCGCACAGTATCAAGTTGGCATTTGGGTACCTTCTCTGAGGTGTTGCCAGTTTTATATAGTATTGTTCACCATACCCGCATGGGTAGTGTTTCCTGACTTCTTTTTTTGTTGCTGTTGTTCTTGGTTTTGCTCAGATTGGTTTCTTACAATAAATTCTGCATCTTGGTTAAGACTGGCCCAGTGTTTCTTTTCCTAATTAGAATGGGCTTATTCATAGAGGAAAGGCGAGATTAAAAAAACAAAAAGAGGAGGAGTTGTGCTACAGAAGCAAATATGCAGCATTATGTTCTTAATTTTTAATATTTATTATTTAATGTAAGTGATGCTCGGAACATTGCCAAAATCGCTCCCGCAGCAATACTTTCCAGTTGATTGGTGTGAGTAACATGCAGGTCTGTTCTTAACCTTGTGAAGGTCTTCCAAAGGCTCGGGGTATTTTCAGAAATTTGATGTAAAGTTTTATTTTCCTCACTTGATGTGTCTCAAGAACTGTAAAATCCTTAGTATGGCTTTAGTCTCTGCCAAATGTGAGCTTTGTGTATTGTTATAGGGTGTTATTTCTAGCCTCCTTTCATTTCTAGATATTACACTGTAATTAGGATGAGGATTTTAGGTTTTTTGGTTCACCAAAGCTTTGGTAATTCTGGGATCAGAGGCTGGGAGCTGCTCTTCTGACAGCTGTGATAGTCTGAGAGTTAGTTCTCCCAGCTACTTGGCAGAAAGCAAAGTTTGTTAGTCCCTTGTTAGCAGACAAGAGGGTGAGTGAGCGGAGGAATGTTGGGCATGTGGGAATCGGGTATTCCGGACAAGAGAAATCAGCGTACTTTGGGGTTGATGGGGTTAAATTGGACTTTGTCAAGCTTTAAGAGATCTTGGTGCTTAAAATAAATTCAAGCAGGCTGGCTTGTGCTTACCAACATGCTCAAACAAATTTGATTTTTTTTTTTAATTTTATTTTTTTATTTGGCTAAGCTTGCTTTGAAACAGCAGTGGCACGCAGAGTCCTGGGGTGGCTGGGGCTGGAAGGCACCTCTGGAGGTCATGCATAAGCAGGGCTGGCTTTGAGGTTCAGTCGGGTCATGAAATATGTGGATATCCTGCTCATAGCACCTGGAGGAGAAGAGTCTAGCAAGAAGAGGGGTTGCAGTTTTTCCCTTCCCAGGTCTTCCTCTGCCTTTTAGAGGGGGTCTGTATTTCCTCAGTTTGTCCTGCCTTTCACTGGCTCCGCATGCTCAAGGCACACTGTCCTCGCTCCTTGTGGGAAGGTGCATGCTGGAGACAGGTCTGTCCATCGCAGTTGGGTGGAGATGCTGTCGGTGGAGCGTGGGGCTGCAGTACATGAGCAGCACCCCTCTTGTCTGGGGGATGCCTGCAAATTGAGATGGATGCTCAGTAGGCTTCTGTAAGCAAAGGTTGGCTAGCGCTCTGACTGCCTGCAAAATACTCAGCCTTGTCTACTTTAAGACAGGAAAAACAGCAGCAGAACAGTGGTGCCCAGTTGTGGCACGGTAAGTGATTGTGGTACCCTGTAATATTCCTCCAAAAATACTGATGAAACAGGGGATTGTGGGCATCGAGTCAGCCATCTTGTTGCAAAATGTTACACAGAGCATTATGGATTATTCCAAATAGTTACTTAGGATTCTGGTTAGATTTAAAAGTTAAATTAGTATTCTCCCGGTTGTCGAGATTGACAAGAACAGTGTTAAAAATGGGAAGAAATGGGTGTTAACGGGCATGCCGGGACCAGGCTGCAAATGCACTTTTATCTCTGCGGGGAGCCAGCTGGGTCTGGCTGGACTCGTGGATTCAGCTCATCGACAGCTCTGGTGGTGGCAGCTGGTGTTGGGAGAGCCTGTGGGATGCGTCTCCACCCTCCTCTCCTTCTGGGAACCTCTCACTGGGTCATCTGTGATGCCTTTGTATGCAGTCAAGTAGTTGCTTTGGGATATTATAGCTTTCGTGTTGCACAAAACCATTTTTACAGCATTCAGACCGTGGACTGGCCTTGGAAGTAGTATAGATAGTTTTCAGAGGAACTATCTGCTGTATCTCCATTGACATGGACAATCTATACCACATAGGCCCGCTATCGTTAGCTGGCAAGCTGAAAGCTGGCTAGACTTCGTGTGCATTGTATTTCTGTGCATGTTGGAAAACATAATATGCATGTGCTTATGAAGAGCAAGAGTTTTTTGTGAAATGACTAACTTTTCTTATAGGACCAAAGACCACAATGCTTCGTCTAGCTGTAAAGTTTTTCCCTCCAGACCCGGGTCAGTTGCAAGAGGAATATACTAGGTAAAGTATTTTTTGAAGTATTTGATTTGCATTACCTACTGAAACAAAAGGAAGGTAAGAGTAGGAGGACATTGCATCTGTTTCGAAACAAAACTTACATTGAAGATGAGCGAAAGAATGCTTTTCATTGGTGTCACAGTTTTAGCACACACAGTTTTGGCAATGAATGTTATTGGAAAAAATATTTTTCAAAACAGAAAACACTGCAGGTTAAGGCTTGCCAAACATCACAGTGTCAAAAGAGGCAGGGTATAGAGGAAATACTCATATTTATAAACAGTACCTGTATAAAATAATCAGTACATATTTTAATAAATGATTTGTCATTTAAACTTCCAAAGCCCACACTTTAAGTATTCTACAACTAGCAAACATGTTTTACTGTTTTTGTCTATTTCTGGAGTATTTATTGTGGAATTCTGGTCTGTGCTTAGAGCTCTAGGTATTTCATAATGCTGTTAATGATATGTACACTTTATTGTGAGTGTCTTGAAGAAACCAAGATAGCTTAGCCATATATGCAGATAACAGAGCATACTTTATAGAAGTCTTTAATACATACTTACAGTACTTTAAAATTAAAAAAAACCCCTCCACATTCAAAATGTATACCTTTTATTATCTTTTTGCTTCAAGAATGTGATACATAATGTTTTAAAATTAATTCTTCTTTAAAAAAATAAATTACTGTTCTCTTTCAGGGTGTAATTCAGTAAAGAATATTGATCAGTCTGTCAGTTCAAAGGTTTACAGTAATGAGTTGTTGCCTATTTACTGGAGTCCTTATTGCGCCTTCTTTCAAATAAAAAGCAAAGCACAAAAGACTTGCCAGGATTACATTCATAAAAATATATTAAAGTTAGGTTACTAAATCAGTCCTTATCAGCACACTTTCAAGGCTGCCACATTTTTCTTCTAGGCTTGTATGTTTTGCAGGCAGTTTATTACTTATACAAAACTGTTAAACAGAAATCTATTCCTCTTTAGCAACTGATTTGGGAAATACTTTAGTTAAATGAGTATAGCGTTATAAGAGAAGGAAATTTAATTTCTTACTGTCTTTGTAGGCTGCTAACATTATAGTCCTGGAAAATACAACCACTGGGTAAATTAATTGAGTGCTAGCAGAAACGCTTGTTATTTTTCCTAGCAAGATATTGGAATCAGTGATGTTCTCCCATCCTTGTTCTAATAGATAAAAGCACTTGAAGTGTTCATTAAGTTTCTTTCCAGCTAAAAATTACAGCTGCTGTATTACTTCACAAATCAAACTTGTTAAAAGCATGGTTTTCCTTCTGCTTCCTTGTTCCTGCATGCTCATTTATGCTGATAAATTGCACTGGATTAGTCACGGGTTGTTTGGTTTGATTTGACTGTCCTTGGTAGCAACACTTCTGTGTTATCTTGTTTTTGGAGAGAGGAATAATTGGGAGATGCTGGTTTTATAAAATACTGCTCAGTCGTTTTACTGTTCTTTCACATGTCAAGGTGGTACTTGTAACTCCAGTACTTGTAACTCTCTCTCAGGTACCTGTTTGCATTACAAATCAAGAGAGACTTGGCAGAGGAACGACTGACCTGCAGCGACAATACGGCCGCTCTTCTGGTCTCTCATCTTCTGCAATGTGAGTATCTCAACTGTGGTGACATCGGGTGATGTTGCCATTGCTAACCCCAGTTAAATAGCGTACAGAAGCTTTTAGTAACTAAAAGCATTTTCCGTCTCATGGTAGTCCCTTCTGTACATGCAGTAAACCCATTGATTTTGAACACTGGGATTATCACCAGGGCTAGCTGTGGTGAGGAGCAGCTCGTACTTATGTACGAGATAACTTTGGCTTCGTGGAGACTGTATGAAACCAAAGCCTTTGCATGTTGTCTGTTTTCCCTGACTCTGCAAACTGGGTCACTAGTACTCCTCATCTTCCAGACAGCTGCTCCCGTCTGCCTCTGTGCTTCCTTGGCTTCATTTCTCAATTCCCCTGTGGCTGGGGGGAAATAAGTGTATAGAGTCTGGGCTGAAATAAAGCTAGAAATGTACCAGAACAAGTTCAACAGTAGGGTTGTCAGCAGCTTTCCTCCTTGCTGGGAGTGCAAATGGAAATGGGAAGCAATTGACTTGGAAGCTCTCCATGTTGCTGCTTGCTCAGTCTGTAAGCGCCTAAAGAACTAAAAAAGTGGCCTTTAAGATGAGCAGGTTGAAAAACTTGAATGGGTTCAGACACCAAATCAGTTCAAGCAGCAGCCAAATGATATAGTGTTTACAAATCTGTAACCTGAGCTGCAGAAATGGGTTTTTGTGCCTCCTTGGTGGCTTGAAACAAAAGCTGTTAAATGATACCTCTTCACATGTGCACTGCTAAATAGTTATTAGTTATATAATTCTGCACTCTAATATAATAATACAATTATAATATTAGTTATGGTGATTTTATTGGAAGAGCAAATCTATCTTGTGTGTGTGCCATCAGTGAGTGACACAATTAAAATTTGCTCATGATTTTCCAGTGTAAGTTCTGCACTCCACAGTGCGGTGTGGAGCTGGTGAGCAAATCTCAGGGTCTGGTCTTGCTTAGCTTGCTTCTGCCCTACTGGAAAATTAGAAATGAGAAAGAATATGATTATTTTTAACATAATTATTTTACGAAAGTGCCTTTCAATTTTTTTTTCTTGTTGTTTCATATGCTGGCTTGATTTTAAACAGGATATTGCTGTGTTCTTTTTAAGAACAGCTGCCTTGGATGAGATTATTAGTTCACTTAGTCCACTCTCCTTTCGTTGATGGTAGTTGATAGCAGATGCTATGGGGAAAGCCCTCAGAAATGGAGCAAGCATATGGTGATACTTCCTTTGCTGCATCCATCCAGTAATCTTTGTATGTGGCCTTTCTAAGTCAAAGATTGACTCTGCATCTCTTTGTTTAATTGCCTTTGATGAACTTCGCTTCGATGCATTTGTCTAACTTTTGAATTTGCTTATATTTTTGGCATCCTTCCATGAAAATGAGCTTCACAGCTTAGTTTTTGGGAGGTTTGTAGGGTAACATATCCTTTTGTCTTTTTAAAACTTTTGCATTTTAAATTAATATTGTAACTTCATATTTTATTATCAGAAAAAGTAAATAACTTTTTAAAAATTTATTTATTCAACTTGTAATTTTTATATATGTCTGCAGTATGTTCTGCCTTGCCTCATTTCTTTTCCAAGCCCAAGACTTCTGGTCTTTTCATGTCTTATCGGATGGAAGCTGTTCCACACTTTTGATTCATGCTTTTTTCTTCTGTAAATCTCTTCCTAAATCTACAGCGTCATTTCTGAAAGGCATGAATATGTGAAGGGGAGACCAAAACTCAAGATGTAGGTGCTGTGGGGATTTATAGTCAACACCACTTTCTCTTTTTGCTATGTATTTATTTTTGGACAATTCCTAAAATCTAGTTTGCCCTCTTCCCAAGTAGGCTTGTCCTTAACTATTTCACATATATTTAGAAAATTAAATTGAAATATGCTGGTTTGGTATGAGGTATCTGTAAGGAAGAAATGTTTAGACCACCTCACAGATGTTCGACAAGTCTCACATCTTTCACCGTAAAGACGTCTAAATTTTCCAAATGATGTTCAAATACTGCTATAATCCCCAGGAAGTCTGCTTGGGATAAATGTGTGTGTTTTGTAAAATGAAGCTGGATACAAAGTGTAATGCACAAATGTGAAGCACTTAAAGGAAAATACATTCTGGCTCTTGGGGTCTCTGTAATTCCTTACCAAGTATTTTCTGTCATTGTTTCTTTTCCATCGTTTGTTCTTACTCTAACATTTTTTTGTTTTCTGTAATAGCCGAAATAGGGGATTTTGATGAATCAGAGGATCGAGAACACCTTAAAACAAACCAGTATTTGCCAAACCAGGAAAGAATTGAAGGAAAGATTCTGGAGTTCCACAGGAAGCATGTGTGAGTGAGGATTAATGTATACCCCTAATGTATACTCCTGGGGAGCAGATGGACTCGTTTGGTGGAGGTCGAACACGCTGCACAATAGGATGACATTAAGATTGTATAAGTTAAACACCATTTACATCTAACAAGAAAAGTTGGATGTAGCAATAGTTACATAGTTAGGACAGAGTTGTTGGGCAGTAGTTTTTCTCAAGTGATTTTTCAGTGTACCTTTAATAACATAACCAAAGGAAGCTATCATGAGCTTGTAATAATGATTTTAGGCAAAATCATTCTTCAGAATTTCCAGTCCACAGAGTTTAAGTTCAGCTTGCTGTCAAATGCATAGGTCTTGCTTTTGTCTAAATAATTAGAAATCAATTGAATTGTACTCATTCTGTACTCATTAAGGATGAAGGGAGTGGGGGAGAAATAACTTTGATCAGAATTTATGCAATACCTTAACTTACAGCTGGAGTATTTTTGAAATAAGTAAAGTTTATTAGGGACGAAGAAACTATATATCACAACTACAAAATTAATTCCGACACACAGTCAGGAACTGCAGAAACAAATGCTTTATTATTTGAAATGCCCACTTCTCCCACTGTGCACGTTCAGTGTACAGTAAGGTCATGTGTTTTACGATCTAATCTGGCTGGTCTTAAAATGTGAAGGTCTACTCGGTGTGTGCAGTGTAAAATATTTTGATAAGACGAAGGATTTGGAGCAGACAGTCGACATGGTGCTCGTGAAAGAGAAGTCAATGTACAGGGTGGCTCTGTTGTGACCAAAATACTACTTGGAAGATCAGGTTTTGCATTGCGCAATCTGTATTTGCCACAGCTTCGTTCTTTTACGCTTTTAAGCAATGTTAATATCGCTGAGAATTTTCAGACTATTACCTGCCATAATGGTCCTAACCTCGCTTGTGCAGTTCTCAGGTTAAATCAAGAGAAGGCGTTTGTTAAAATGGTGACAGAGGTTTGATTTCACCCGATAGGTCTTTCTTTTCTGTAATTTTTGAGACTTTGCGTATTAGGATTTAGCAATTTGAAGTGCATTAATTATTTGTGAATATCCACACCACAGTTCATTGTGCATGGTTACGTGTTATAATCCAAATACTGTATTAGAAATTTAAATTTTCCTTTTGCTCTGTGTGGGTAAACTTGGGGATTATTGCCGACTGAATTTCTTTTAAGACAGAACAAGGAGGTTTTTCAGGGCAGCATCTGTGTTTAAGGCTAAGACATATCCTGTGTTATTAGAAAATCAGTTCCTGACAATTTCAATAATTAACTATTTGCTTTTTATCATGACTCATTTTCAGTTGTACTGAAATTATTGGTACTGATTAAATTTAATCTTTGTCGATTCTTGATGAAGTCAGGTGTTTGTTACTTTTTTTTCTGCTTTTGAACCTTTGAGGTGCACGTGGAGATGATGAAGGAACAAACTAAATGTTGTTCTGCAGTAATTTTGAAGTAAATTAAAATGTATGCTAGAATTCTTCACCTTGGGAGAAGGTAGCTGAGGGAGGGAAACCATTAATTGCACAGAAATATTTCATTATTTTTCTTATGTCTTAAGAAAAGTGCTGAAACAATAAGGCAGTAACTTCAAAGCAAATTAAAAGAAAAGGAGGAACATCCTTTTCATACAACTCGTAATGACATTGTGAAACTTACTGCTGCAAGATGCTGTGGAGTCTAAAGCTACAAATGGCTTCATGAAAAGGTTTGATGACATCATGCAGTATAGGCTGATGGCTTTCACATTTGAGATGAAATGTGTGATTTTGTAGTTCTGGGATAAGTACATCCAGACCATGCACAGAACAGCCCTTTGTTAATACGTGCCTGGATCCGATTGAGTTGCTTCTGCTTGTGGGGAATTTTCTTGGTGTACTTTTCTTGATGGAAAGGTCGTGACTGTCTTCTGAGTGAGTCAGGGACTGGTAATTTTATTAATTAGGTTTGAGCTTTTTTAAAACAAGTTACTTCTAATAATTCTTTACAGTAAGGAAAGTTTGTATTTTTGCCTGTCAGGAAGAAGTCAGAGGAAGGTTAGCAGGAAAAGATTCCTTGCTTCGCAAGTGTACTTTTCATTAGTTTAATGAGAATTGCATCTAATACAGCCATATTATTAAAATGATTGCAAATCTTATTTTAAAGCAATGTTTTAGAAGTTACATTCAAACCATGATAAGATTAAAAGCTGAGGCCTGTGGTTAGAAAAGGTTACAATCAAACGTTAGTGATTCCTGAGTACCTTGGATGCATGTTTTAATCCCCCCTGCGCCTTTGGAAAAAATTGTGTTGAAGAGATGTAATTTTGGAAGCACTGCAATCCTAAAAATAGCTGTGACTTCCTTACACGTCTCTTCTCTCTTCCCTTGCCCAGGGAGTATTGGCCACCCTTTTCCATTTTTAGTAGGAGTTGTGAAGGTCCCATGTTTTCTCAGAGTTTAGACACATTTTTCCTCATTTCTGTTCCAAGGAGCAAGCGGGAGTATGGATCTTGGGCGTTCATCTCCTCCCTGGTGATGCATAGTGCAGTTAAACAGACAAAATGCTGCTCTCTCTCATCATCCTTGTGCATCATATTTTTATTTTTGCGTTTTATTTTCATTTTTTATTCCCTTCAGTTGACCTTATTATTCCCCCACTTACCTTTAGCAGACTGGTTTTTTCTTCCACTGATGATTGCTTTTGACAGAGACTTCTCGTATAAACAGAGCCTCCAGGAAAAGAAACCCGTTTCTGGCAGGATGGCTTATCTCCAGATCGCTACTGCATCATCTTCTTTCTGCCTCGGTTTTCTTTCTTTGCAGCCCTTGCTTTGCCTTGAACACACTTACTCATACGCCAGTTTACAGGGGGTTTCTGTGTCATATCAACCCGGGAGCATCGATTTGGCTTTCTCGGGCTGGAGTTGCAGCAGGACGCCTTCCAGCGCCGTGTGTGAGTTGGGGGAGCAGGAGGGTGCTTATGCCTTTGCAGAGGGTGCTCAGTCTCTTTGGATGATGCTATGGAGTGTCTCTTCACATTAGAAAGTTGTGGTTTGATTATTATTTTTTCTTTAATTGCTTCACCGTAGCTATTAGAAGTGGTAGAAGAACACAAAGCTGAATAAAGCAGATCTGTGTATCCAATCCATTCTGTATCAAAAGAAGAGAAAATATATTGAGAATGTTGTATTCAGAAAGATGGGAATTGAAAGCTTATCTTCTATTAAATATCCTTTAAATTTTTTCTTTCACTTTTACAAATACTTTTTTACTTACAAAAATATAGAAATATGGTTTTTATATTTAACTTTGCAAATGTAGTAACAGTAAATAGGATGAGTTATGTTTTTGGTATAGCATATTACTTAGTTGCTTCAGCAAGAGCCTGAATTAACTTTACTTATTTTATTTCTATAGTTTATTAAAAAGAAAAAGTTTATATTTTGAAGGTGGTGTATCAGTGGTGGTGCAGTTAAATACTGGCACCCCACACACTCAAAATGCAATGTTTACTGCCTTCCTGCAAGTAGCATGAGTAGAATATTTGCTGCAGAGTAAGTGTAGTCCAGAATTAAACATAACATAGTTTGCTTGTGTTCAGATGGCTGTGGTTTTTTGTGTGTACATACATAAATCAGGAAAGAAATAGAAGATTTAATAGATTTATGTTTACATTTACTGTTATCCCTCATGTCCTTTTACAACTTGTTAGCTTAGCTGCCCATGATTTAAATT
This sequence comes from Pygoscelis adeliae, assembly GCF_000699105.1. Taxonomy (NCBI): domain Eukaryota; kingdom Metazoa; phylum Chordata; class Aves; order Sphenisciformes; family Spheniscidae; genus Pygoscelis; species Pygoscelis adeliae. Next base: position 311,538 of record NW_008824715.1, read on the forward strand.
CTTTAAATTGTTTGTAAATTAGAAAAACTATCACTTTAGGTTGCTACATAGTCTAAACAATTTCTACACATGCAATGTTTTGACACTTCATCTTTAAAATTCTATATTAATCACTGGTTTTAAATGCTGTGTAAATCACCTAACATTTAACAGCATTTATTTTGAATCTATCGCCCTGATTGCGATGTGAATATTGTAACACACTCCCAATAGTTGTCTAGATGTAAGGAACCTTTACACTAAAACCTATTGCATTGACGGCAGTTTTTGCTGGAAGATGCTTGTAATAGATAGTCTGTTGTCCATTGACCTGGGGAAGATTAAGTAGATTTATCTGCTTAATGGATGAACAAAATTAGACCAGATTGTTTTCAGGCTGGCCTGTGCAGCTTAGTCTGCAGCAAACATCTGAGGGTAATTACTCTGAAACTGCTTCTCATTTGTAACCGTTTGTGGTGCCGTGTGAGCTGCCTGGCATCACTCCCGGCTTTCCCCACTCAAGGCTCTTCTTCCTTCTTTGGTAGGTACAGGCAGGTTGTGTGCATGAGAACATTCTTAAAATTACTATTTTTTTTTTAATCTTTCTGAGATGCGCTGTGCTTTGGATCATATCTAATGGAATGTAAAATAACTGTCTGGTTTTGCATCAGTTATATTGGACTGTTCACAAAGAATTTTTAGTACTATATAGCTCCAATTTTGCCATTTTATCCTAATTTTCATTTCCCTTCCCTTCCAACCCTGCTTCCCAACCTCCGGCAACCTTAGCATCCTCTTTAAAAGACAAAGCACCACTTTCATTCTTAATGTCACTCTGTTCAGGAGAATTATAGCAGGAATTAGTGTGGGTGGGAGTTACACACAGTGCTCTTAGAGTGTAACTTGGGAAGCTGTAGCCAAAATTAATATTTATGATCTACCTTTTTTGTCTTGTATGTGTTTAATAAACAGGAACCATGGTACTTCAGCTATTTTGGCACAGTTAAGGAATCTGTGGAAGAAATGCTAGTAACGCTTAAAGCCAGTATAAAACCACTTATTCCAGCATTATTCATTTCAGTAAGGGGAAGAGAAATCTGCTTTACCAGTTTAAGCTCTTAGACATAACTAGTACGTGTGGTGGTTAACACTGGTAGAAATGCAACTACAAGACTCTCTATGTAGTTTGGCATTTCTTTTTCCATTTGAAATCAGATTTTTCTTCCTGTGTTTGTTCTTTACAATCCCTTTACACATACACAGTCATATAATACTGACGTTTGGATAAGGTTGGAATATGGACTGAACTAGTAAAGTTAGGAACTTCACTGAATCCCTGCTTTTTCCAGTTGGCAAAAAAAAAACTTTTGGATTTCCTGTCATAGTGTTTTAGATTTTTATTTTTTCCCCTCCAGAATGAATAAGGCAATAGAAAACCATTGAAAACCTATCGTCAAATGTATGTGCGTTCAGGCTTACTTTCTCAGTGCATTTTTGTGTGTGTGTGTTTTAGTCTAAGGAGCATTTTACTAAGAATCAAAGAAGCATTGTTTCTTCTAACAACTTCCATTTTTAAAATGTTAGCGTACTAAATAAGTTTCATAATAACACTCTGAATTTTAGAGACAGTTCCTACATGCAGTTCATATCATCATCCCTGTTTCTGATAAATTCAAATGTAATAATCATTCACTTTAATATTCTCAATTTATATTTAAAAGAAATCTATATGGAGCAAAAAAGTTGTTTAATCTAAAACATGACTATAGGTAGGTAGAAGGGAGGTATTTTTAGAGAGCATGCCTAGAAAGGCAAGTTAGGGTAGCAGGAGAATTTATTTAGTACCAATGTTGTGGTTAGCACTACATAGTACAAGAAAACAGAGCTTGCTACAAACAGCTATTTTAATGAAATGAAATACAGATTTATGGAAGGAAGACCATTTCTTGGAAAACAGGATTTTTAAAATTTGTCTTTGACTGCGTGTGGGAATCTAATCTGGTTTCAGCACTAGTTGGTGTAAATAGAATAATAATCAATTTTTATCTCCTGTGTCTTCCTTGTACCATTACATTTATCCTAGTGAACTTGCACATTGCAGGAACAAATCAATCAATGCACTAGATCGTAGGTGGCTCGTGCAGCACTTGCTTGGAAGTAATGTAATATTTATTATTTCTAATAATTTTCAGTGGGGATGCAGGGGTCACATTGTACAGCTGTGGCTGAAGCAGCCTCACCAGTCCTAGTGCCTCGGCAGGTCCTGTGCTGCTTGTGTTTCTGTGCAGTTAGCACAGGAGAAGGGTCTCCTGCCTTAGCTAGTCCTCCTGGACCCTATTTATGCCTAAAATTGGCCAGTAGTGTTGTCTTGCATTATGTTTTTAGTTCAGAGACTACCTGAGTCGGGTGACAGGCTCATGTTTGTCATAAGGATGTTTTTACTTTGCAGCGTAACTGGGGCACGTTCAATAGCAAGAATTACTGCATTTCCACGGCAGCATTTGTTTGTTCTTGGAATATCCTAAACGCTCCGTCAGGACCCCTGAACTG
>NW_008824715.1:314123-314393 GCF_000699105.1 Pygoscelis adeliae
AAAGGTCTTGTCAATACAAGTACCAGTGCTTCAACTAGATCATTCAAGGCTTGTGAAATTATATATTTTGGGGTGGTCCATATTTTGGGGTCTTGGCCCTCATGTGTCTCGGTGGCATGAGAGCTCTGCACCGGCTTCTGTGTCCTGGGCAAGAGGTGTTTCAGGCACTGCATCTCTCCTGCTCTGTGGGGGCTTTGTCTTCTCTGCACTGGCTCTGCTGGTGAGCCCGGATGCATGGTCTGTGGGCACTCCTCCTGTTCCTGAGAGCTA
>NW_008824715.1:314438-315233 GCF_000699105.1 Pygoscelis adeliae
AAGATACAGGACTGTTTTGTCGTGCAGGAAAACAAAATGTCAGTTGTTTGTCTTCAGCAAACTTGCAGAGAAATAAATGAAGGCTAAATCTGTGACTGGTGTGTGCCAGAGTCTGTAATAGTCTCTGTATTGCTTGCTTGGGCCTTGTGCACACTCAAAAAGGAGATGCTTCGTGTGTACATCTTCCTCCTGTTCTCAAAGTCATTTCAACAGCAGATGATACTTCAAAAACTATTTTAAAAATCTTTCTCTGGATTCCTTGGCAAGGAGGAAATCATACAGCCAAAGACTGGGGGAATGCGTTGTACCCGATAGTACTAGCGTAATAATTCTGATGTAGTCCTGAAACCCTACCTGAAATGGGTCATTCTGTTGCAGTATGTGCTTTGTTTCTATCCTGCTGGCTGTGCAGCTCTTTCATCTCTCACTTTTTATCTAGTTAATGTTCATGTGTACACAAGCAAGCAGAAGAAGCAACATTGTGGATTGAATTCCGATTTGTTCCACTTTATTGTTTCTAAACTGAAAAAGCTCTAAACTAGTTAACATTTGTTTCAGTCCCTCTGTCTATGGAATGCATTTTAGGTTGGTCATCTGCCGTTGCATATTGCTACTATTACAAAAGTTTCAGTGTAATACTTAACTTGGAGTGAAACTGCCCAACTAGATGAGATAGAAAATTCTCATTTAGTGCCAGAGTTAAGACTTAAGTGCATTAGCCATGTTGGCAATATTGTAGAATCAGATTGTTCTTAAAACTTTATTTTTCTTCCTCACTGTAGGGGTCAAACTCCT
>NW_008824715.1:315269-365484 GCF_000699105.1 Pygoscelis adeliae
TTCAAGTGCTTGAGATTGCTCGGAAACTGGAGATGTATGGCATCAGATTTCACCTTGCATCTGACCGTGAGGGCACCAAAATTAATCTAGCTGTTTCACACATGGGTGTGCTGGTATTCCAGGTAAGGCGGGGAGAGCGGACTGGGTATGTGTGTCTGTCTTTCCATTACCACATCCTGGGAGTAAGTCTCTTGTTTTAACCTCAGGTCTCTCTGATGATTTTAAAACTTAGCACATTTTTATGGTCAAGGGAGTGTCATTTAAGCCCCCAAAATAGTTTGGTGCAGTTTGCCTTTGTTGGTGCAGAGAGAACAGCATCAAAATCCACAAAACCAACAGTGACACCAAAGTAGAAGGTTTTTTGTTGTCTGTTTGAAAGTTACGTATGTGCTCAGAAAAAATGCTCAATTCATTTGGTACCGCCCTGGAACAGGTCTGTAATTCTGGAATTTTGGTTCAGTTTCCCTTGTTTTAGTGTTACGGTGTATTTTTGCTGGGATAACATTGCTCATAGAAGTGCTGTTTCATTGAAGTGATTGGACCAATTAGAGTTACTACTTTTGTCGTATTAAATAAGCGACTCGATGATCAGAGTTCTGTTTATGAATGCAATCATATTATTTTCTTCCCCCCATAACACACAGGCAGATGACCTACGGAAATATTTCCATTTGGGCACTCATTTTCTGTTCATTCTGTGTCTTACCTGTTCTTCTGTTACTGTGGGGCAGCTTCTCTTTGGAGATGCATCAGCCGCTGCAGTCCTGCAGTTCCTCTCGGTCCTCCCTAGTGGCCTCTCAGCCCCTGTGGTTTCCATCATTTCAGATCATTTGGGTCTTTCTCTTGAAGTGCCATTTTTCATCTCCCTTTTCTTATAGAGGGCGACAGGAGAATTGCTGTGGTAGGGAGTGGTGACGGGGTCCTTCCCCGAGGCTTTGGGAGTCAGTGCTACTGGGAGGGGAGGGCTGATGTAGGGCAGCAGGGTGAAGGCAAGAGCCTGGTTTTAGTCTGGTTTTAGCCAAATAAGCAGGCTTGTGAGCGAGAGAGCTTGGCAGGATTTCTTGCGTGTGTGGCAGGTACTCCTCAGTATATTGAACTGCCAAATTAGAAAAATTGGCTTGGAGGAGTGTGTCTAGAGTTCTGTCCAGAGGAAAAGGAAAGCGTGTTAAATAAAATGAAACCCTCATCTTGCTCATACCATAAAGTATCCTGAATATCGATGGGGTTGAAACATTCCTTTCCCATCCAGTTTTCTAGGTTTTCATTCAGTTTTCTAGTGTCTGTGCAGACAGACATCGCACACTTGTAGCTATCCCTGTACTGAAAGATAAAATTGTTTAAGGGAATATTGTCACTAGAAATAAAAATCCAACAGAATGGGTTGGGGCGGTGGTGTGTGTGTACATGCATGTCTATATGCCCGCAACAGAATTTTGTTTGCTGCTTTTCTGAAATTTTTGCCAACTTCTAACTATTATCATTTTAATTCAGGGTAATACGAAAATCAATACCTTCAACTGGTCGAAGGTCCGTAAACTAAGCTTCAAGAGGAAAAGATTTCTTATTAAACTCCACCCAGAGGTCTGTGTAAGTTTTGCTGTAATAGTAGGCTGGTCACTGTTGAAAAAAATATGTATACTTAATTTTATTATGAAAAATTCTAGAGTTTGTAATTTTATAAAACAACTTCAGCAGGGTAGGCTTGGCTTCATCATTCAAGTCAAAATCCTTCCTTTCTCACCCCAGGTCTGTTGTCTTAGATTTTTAGATTTCATGTATCAGCCTCAGCTTATCCTTGACATAGGCATACACACGTGTAAATGTAAGATAGGAGAAAAAAAAAAACAAACCAAGTATTTGGTGCATCCTGTCTCAGTACTTCTATTCTGAAAAAGTTACATTTAATATTTCCCTTGGATATAAATGGAGGTTAACACTCTCATGAATGCTCTGATCCATTATGGTCAAAATGAACTAAGGTAACTTAAGCATTGAAATAGTAAATATCTGTTGTTTAGGTGAAAGTGTGTTAGGGAGTGCTTTTGGCTGTAGCTCCTTAAAAGAACCCTATAGTACACTGCTGATACAAACGGTGATTGCTTTACATGACTGTTTCCTCCAGGAACTTGTTGAATATGTGCTGCTCAAATGAAAAAAATTTGAATCCCTTGATTCAAATCAGAATAACCTGATACACCTCAGGAAAGAATAGATGGCTGAGTTTATATTGTTGAAGCTTAATTTTAAGGACTGTGTGATTACTCTTGCTACAGCTTTATCTTTTCTGTATGTCTGTATAGCAGAAGTGTTATTTTTCATGCTTGGCTGATTTACAGTAGATGTTTTTGATTGCATATGTCATCAAAGTTGTTGTTGCTTCCACACTGGGTGACTAGAATATGTTCAACGTAGGGTTGTATTAAAATGGGGAAAAAAATGTTTGGACATATTATAGTTATGTGTATCAAGGAAACCTGAAGCAGGACACACTGTTTGCATGTATAGTAATGTGTCTTGCAAAGAGACCCTCAGAAATTTCATGTGATGACTGTACTCTGAAATACGCAGTATTTTCCAGTCTCATCTAAGTCTCAGGAAGTAAGACAAGCGTTGGAACTTCTAAGGAAAAAGTATTTAAAATCACTACTATTTCACTTAAATATTTTAATTTCTTTCAAATTACTAACTTTATGATCCATATTTCGTAAGGTGGATTATATTGAGCATGTTTCTAAAGTCCAAGTAAATTTTAAATGTTTTTACAGCTTCAAGGTAAACAAATATTTTTGAAAGCTATTAAATTATTTAAACTGCATTCAAAATCACTTCCATTGCTTTAAGGCATATGAGAAGTGACTTAGCAAAATACTGCATCTCACTGGAGTTCAGCCTTTTTGTTGGCACTTATTTGTACTCTCCTTTTCTCCTCCATTGCCATTTTATGTGCTACTTTGCTTTTCTGTTTTGTTCCTAGGGCCCATATCAAGATACATTGGAGTTTCTTTTGGGAAGTAGGGATGAGTGTAAAAACTTCTGGAAAATCTGTGTTGAATATCACACATTCTTTAGGCTCTTTGATCAGCCAAAGCCAAAGGCTAAAGCAGTGTTCTTCACCAGAGGGTCATCATTCAGATACAGGTAGGGAGAAACATAACAGACTTATTAAAGCTGAATTCCTTATATAGTAGAAAATGAGATCAAAAGGAAGAAGTATTCTAAAGTCATTCCATCTATAATTCTCATCCACTGTGTTTCATAACGTTTGTACTTTTGTGGGTTCACAGTGGACGAACACAGAAGCAACTAGTGGATTATGTTAAGGACAGTGGGATGAAGAAAACCCCGTATGAAAGGTAAGTACAAATAGTTGTATACAGTGAAATGTAGTTGAGACGTTCACAGTGCCCTTATTTCCTAAATTTCAGTGTTTCTAAATGATGCTTGGAGGCATGCTCACTTGCTGACCTCTCAGTTAATGAGGTCTACCTCAAATTTAAGGTAACTGAACTAAATTAAAAAAAATAATTTTGTGATGATGTAAAGAAGCTTAGGAAAGTTTCAGTATTGCATTTTAATGTCTGTGGAGAACGTGTGACTTAGCCATGTAAAAGTTCAGTATGTTTCGAAGATTCACTGAAATTAGTGAGGACTTGTCTGTATGTCACTGTAGCTATGCAAGTAGCCAGTGGCAGAGCACATAATTGAACTTGGGATCTGCAAGTCTGAAAATGTGACCTTAAATACACATTCATTTCTAAACATATAAATAAATAAATAAAGAATGTGCATTTTCATTCTAAAATTGTCATTTACTTACTTGACTATGAAACCATCCTGTCTACATCTGGGAAACTCTTCATAGTCTTTCATCCGAAAGATTATAGGAACTTAATAGGAATTCTAAGAAGTTTGCATTAATCTACTATTAATAAATATTTCTAATGTCTTGGATGCCAATTGAGCTCCTTTTCTGTATGAAAGATTGATTTTCTAGTAAATTATTGACATAGAATGAATCTAACCATGAGTGTGATGCAGGATACCACTTTTTGGGGTGTAAGGTATAGAATTTTATATGCCATAAATTATACGGTTGACTGAATTGTAAGTTGTTTGTAAAATTGTTACAGATTAACTCATTCTGTTTTTGAAGCCATTCAGTTATAGATGATTATACTGACGATGAAGAAGTTAAACTAAGTGTGCTATTTAGTCTAGTCTTCTGCCCCAAGTTGTTCTTGAGTTCTCCTTCAGTGGTATGAATGATCTGGATCTTGCTTTATTCAATTTTTTGTACGTTTCTTACTCCTGCGTTGTTTAATTTACAACTCTTGTGACTTTTTAAATCTTGAACTAGTTATTAACAAAACATGATAAAGTACAGCTTGAGATCTTTCTGTTGGCTACTAGAATGGAAATAGCTGAATGGGGAAGGGAGAAGGCTGACTCATGTCTTGGATACTCACAGGATGCTCTCTGTTTTGCAGGAGGCACAGCAAAGCCAGGGTGTCCACTTGTGCTTCGAACACCAACATGCTAAAACAGGTCAGTTCTGCAGCACTCTCGATATTGCAGTCAGGGAAGCTGACAACCAGCTTTCTGAGATGACTGTGAAGGAAGGGTGATCTGATGTGATCTGAGTGAACTGTTTGTCTGGAATCGCTTTCACTGTTTGATCTTTGTCCCTGACACACAGTTTTTCTTCTTTCTGCGAGTGGTATCAGTTTTGATAGTTGTAGCCAATGGAGTCTAAAGTGAGGAATATTTTCCTTTTCAGAGTTCAGCTTAACTGAAAAGAAAATGTCATACTTTCTAGTATGTTGTTATTTCAGAGGATTAGTTTGTCTTGAGGTGCTGTCTAAGTGCTTTCTGTGGAAGTCTGAAGTTCATTGTTTAGATGCCTCCTACAATCAGTGGCAAGAAGCAAGTGTTTCACCAAATGGGCTTGATTTACATGCGAGAGGTTAAGGAGGCATCACAGAATTTCGCTGTCCTTGTTTTGTGTTACTTTCCCTTGTGGATGCTTTTTCAGCAGAAGCTATAAAATACATGGATTTAATTTTCTATCCAGAATTCAGGAAAAAAAGATCTTGCCTCTTCACTGGGGATGCTGGATCTGTTCTGTATGCAATGTTTTATTTGCTCTAAAGCGGGCTCTTTTGAAGCACGTATTCCTTCTGCATCAGGAACTGGATATTGCGTTTGTTTTTATCTATTATAAGACCTTTTTATGTGTTCTGTTTCTACTTTTTTCCCTCTTAGAGTGTCCCATTCACTGAGGACTTGAGAACCCCAGGGTCTCCTGCCTCAGCAGCTGCCCCCTTCCACTCAGTTCACTCATCGTCCACTCCTCCTACTGTCCTGCCCATCTTTGCAGAAACCAGCCCTTCCTCTTTGGACCCCCGAGCACCATACACAAGGATTCCAGAAAAAAACATTGCAGCACCAGCAGAAGAAGCGGGGAGGAAACTGATGCAGCAGCCTGGATCTCCCATGCTCCAAGGTGTTGGGTTTGGTAGTGTTGCAGGAAACTGTAACCCTGCTTGTCCTGTTGTTAAGAGTGGTTGCGGTTTAGATCCAGATGTAGAGAAGAGTAGTAAGGAGGGCAGGGTCACTGTTTGTAAAAATGACAATGATGAGGATGACTTTACCACAGGTGTTTTCGTTGCTGAACAAGAGCATCAGCACGGCAGTCGGGGTGCCCCTCTTTTCACATTGACAAATTCACAGTTACAGGTGTCAGAGGAATTTATTGATGATGACCCAGCAGAAATTTCCTTTTTTGCTGGGGGCTCTGAGGCATTTTCATATGTGTACAGTGGTTTAGAGTTAAAGGGTGCTGATTTTTCTAAGCATGTGTCAGAGTCGCCTGGCTTAACTACAGACGCCCTTCAGCAAAATACGGTCTCTTCTCAGTCAAGCCCTGACAGGTACTCAACTGAAGCAGTAGATATGAATATGGAAGAGGAGTTTGAATTTGAAGAAGGGAGCGATTTCAACGGCAATGAGAGACCATCAGATACCTCAGAGCTGTTTGAGGTGAAGGCCCAAGCAAGTAGAATGCAAAGCCTCCTGAGCCCGTCCGAAACGAGTTCACTCATCAACAACCGCTCCGAGAGCAGCTCTCTTAATAATTTGCCGCTGAATGGTACATCCTCCCTGCATGTGTACAGCTCTGCAAACCATTCGGAGGCCAGTTCTATGGTGAACTTTCCTGCCTACTCGGTCCGCTCTGAGTCCAGCTCAGCCTTTCAGTTCACAGACATTATTGACCAGCTGGAACAGCTGAGCTATCCACCTACCACCACGGAAGACTCCAGCAGCACAGACACAGACTCCTGGGACTCCGAAACTGCTGCACCACTGGATGTAAACCTTTTCTTTAGTAACCCTTTTGCTCAAGCCACCGGTGAAAACTTTGCTTTTGACTTTCAGAATAATTTAAAAAATCTCACGCAAGAAGACTGGACAGAGAAGGCACATGTCAATTGATTGATTCTTGATTTTTGTGATGGATCCCTCTATGCTGTGCAGGCTTAGAAGTCAAAAGGGTGTGATGTCAGTCACTTTAAGCAAGAAAACTCTAATCCAGTGGCTGGATTTTAAATCACATAACATTGTTGATTTTTTTTTTTTTCCATGTATCTCTTCAGTTTCCCTCAAAGTATCCTAGCTTTGGTGCTGCATTATATGCATCACACTGCATCCACAATGTGTCATAATAGGCTATGATGTTTGCAAAATACTGCATTTAGGAAAAACCACTGATTTCAGAGAAGTTAAGTATCATCAGCTGGCTCATGCAGACATCACAAATTACAGTATATTGAAGGATTTCTTTGGCTATAAATGTATCTGTAAGAATCTGATATAATATGCTGTTCCTCCAGCACCCACATGCAACAGTCACTTTTGCACATGCTTGTTAACAAGCAGCTGCATCCAGTAAATTAGCTGTTTTCCTGCGCTGCAGTGAGAGTCCTCATTTAGGTGTTTTTTTTGTTTCCACAATCAAAGAAATGGACAATCTTCAAATCAACTATGAAGGAAAGTTTTAAAATATCAACCTATGCAACATATCTGTGGTATACATTGAAAAAGAAATAACCTACATGGTAATTTAGAAGTGGGAATGTGTACACAATCAAATCAGAATAGCAGTTGCCAAAACTTCTTGTGAAGACAATCGTATTTTCTGACTTCAAAGTGCCTTCAGCAGTCCAGCAACAAACGATTACCCTTCTGCCTTGCAGCAGTTTGGAGATACATGCATAGACTATAAAAGCACTTAATCCCCATTGCATTTTGTCTCACCTTCTTTTTCTTTATTTAATCACTGCATAAAAATGTGTACAAATTAATTCATAAAAGTGTCCTTTATATGTGGAAGACAGGTGGTGGTAAACCTGGTGATAGCTTTAACTTTTTCTTTAAAATATGAGTTGTATTCAGAAAAATACCATAATCTTTCTGAGAAATTGATTTGTTAGAAGGAGCAAATACTGTAGGCAACAGTTAGACCTTCACTGCTTTCATAAATTTCTTTAGTCAGGTGACTTTGACGTGAGACTTTGATCTGCAAGTTTGAAAGCGTAATTGAAAAGACAGTTACTGAAGTGGTCACATCTAATTTAGCAACATTTATTGAGGTGAAACAGTGAAAGTTGTGAAACGTCCTTCCTGTCTGCCAGCCTGATGGATTGAGGGGGTGAAATTCTGAACTTCAGCTTGAAATAGCATTTTTTTTTTTTTTTTAGAGTATTTTGCTTTTGTATGAGCAAGAATGTGAAATACCTAACACCTGACTGAAACCTTGTGATGGAAAGTGTCATCTCCTTCAGCCATTTGGTTTTGGGGTTCCCTGTTGCCCAGTTTTGAGTCCTTTGCAATTTCTAGGAGAGAGTGCAGTACTAGTACAACCAACGCCTCCAAAATAAGCAGCTTACAGTTACAAGCATAACTTTATGCTTGATATTATTCATACTGATTTTCTTAAACATGGTCTTGATATATCGTTAAAAGACCTTCATTCTTTACTCAAGCATTTAAAAAAAATATTATTTCTCAAAATTCTGATAACTAAAACTTCAAGCGAATTCCTCTCAAGCTATGGTAGAACACGAGGAGGTAAAACCTCCTTTAGTCACCCATTTCTTCTAGCTTAGCTTTTACCAAGGTATGATTACTCTTCACAGCACTTGCTTTTATGTTGTGGTTACTGTGTTTGAGTGGAATCACTGTTGTTCCATGAGAAGCGTGTTGCCTTTGCCAGTGGCACAGAAAATCAAAGCACATTTAGAACAAAGTATTAGTTTGGACCTACAGGAATGTACAGCAGTTTGATTGCTCTTTTTTGCTTATAAGTGCTATACATTTTTTTTTTCTTCTGTTGAATGTGTGTTCTGGCTCTTCGTGTGACTTTATTCATACCTGTGGAGATGATGTCATGGATGTGTAATGTGACATTTCTAAATAGGCACTTCGAGGAGGTCTTCAGTTGTGTCCAGAGATGGTACCTTTAAGTGTGTTTTTAGGCGGTTTGTCTTATTTCCTTCCCACAACTAACTACATTATGTAACTTAAAAAAGAAAAACAACAGAAAAAAGACTTCTGTCTGAAAACTCTCTGACAGGTGGTAAGAGTCAGGGGGGATTTAGAGGAGGGCTGTTAATTTCTTTGATCTTTTAAAAAAAGAATCAGGATTCAGCTATTTACATATAACCGTGTCTGCCTCCGCTTCATGTTCCGTGCCTCAATCACAAGCATTCCCTCTGAATGTTTTAGAATTGCTTAATATGGGAATAAATCCAACTAAATTCTCTAGGTTTTCAAAAGATCTTAGGAAAAAGCTGCCTGTGTTTTCAATAAACATGCTCGGCAATCCTGAGAGAAGTCTTGCCAATATGTTTTCTTGCAACGCAGTTAATTTGAAAAGGCGTCTTCAATGTTTTTCTTCTTGTATTTTGCAACTATGCAGATCTTTTATTGGCAATTTTAAATCTCAGGGAGTTTTGTTTTGTTTTTTTAAAGTAATAAGAGTCTTAATGTAATGCCCCTTCATTTTCTAAAGGAATGGGAGTGACTAGGATCTCGGTCCTTAGGCAAGATGTGTGGAGCCACAGGTGAGGGACCAGGTGGTGGGGTGGGAGGAGCTTTGACCTGGGTACAGAGCTGTTCAGTTGAAGGTTTTAGTTATGGGTGTCACCAGGAACACTGGCCTTCATGTCATCTGTCTCCTCTGTATACCTGAATTTGGAATGCTTGCGCAAAGACAATGCTGGTCAGCACCTACAAGTCGATATCCCTTGCCGGGGTTGCACACCGTGGTGTACTTGCAGGCTGTGTGAGAGTTCAGTGCTGCTGCCTGTGCCCCTGCTGCCTGTAGTTATATCTGTGCTGTTGCTAATTGATAGCATACAGCTGTCGTGGTTTCTTTCTGGGCTTTTCTGCTTTTCAAAGCTATATGGCTTTTGAGAATGTAGTTGCATGCTTAGCTCTGTTGCTTTATTCATGGTTTCCCAGATATGCACAAAAGAGGAGAAAATTTAGTTCGTAAAAGTAGAGTTTTTATTATAGCAAGCAAGCTGTGAGAAAAGGTTCTTCATCATTTCCTCCAGAGGGATAAGTTCAGGTTTACTTTCCAATAGAGATGGAGAGAAAAACAGCCTGCCTTCAAGGGAACGGGATGGCTCGGTGCTTCGCAGTGAACTCGAGCGCCAATTGTGAGTTATTTTAGTGCATTAGAGACATGCCAGGCATCCTCTTCTCCCCCAGCTGTCTCCTGAGGTGGCAGGAGAAGGTGAGAGAAGGAAGGGCTTTCCTTTCTCTGTCTGTCGTTTGTCTTTGGGTAGCATAAGGGAATTGGTGAACTTCAGTGCAGTGTGGTTATGTCCCAAGTAGCGGCGATGCTGTTAAGCTTTCAGTGTTGCTCCTTGCGGTTTGTTTTGTTTTGTTTTTACAGTGTTGATACTACTAAAACTTAGTTCGTGGTACTGATTTCTGTTTTCTTCCTGAGCGCAAAAGTTTTCTTTTCAAGAAGGTGAGCAGTATGCTGGCAGGTGTGGAGTTGGTGCCAGCCGCCTAACCGAGAGAGCTGGGACCCTTGCAGACCCTGAGCAGAGAAAGCTGCTGCGGGAATTGCATGGCATGAAAAAAGGGGTGAGATTATATAGGAAAAATCAGAAGATTTTTGTCAAGTATCCCATGCATGCTCGCCTCGAGAAGAAAGCATTTGAGGAACTGTGGTAGGAGCAGAGGAAAGCCTAGGTGCACACCTTCACTTGTCTGTGGCAAGTGAGTGGTCGTCCTCTCCTCCCCCCAACACTCTCACTTTTGCAGGTACGTTCTTTCATGTTTGCTTTCTGTCCCCATCTTTGGGAGGCAGGGGGGGACCATATATAGGTACTTATATTTCTAGTCGACATACAGATTTTAGTGCCATGTTTTTCCAGTATGGAGAACTACTGGAGTTTCCAAGTTTGTTCTACTCCAGACTGTGCATCCACCAGCTGTTGCAGCGGTAGCTCAGCGGAGGGAGCATGCCGGAGCCATCGCTCCCGCTCCTCAGTGAAATAGGGCTGTTTTCCATCCTTCCACTTCTCTGTTTTCCTATTTTAGCAAATACATGCAGCCATAGAAAGCATGTTAATATTAGTGGCTTTTCAAAATGAGTTAGGCTGATGGGTTTAGCTGTCTTGCAGTACTCAACTTGCGCGTTGCAGTGCAACTAAAAGGCACTAAGAAATGCGTGTCTTGAGTGGGTAATTCAGTCTGCACCTGTAGTCCTGTAGGTGTATACTTAGAACCGTTCTGTGCTTAAACACATTTATTAAATGTAAAGCACTACATCAGAACACTTTTGATCTTCGCGTATGCAGTTAGTGGAACTCTTAATTTGCACAAAACACGGGTCATAGAATATTCTCTGACCTATCCACCACCTGGTTAAACATTGGTAAACTTCACTAGCCTGTGTTATCTATTGTGTATAGACTTTGTAATTTTAAAGTACTCATTCATTATCCAAGTAATACATGATGTATATTTCCCAGGACTTACCATATTTTATCTTAGGATGGAATAGGGTGATACATTGATCTGCTCTCAACTTTCACTTTTATTTCCAGTGAATTTCAGAGTTGCTGGATAATACCAAGAATTGATCTCCTTTTTCCTGTGTATATTTGTATTGTGGTCATAGGTGATTTTGTTTAAGGGATTTTTTTTGTTTGTTTGTTTTGGTTTGGTGTTGGTTTTTTGTTTGTTTGTTTTGGTGGTGGTAGTTTTTGTTTAGCTGCAAATCTTGATAAGGGTAAGATTTCATGGAGACACTAATGAAAGTCATAATTTTATGATTTTTGATGCAAACCTGTCGGTAAGTCATTCCCATTATTGTCATTTTGCAAAAAGTTCTAAGCCATAATTATCTGGTATTGATTGAATGAGTGAGTATACAATACAATTTTCCTTGTAGTCCTTTAGCTGTCATTACCTGTAGTTTTTAGTAGATCCTACATCACACTTGTCACAAATGCTATGTGTATATGTATGGGTATACATATACGCTCTCTGTATGAATATGGGGAGACTTTACAGCTCCAAACATGTATCTTAAAATCCACTTAATTTATTATCTGCTCGTGAGCTATCGTAGGATTACTCCACTGGGTGAGGTGTAGCTTTGCAGGTTTCGAATTTGGAGCATGGTTAATTGAACCTGGTTTGTGGGGAAGGTGTTGCTATACATTTTCCAAAGTCACAATATTCTGCTGTTGTTCGAATGCGCAAGGCTCGGATGGCAGCTGAGAGCACAGCTTGTGACAGCCCTGCAGATCGGTAAGAAATGCGAAATGCCTGTTTATCAATACGTACAGTGGTATGCGTCCCTTGGTTAGAGTGACTCCCCAGTTAAATAGGTGCTGCTCTTTTCAGGAAAGGATTACGTTAAGAAAACAAAGAGGGCTGGAATTTCGTAATTGATCTCTTGAACTTAATCTTTTATATGGTAAATGTTTTATTGAATTACATGTTGGGATTTTTAATATCATTGTGTCTGTTCAGCTTGCCGATTATGAACCTACAGATTTGTACTAATTCATAACTTTAATTGTTTATGCAATAAAATAAGGAAAACTTTGATATAAATGACAACGTGGGCTTTTTAGCTTTATTTTTCGTTACCCTTGTGTTTGAAATAGAATAAATATTTGTTCTCCTAGCCAAGGCATCTTAGAGTTTTATTACCAGATTTCTCCAGGCAGTTTTCCTCCTGTATACCTTTGTTGAAAGTACAGCACAGCTGGGGCAACTATCGGTGTGTGGTTTTCAAATTAGTTTTGTGCAGACCTTTTGCTTGGGATACAAATGAGACTAAAAGTCCAGATTTCATTATAGGAATTATGTTTATTGTGGAGATACTTTCTTTTAAACTGGATATGTCCCTTGAACTCTCTCCTGTATATTTGTTTTTATTGGTAGCCGGTCCTTTATTGTAAACATAGGGTATGGAGGCAATTGCATGTTTTCTAGGTTGAAAGTTCTCTTTCAGGATTCTGACCAATGTATGAGTAAATACTCTTTTCCTGAATCATGTAAACATTTGCTTAAAAAAAGTCAGTAGTACTTGCATAAGTAAACTGAGCAGGCTTCTCGACTAGTTTGAATTGACAATTTTTAAAAATTATTCTCCATATTATGTTTGTTGAGTTATAAAACAAGGAAAACACCCACTCCAAAAAACTTTGCTTTTCAGCAAGGAGGAATTATTGGGCGGAATTGGCTCTGACTTCCTTTTGAACATCAGGAGATTTTATAGTACTTTAGTAACAGGGGTTGAATTTGATTAACTTTGCTTTGATTGTTTTTGTTGGAAAGTTAAACCAATTTTACATAGACTTAAGGAAAATATGTATCTGACATAAAGAAGTGATTTAGGTTGAAACCCTGACCATTCATTTCAGCGATGCTGCAAACAGAGGTTTGTGCAAAGTCGTAGTTTGAGCACAGACAGGTCAAAGCTATTAATACAGCATAAAGAGATTTCTGTTTAACACTGTGACAGTATAAAAGTTTACAATCTGCAGTCTGTAACAACAGATACATATTCTTTCTTGCCTGCAAATAGTGTAGCCTTTACAAGCGGAGGGAAGGTAGCAAAATGAGGGCAGTCGTTTCAGATCCTGGACGTAACTGTAAAACCGGGACCAACATTAGGACTCTCCTACAGTATCAGGTGTATGTGTAACTTCACAGGTACTTACGGTTTCACTGGGGCATGTGCCAAGTGCTATAAACTTGTTCTAACATTTAATGTGATCAGTACCCATTTTAGGATAAGAAAGAAAGAAAGAAAGAAATCTTTGAATTTGAAGTCTCTTAGATAATTTTTTTAGGCTCTTGGATAATAATTTTTTTCAAGATTCTGTATCTCCCAACTATCCCTCATTATTTTAAAGGGAAGATTTGCAGGGGTAAAATGTATTAGTTGTGATATTTTGAAATAAAGAAGATTGGGGATATTCCAGGATTTCGGTTGTAGTACACTAGCTTGCAGAACACTTTCACTCTAGAAATAGTAATTTGGTCTGTGCAAAAAGCAGGAGGGGCGTCTGAATGGAGTCCCATTGTCTTCTGGTCAGCCGCTGCAGGGCTTTAGCATAAAAAGAATCTTGTCTGTTTGTAGTAGTAGTAATAATAATAATATAATAATAAAGTTATATCTTTAAAGGGAATCAACCAGTGAAATGCAAGAGGCTCTCCCTTCTGATAAGGAGTCAAATTGCTAACATTTGAACCTCACATAGCTTTTAGTACATCCAATAATGCTCTTTGTTATTGGGATACTGTTTTTGTTGTCTGTCTTTGAATTGTTTTAAGCATTCAAGCGTAAAGCTTACGGAACCAGTACTTGCATGTTATTTTTGTCAAGCTTTGCGCTAAATCAGCTTTCTGTGTAGAGATTGAATTTAGATTGAAGAATGGAAATACCCTCTGAAAATTAACTGAGAAGTGGTGCCAAAAGCTTATTATCTTACTGTCTTATCATCAAGCTTGATATCTCATGTAAACCAAATGAAGTCTGCTTCTGCTTAAACTTTTAGTAAAAGATAGTCATTTTAATATAATTAGCAAAACCTGTATTCTAATAAACTGGCCTAGTCCCCTAGTGGGAGCTTTTACCATTTAAAATTGTATTAATCTGGGAGAAAAGCCCACAGAGCTGTGAGCTGTGTGCTTTTTTTTCTGAAACAACAGATGGCCAGTGATCTTGGTAATGTAAGGTATGACAAATCCTAGATTTGATATTTCAGATCTGAAAATCAAACTCTCGTCTTTTCAGTTAGTGTCACCATGGCCGCAATGATTTTTTTAGGTTCTGCCTCGGACCTGGACCACCTCCCTTTTCCTGCTGGAGCTGAATGTTTCCCATAGACTAGAATTTTTCCAAAAGAAACAGAATTTTGCTTTGCACTTCTAAAGGTATGCAGTACTGACAAGGGGTGGCAGGGGAAAGGCAAAAGCTTTTTCTGAGTGTCAGCTGACACGCTTCTGAAGGCACACAGAGCAATGAGATGTTGGGGTTTAGCATGCCAGTTTTCTAGAGCCACTTGTAAAGTTAAAGCTGCAGTTAAAACTCAGATACACAATTTTAAGTCCCGTCCCCCCCCCCGCCTTTCCTTTTGTGGGAGTTCAAAGGCATGAAATATCCCCTCCCTTAACTATTGTATAAGTATGCTTCAATTTAGCTTGGTTTATAACTGGGGGGAAAAAAAAAAGCTTAGTATATTTATGGACATCTTCTAGTAGTTTATTAGACTAAAGGCATCACATGACTGATTTCAGACAACAGAAATTTAGAGGCTCCTGATGGTTCAAACAGTAAAATTTAGTGTTATGGTTAAGAAAGTAATCTAGCAGGTTGTTACTCAATTTATTAATTTATTTATTCTTACTCAATTTTTTCATTTGCAGAAAATAGTTGTAATTTTTCAGTATCAGTTTCTTTTTAGTCTTGGAGCTTGATCGGGAAGGTGGTTTCACCTCCCTAGCATGTTGCCTGCTGCTGTCCCTAATGTGAGACCAAAACTGGTTTATGCTAATGTAGTAAATTACAAGTCAGACTTAAAACCTGGCTGCTACGTGCTTTCTTCCTCGCTTTCTCTGGCATTGCTGATTGTCGTCGGGTGATAGTTTTCCAAAATTTTCATTCACTACCCATATCTCTGAAGTTTGCAAGGGCTAAAGAAGGGTGTTCCCTGTGAAATGCCTGACAGGTTAGAGAAGATCTCTGCTGTATTTCTATTAGCAAGGCAAATAAGAATGGATTTTGGATATTGGACACTAAATAGATGTATTGAGGAAAACAAAAACAATTGTATGTTAACTGTAATAATGTCAGTGAGAGGGATGGGATTTGAGTACTCCTGAAGAAAATACAAGGTAAGGTGGACATGAGCCGGCAATGTGCGCTCGCAGCCCAGAAGGCCAATCGTACCCTGGGCTGCATCAAAAGAAGCGTGGCCAGCAGGTCAAGGGAGGGGATTCTGCCCCTCTGCTCTGCTCTGGTGAGACCCCACCTGGAGTACTGCGTCCAGCTCTGGAGCCCTCAGCATAAGAAAGACACGGACCTGTTGGAGCGGGTCCAGAAGAGGGACACGAAAATGATCAGGGGGATGGAACACCTCTCCTATGAAGAAAGGCTGAGAGAGTTGGAGTTGTTCAGCCTAGAGAAGAGAAGGCTTCAGGGACACCTTCTTGCAGCCTATCAGTACTTGAAGGGGGCTTATAAAAAAGATGGCGGCAAACTTTTTAGCAGGGCCTGTTGTGACAGGACAAGGGGGAATGGCTTTAAACTAAAGGGGGGTAGATTTAGACTGGATATAAGGAAGAAATTTTTTACGCTGAGGGTGGTGAAGCACTGGCACAGGTTGCCCAGAGAGGTGGTAGATGCCCCATCCCTGGAAACATTCAAGGTCAGGTTGGAGGGGGCTCTGAGCAACCTGATCTAGTTGAAGATGTCCCTGCCCACAGCAGGGGGTTGGACTAGATGACATTTAGAGGTCCCTTCCAACCCAAAGTGTTGTATGATTCTATAAGGTCATTGTTACAGCAGCTGGCTTAAGGTTGTTTTGTAATCCCATCATGAACTTCTCATGACTGGTTTTGTATAATATTCTAAATATATTTCTTTTTCAAATTTGAGTATGAACCTTCACATCTGTATACACTGAAGATCCTCTCAGTAAAAAGTAGAGTGGACAAACATTTGTATTAAGTCATAGTTTTATATATTAGGTAGAGGCTTTCTCATTTTTATACCTGGACAAAAGAAGAGACAGCATAAACAATAATAAAACAATTTGACCATATTATACAGTAACTGTGAAAAATAAGGCTACCATCCTCACTGAAGTCCATAGCGGTGTTCATGCAAAATGCAGTGCTTTTGCAATGTTTTACTGTTAGACCTGATTTTTTTTTTTTCCAGTTATATGCATGCTGGTCTTCTTATGAAACTGTGGTTTTGTTTGCTTAAGGGTACATGGTTATAACTACATAGTGTAATTAACTAAGAAGTATTAGTATTCTTAAAGAGCTTTGCATATGTGGAGTATTACACCGAACTGTCACATTTTTTGATGTTGCATTGAGTTAAATGCATTTGTGTGTGATGTGAAAGCAGAAATTTGTCATGTACAGAATGCAGTCATGTCTGTGAGGGTCTGGTTTACATCGTTGAATACCCATGTCATTGCTCGGAAACCCTGAGTACTGCTTACAGCGACGTTTCCCAGTTCGGGATGTTTGTGTTATGACTTACATGTAGAGAACAAATTTCCACTTCATGCAGAATGTTGAAACATGGCAACATCCCTCTCAAGTATAGTCCCTTTTAATATACCTGGAGGATGCTGCTGCCTGTGGGGCAGGGAAGACCTCTGTGCACCAGGGTTTGATGTCGGAGGAAATCATTCACTTGTTTTGATCTTCGCACCAATATTTCTACCTAATTAGGAGTTTTCTACACTGAACAGCTGTTCCACAGCAGCAGCTCTTGCTCCAACTGTTGCATGGATTCTTCCTTTACTATCCTTCCCCAGGAGAATAGAGAATTGCTGTACATCTACCTGCTTGACTGTGAGCTCCCCCCTTGCTGCTGTAGTGGAGAAATACTGTTGGATTACAAGAATGAAAATTTTGGTACATGCTTGTAACATCATCTGCCAAGATATGCCATCATACTGAGTTTATATCAAACATTTAAACAAATGTTAGCAAAAAAAGCTAACCCGAGCTGCTCCATGACATTTTATAGTCTTTTCTAGAAAAGACAAATTTCAGAAGTCACATTAACCTTGGAAAGTCCCTTTGCAGAATTTTCCGTTTAAGTTGACAGCCTATTACAAGTTGCAGCTGTAACAGCTCCTTCCTGAATTCTTTATTGCTTTCATCCTAGGGAAATAAACAGCAGACTACAGGGTGTCCTCCTATAGCTATCAGTGTGCAGGGGAAGGGTGCTTCTGGCCCCGAAGAAGCGATAGGCATTTGCATTTGTAGGTTAGCCCCCTCCCAGGCTTGGGGAGAGGGGAAGCCCTGTGCTTCTGCATCATGGGTTCTGCTTTTTGTTTCGGGCTCCTTGAGGAGCTGAACATGCCTCTCATTTTCATAAATCACTCTGGCTTTGAGCAACGGGGTTATTGCTGTCAGATACAAATGATCAAGCGTTTGAAATGAATTTAATGGCCAGCTTCTCCTGTTGGAGGTTATAAAAACTAGAACAACTCAACATAGGCAGGCAGTTGAGTTTGTAGCAAGTTATATCCCTTTTGCTCCCCTTGTATCTGAACATTTGGTCTGTCCAGAAGCAATTCAAGTTTCAAATTCTGGAATGTGTTGCTACATCGTGTTAAATTCCAAGAATTTAAAGAAGCTCCTCACCCCTGTAAGCTTGTAGCTTATTAGTTTCTAAGCTGTTTTTTCGGCATCCCTGACATGTAAAAGCAAACTTCCAGTAAACTCCTGTCCCCGTATAGGTGAAACAAATGCCAGATGTTGTTGCTTTCCTGTGCTAATATTAAAAGCAGTGGGAATGAAGAAAATGCTCAGGCAGAAACAAAAATCCGCTCCAGAATGACTGTGCTTGACTAGTGTATTAATAGTTAACTCCGCAGCCTCGAAGATCTGAATCTCTTCCAGGTGACTGAGTTCAGCACTGTTTAGCTTCCTGCATTTGTCAATGTGAAAATACGTGCTTGGGCTCCCTCGCCATTGACACGCTGCCGGGTGCCTTGCAGTGGTTTTGCTTCCTGAGCCAGAGAGCAGCAGCCGTTCCTGCCAGTAGTGAATCGAAAAGCTCGTAACTGCTTCTCCTCCAGCACGCGTGCCCTGTGTCTGTGTCAAGAGATACTGGATATCCACAGGGGCTGATTTTTTTTAAAGCTTTTTGGGATGATTTTTAAGTAGTCTGGGCATGGATGAGTTGGCATTTTTGGCTTCGCTGTCAATTTTTCTGTTTGCCTTTGGTCAGGTGATTTAGCCCTTGCTCTCTGCTTGTAATGCACAACAAATCATGCTGGAGAGGGTTGCAAGCATGGCTGAGGGTTTGAGCAGTGTGGTGAAAGCGGTAGATACTGAAGTGCTTGGTACCCGTTCAGTTGCCTGATCTGATGAAGCTTGTCTGTTTATCATAGGGAAGATCAGAAAAAAAAAAGGTGAGCTTAGGTAGGAATTTTGTGGGCGTAGTGTGAGTAATTGGAGTGTCTGTTGCCTTTGTTTGGTTCCAAAAAGCAGATCTTCTTGAACAGTCGTTTTCACTGTGAACCCCCAAGGGGTGTCTGTGTGCTCTTTCTAAGGGGTCTGCAGAGGAGAGGAGAGCAGCTACTGTTCATAGGCTTAAATTCACTGTAATGGTGCTTTATATGTCAGAAATCTCTAAAGGGTCCACAACTGAAATAATAATATAAAAAAAATTTGACAATTAATCTAAAGCAAAGCAGTGCATGTTACTCCTGCTTCAGACAGGTTTTGCTGTGCAAGAGGATTGTGTCCATCTAGTTAATACTCAGTGCTGCAGAATTGTTCTCCTTTGAGATCAGTAGATTATTCTATTCATATACTTAGAAGAGCCAGGAATGAAATATCTTGCATGGTCCCTTTTCGTATAGCAATATGTTTTCCTCTCCCATCGGGACAATTTTGGAGATTCCCTGATTTCTGAATGTTTTTTTAATGAGCTTTATCTTCTGGATTTTTTTTCTGGAGTGGAGAGAAGTGGAATGATTTGTCCTAGCTTTTCCCTTGGGTGAAAAGCAATTCTTATTTTAAAAAAGAAGCATTAAAAGCTGTATTCTTGTTACTACACTATAATCCTATGTTGCAAACCCCGCTGCTACTCAACAAAATCCAACAGGATTTGAGCACTTTTTCCTAGACACTAAACAATTTATCCTTTCCCTTAAATGCAGTTGTAAAGGTGTCTGTCCTTACTGCGCTGCCACATTAACAGCTGGGTTGCAGGGAACACGCCATTTGCTTTGAGATATGCACTTAAGTCTTTGGATGTATATGCCTTTTTTTCTTTTTTTCTTTTGCCTTTTTTTTAATAATGTGAGATTGCAATTATGGTTTACCGTAACAGTGGGTAATTGTCTTAGATGCACTACTTTGAAACCTTTTTCTCCCCTTTTCCACTCCATCTTCTTGTTCTCTTCCCACCCAGGCCTCCCAGTGGACCATCCTCAGCTCTCTTCCCTCGTGCTGAAGAGTCCCCTGGGCTTGAACCCGGCATTTAAGGTGAACTTGAATGCAGCCAGCCAGGGTTCATCTCCTCTTCTGAGTCCTGTCCTTAGTGATGCTGGCGGTGCCAGGATAGAAGAGGATGATGAAATGAAACGTAAGGTAAGATAATGATGAGACTGGGAATTTACATCACGAGACAAGTGATGGTTTCAGATGAGGAGCTGTGCTTGTTGGTTGCTGAATGCTGATTGCATTATATTTTGTGGTAGAATAGATGTGTTTGGTGGTTAGTGTTAAAAACTTCAGTGCTGAAGGTTTGGCCTGGTCTGTTTGTCTCGCTGTTGTGGCTGGAGTCCCCGCTGCCATCTTGGCGTAGGGGTCTTCTCAGCCTCAGCTGCTGGGACCACCTCCTGCTGTTTTAGCAGTAATCGCTGCCGAGGGCCCCTGCGCGGCAGGGGGCTGTGCTCAAAATCTGCCTTTTATACCTCAGAATGGAAACAAGAGTTTCCATTGGAAACTTCATGGAACTCCATGTTTCCTCCATGGAAACAAGAGTTCAGATTGGATGTTAGGAAAAGGTTCTTTACCGAGAGGGTAGTCAGTCCCTGGAACAGGCTCCCCTGGGAAGTGGTCATGGCACCAAGCCTGTGAGAATTCAAGGAGCATTTGGATGACGCTCTTAGTCAGTGTTAGGCAGTCCTGCAAGGAGCAGGGAGTTGGACTCGATGATCCTTATGGGTCCCTTCCAAGTTGAGATATTCTAAGAGATGTGGCTTCCTGAGATAAGCTGTTTGGGGGAAACGGTTGATATGTATTTGATATAAAACAGTAGCAGTGCACTTGGTGCCTGTCGTGGTTTAACCTCGGTTGGCAACTAAGCACCACGCAGCTGCTCGCTCACTCCCCCCCTCCCGATGGGATGGGGGAGAGAATTGGAAAAGCACGTGAGAAAACTTGTGGGTTGAGATAAAAACAGTTTAATAATTGAAATAAAATGATAATGATAATAATATGATAATAGTAATAATACACAAAGCAAGTGATGCACAGTACAATTGCTCACCACCCGCCGACCGATGCCCAGCCAGTCCCCGAGCAGCGGCCCCCCCCGGCCAGCTTCCCCCAGTTTATGTACTGAGCATGATGTCAAATGGTATGGAATGTCCCTTTGGCCAGCCTGGCTGTGCCCCCTCCCAGCTCCCTGTGCATCAGTCGGTAGAGCATGGAAAACTAGAAAGTCCTTGGCCAGTGTAAGCATTACCTAGCAACAACTAAAACATCGGTGCCTTATCAATTTTGTTCCCATCCTAAATCCAAAACACAGCACTGTACCAGCTACTAGGAAGGAAATTAACTCTATCCCTGCTGAAACCAGGACAGTGCCTTTTGGGCTGTAACTATTATATTAGAATGTAAAAAACCCCTTGTCTGTGTGCTGAGACTATTGAAAGGACACGTCAAAGCAGGTGAATTGTTCAAGGTGATTCTTGCCAGGGCGGTATTCTGAAAGGCTGGTGGGGGAGGTGGCTGTCGATTCTGGAAATCGGTTGCCTTTGGCTCATTCAGTAATGAAAAATTTTGTCACATGGTGACGTTTAATCTGGCCTTGTTCTTGCAGAATGCTGTCATGTTTAATCTGTGTCAGCTCACTGGACTGTGCTGTCAGTGCAAAGTGCTGTGTGTCATTAATAAAAATGTGTTTTAAAAAATTTCATTTACCAGCGTAGAGAATAGCATAGAGCTACCATTTCTTAATATATAAGGTATGTTCTTCCTAGGTTCCTTACTTCCCATGCAGTCTCACCACGGTCTCATTGATCCATCTTACTATACATTGGTCCTCCAAGCCATTCTTTCTAATCATAACAGGACCTTTAGAGTGGTCCTGAGGTGTCTTCTCTCGGGCTGTAGGGGACCTGAGCTCAACTTCAGCTTTGTTTTTGTTCTGGAGGTGATTCCACCTTTAGTCCTTGAGACATGAACTTCAGCTCCTCGCTCTGTGCTTCAGCACCACCGAGCAAGGCCTCTCTGCCCCAGTGCATCATCTGTATCCATATCCTCTTGCGCACTGGAACACTGCAGAGCCTTTCTGAAAGGTGAAGTAAGTGGTGGTAGTTCACGAATTCTGACCAACGTCTCCCAGGAGCTTCTCCAGAGTCTCATGTACTCTGTGCAGCAAGCCTCCTCTTGTCTATGCGGCAAAGCTGATGTACTGCTTCATACTGACATTTGATCGTGTACTTTGGTAAGCAATGGCTTCGTGTGCCTCCACAGTTTTTCAAAATGACAGAGATGGCCAGATGTCAGTGTGTGATTCAGATTTTCTTTTTTATCCACGCTGCACCATGTTATCAGGCTTTCACAGTGGTTGCTAGCAATAACAAGAATATGCAGCCACAGAATCATTGAGGTTGGAAGGGACCTCTTGAATGTTCTAGTCCAGCCAGCTCCTCTTTCTTAAGCAGACTCCGAGCATTTAGATGCACTCAGGAGAAATAAATGTGTGTGTGTATACATACATTGACACATGCATTCTTTGACTACTTTTCAGATGTGGATAACAAGACTACCAGACTTTGCCTTTGTAGGGGCATGGTATATAGTAACTGACAAACTACACACCACAGAACATTGCATTTCTCCCAGTAAGATAGAGAAGTCCACCTAACAGCAGACTTCTGTGACCATTTTTCTGTAAGCTGCTTTGCTCCCCTTGCCTTGCCTTGCCTACTTGCAGAGAAAGAGAGAGCAACCAGGTTTGTTGACTCTTCAGTACTTGAGAAGGATCCAGGACCTTCCATTACAGTGCAAGGAAGGCTCCATTGTCCAAACTCAGTTCCTTATGGAGTCAGTGGCCACACTGTAATCTATAGTTTTAATCTCAAAGTTACACTTTGAGTGTAATCTCAAAGAAGAAACCACCTTGTGTGCTCTTTAATCCTGCTTTTCTGCTCATCCCATCCAATGTTCTGGTTGTCTTACCTCTGTCAGGGTCCTCAGGCAAGAAGGTCACAGGCCCATGCTGTTTGCTGTCTTCACCATGTTGTTGGGTACTTCTTGGTGCCAGCAGGTGCAAGCTTGCTCACTCTTGTTTCATCTCAGTTGATGATCTGGAGATCTCTGCACCGTATGTCCTGACTCTCAGCTGCTGAGGGAACATACAGCACTCTTGCCACCACTCTGGATTTAGTGCTTCCAAAGCTCACTTCTCCCGTGATTGCTTCTGAACACTAAGGGACCTTTCTGAGATCTGCCGTGCAGCTCAGTGGAGCCAAGTGCTGCAGCATGAGAGACACAAGCAGCTCTTTGCAGGACAATCCTCCAGGCACTCTTCTCCTGGAGACCCCAAATAACTGAGTCAGATTGTGCGATGCTGTTAAGAACTACCCATATCGTGGATGTGGTATGAGTACGTGCTTGCAGGAGAGAGGAAGGTTTAACCAGTAACTGGGAGTTGAGATGGAAACAACCCAAGTCTGTTGGTTGTTTCCACCTACCTACCCCCAACTTTCAGCCTCCCTATCTCATTTAGACTTTTTGAGGTAGAGTTTATAGCTTTGACAGATCACTCGACCATTAGTTTTTCAATAGTTTTTTTTAAAATACTTCCTCTCATTTATCCTTATAACTGGCATAGTATATACCCTAGAAATAACGAGCAGTGACTGCCTTGTCTGTCTTAAATGCTGAAGCCCAGTCCTTTCTGCCTCATTCTGCAAAGTCTGATATTTCAGCAGCTTGAGTTCTCTTTCAAGCTGAAACTAATTTATAAAAGTGAGAATCCTGGAAGGGAATTTTATTGTAACTGGTCTTAAGCTTGGCCAACTTCTGAGACTTCTCCATTTGAAGACAGTGTTTTAAGGGTAACAAACCCAGGCAGAAACCAATGTTGAATTGGTTAAATTTAACCAAGTTAAATTTCACAGCAGTTTTACAGCTTTATTGAACAAGAAAAATGTAATCTTACAATATCACTACTAATAGAGCTCTGATTTTAAGGGTACTGATGCCGCTGTAGTTCCACTTGGTTAATCAGGGCATTTATACGTAACCTCTTCAGCAAACTCTTCAACTCTTGCAGTGTGTGCTTTCCACTCCATGCTGCTGTGATGCTGTTGTTGCTGTACTGAAACCTTGAGAAAAGCTGAGGGTTTTTGTTACTTTTTCTTTTTAAGTCACTGTGGTTTTCTTTCATCTTACTGGTAGATTTCTCCCTGTTCCTTTTCTAATGGAGGTTGGTTGTAGCAACCCAGTTTAAAAGAGGGTAAAAGCTGGGCTTTTTTGGTGTGGGTTTTTTGGTGGGTTCCCCCCACCCGGAGTTATTTTTAACACAGTTGAAGTCTGGTGTTTGAAGTGAAAAGTTAAGCATTTTTGGTTATGTGGAATTATTATTTATTTGTTTGTTTATTTCCAGACTTGATAGTTTTGTGACATTTTGATCTATGTGCAAGGCAGACAGGAAGGTCTTTCTTAGTCTCATAGTCCTTTATCTTTGGCCTTTGTGAATTCAGAGTAGAGCTCTTCACTTGACATGAGCTGGTGTTACTGCATCTAGTGTGTTTGAAGGTTTCCAGGTGGGATCGTATGTACATAATACAGTGAAATACTAGTTTTTCCAAGTGGGGATATTTGCCATGATGCCTGCTATGGTTGTAGGGATGTTTTCTTTGGACTTTGAAAGCAGACTGCCTCCTCAGAGAGTTTCGGGGTTTATTTTTTTCAGGCATGAATTAATTTTTTTTTCCTCTTGCAATGACCGGCAATGAAGGTGCTTGGCAGGGCCAAATGAAGGTGTTGCACTGTGACAGCCGTACCACTTTGTGGTGCTTCTGGTACAGGGTCTGCCTAGCAGCTGCTGCCAGGACTCAGCACAGGGGATTCAGTTAGGACTGGTGTAAGACCAAAAAAAAAGAAAATTAAGGGCACTAAATTTCAGCAGGGAGCAATTTGGAAAGCAGCAGGAACATCAGAGAGTAAACAGAAAGTGATGATGCAGTGGGGAGACAGAAGGGAAGAGAAGATGCTTGAGGAATGAAAAGCATCTTCTGTTCCTCGAGCTAGCACGCAGTCAGCTGGAGAATAAAGTGAAAACCTGCAGAAGTGCTCAAAGGTGGTGAAAATGGTAATTCATGCAGGCTATGAAAAGTGCGAGGTTGTGGGCACGGTGTGTTTTGGCCTTCACGCTCTGTAGGTTTTTAAGGAAGAAACAATCCAGAAAAATATTTTTGAGAGTGGGGGAAAAAGCACTCAAGTGAGGATCAAAACACAAGGTGTGAATTAGGGACAGGCAGGGTCCTTTCTAGAGTTCTCAAGAGTATACTAAATTATATACATCGCTTGAGAGTAACTCTTTAAGCAACTGTTTTAAATGGATGTGAGATGGTGGCAGGTCCAGGTGAGCTGGGAGGCTGCCGGGGAGTCCCCAGAGTGGAGAGGTGATGCTGAGGAGAGGGATGAAGCCAGTGGATGCGCACGTGTGCAGTGATGCTGTGCAGAGCTTGCAGCAGGGTCATCTCTGCCGTGGCTACAGAGATGAGGCTCCCTGTGATCACCTCTTGTTGCAGCCTGTGGTTGATTCCATAACCCAGGGTTTGCTTTGCCTTGGGAAACTCTATTTTTTTCCATAGAAGTTCATCCCTTCTGGGCATTGTGCACTATAGTATCCTGTGCAGAGCCGAG
The DNA here is from genome assembly GCF_000699105.1 of Pygoscelis adeliae. Taxonomy (NCBI): domain Eukaryota; kingdom Metazoa; phylum Chordata; class Aves; order Sphenisciformes; family Spheniscidae; genus Pygoscelis; species Pygoscelis adeliae. The sequence continues at coordinate 340,686 of NW_008824715.1, forward strand.
GAGGAGGCATACACAAAGCTGTGTTACACAAAAAACATCTGTTAGCAGTAGTTCTCATATCATGTAAGAGACTGCTGAAGTTACAGTCAAGCTAGCGTGCGTTGTTCCATCAGCTTATAAACAGGGTGTTTCAGAACAGTTAAGTGCTGCAGGAGGAAGTTGGTAAGTGAGATAAAAGAGCTGTGTCACCTTGGTCTCCAGGGAGGTCAGAAAAATGATGTCGTATCCTTTGGGAAGAGGCTGTTTTGAGAAGGGTGCCCACTGAGGTTCAAAAGCATTTTGAGGGTTTATGAGACTACAGTTAGGTAAATAGCCCAAGAAAAAAAAAAACAAAACTGAAGCCAAGATTAGTTCGGATTTTCCGTGACACCATGTACCTGAGACAGGTACATTAAAGTTAAGAGGATGGCTCTGGAGGAAATAGAAGAAAGTATGTCCTCTGGTACCCCTAGGGAGGTGGCTGACGTGTGGGACCACAGTAACTAGCATAAAATAACCTGAAAAGAGGCTAGAGAGTTTCTCAAAATTAATTATTTGGGGATACACACCTCCAGGGGTTCTGTGTGGCTAAGATGAACTCAATAGATGCATTACTGAGCAACCAGGAAAACATCTCCTCCATGAGCAATATTGAGATGGAGGATTTAGAAGCACTGAGTAGCTGTGCTGGTGGCACTGGAGGGCATCTCAAAGTGTCTCTCAAAAGAGAATTTTTTTATTAACGTGGTACATACAAGGAAAAGGGAGAAATAATTTTCAAACCTGTATTATCCTCAAGAGGGACAAAGATGGGGAAGGCCAGATTTTCATGTAACTCAAATGGGTTTGCTGTCATTTGTTTTCACCAGGTGAGGATTTGGCACAAAACTGTGGCACGACATAGTGAGCTAAGGAGGCAAAGCAGCATCTTAGCTTGAAATGTGATTAGTTCCTTAATATTACTTATGTGATTTTTAATAATGTATGTTTTCAGGCTAACTCTGATTGTGGTTTGTTGCAGCTGCAGAACATCTCTTTTCACCATTTCATTCCTTTGTGCTTTCATGTCCATTCTGTCTTCTCTTTTCTTTAAATAGCAGCCCTGGAGCAACCATGCAGCCAACAACTGCTGTAGTTTGATTTTGTGTTTTCTTAACTAATTAATATGATCTTCAAAGGATTTGGGTAAAAGCTGTGATTGGAAATAGAATAGTTTTGGAAAAGGTCTGTGTTGCGGATCTGCTGAACTCCGTTTGGTTAGAGAAGTTAAAACCTAGGAAATCTGGAGTAACTGTTTCCATATTTTTGTAAAGTGCTTCCTTGATTTTGAAAGGGGAGTTCATATAACTGACATTATTTTTTTAATAATCTTGAAATAAAAGAATATTTTATAGTGAAGTCAGTATTTGAGAATACGGTACTGAATACAGAGATGCCCTGTTAGTAATCGACTGCTCCATTTGCACACAGCAAGGGGAAATGTATGTAAGGTTTGAGCTTGTGCTTAATAATAAATAGAGCATTTATATTTTAATACCTGTTGATTACTTTGTATTCTTTCAGCGCTATCCAACTGACAAGGCATACTTCATAGCAAAGGAGATTCTTGCTACAGAACGGACATATTTAAAGGACCTGGAAGTTATTACAGTGGTAAGAGTTTTTAACTTTCTTTAATGCTTTTCCTTTTCTTAACAGATTTGTAATTGTTAATTTGGAAAAACTTGGAATTTCTTCCAGGTAACAGAAGGAGGAAGTCCTATGATAAAGCATAACTCATGAGCCATGTAGCTGTTACCTTCCTTGTCCTGTAGGTCCTCATGTGGGAGAGCAGATATCTTCTCTGGACTTCTACTGTTAGCTCCAATAGCTACATCACATGTCATTTTGATGTCTTAAGCAAACTTTCTCTCTGAAAATTGTGAACAGGGACAGCCTAAAAATATTTTGCGTTCAGCTTCAATGATAGTCATTGCTGTCAGCTCTGCTTATAATCTAGTCATCATCTCTGCGCTATTCCTTGGGAAGCTGTACTTTTTGTGCCTTCAGATCATGAGAGCAGATGAAAATTGCAGAGGGTATTAAGGTTCCATATGGGTTTGAGGAGTTATGTCTTTTTTTTGTTGCTGCTTTTTCTTTCCTCTCCTTTTCCCCTCTTTTCACCCAGAGTACTCACTTGGTGAGTACTTGTTTGGAGGACAGCTTGAGTTTCCAACTCTTTTTCTTTAAGAGCTTTTTGTTCATTTATTCCAGGTTTGTACACTAACTGTTGTGTTTCAATAAGCTATTGTTTTAATTTCATCAAAGAGAAGTTTGAGTCCCTTAACACTGTATGTCTTCTGTTGAGGTGTTCTCTGTGAGCTCAGTGAGCACCATCTCACTCAAATTCCTCCTACAGGCTTCCCAGCACTTCTAAAAGATGGGGGAACATCTGGCACCTCAGAGGATTTTTGTAATATTCACTTCCCTGCCAGAAAGCAGGGAACCGAAAGTGACAAAAAGTGCAGTGTGTGACACACAACAAGATGACTCCAGCTACTGAGTAACTTGCACAGGGCTCCAAGTTTTATGAAAGAGCAGTTGTATCTGCGCTGAAGTACAAGCAGTGGTGTAACATCAACTGTGGCAGTCACTTGGTAATTGACTGTAATTTAGAGCCCTTACCAACCATCTCATCATTGCATTAAGAAACATGCTTGTGCCCAGAACCAGTAATAAGCCTCATATTTGTGATGTTTGGCAAGGAAAGAAATTGCATCTTTTCATCTTTCCCAGATTATGTCTTCCCTAAATATTTCTCCTTCCTTCCTGCTGTTGCGCTGTGCACACACTTTCTCCTCCCCCATCGCTGCAGGAGCAGAAATCTTTACGCTAGCGATTAATTTCTTAGATAGAAAAATTCATCATAATTTATGATTTTTCCGGCAGTGGTTTCGCAGCGCAGTGATAAAGGAGAATGCTATGCCAGAGGGCCTGATGACATTACTCTTCTCTAACATAGACCCAATTTATGAGTTTCATCGAGGCTTTCTGAAAGAGATTGAGCAAAGGCTATCGCTCTGGTAAGCATTAATAGTGCAGTACATGGGCAATGAGCTGGGGGACCTTTTCCTACGTTCTCCCATCAAAACTGTACTTAATCTATATTGAAACTGGTATTTCTGCTTAAATAGAATTAAGGAAAAAGTATTTTAATATATTATAGTTTTTAAAAAAATACTAAATAAATTTTGCAAAGCCCATTTTTCAAGCACTGCCTTGTACATAATATCCTGTAGCTGTATGAATTGTCCACCAGACCAAGGTTTTGTAATCAGAGAATCGTTTAGGTTGGAAAAGACCCTTACAATCATCGAGTCCAACCGTTACTATAACCTATGTTGTCTCTCTAGCCTTAGAAAAGAGAAGAAACATAAGGTAAAAAAAATAATGTGTGGTTTTTTTCAATACCTTCCAGTTAATGAATCTCCAGGTGAAAATCTAGGAAATGCTTTTTGGTAATTAAGATTAGAGTTCAGTCCTTGCAGCACAGTTTATTTCAAAGAGCATGTCTTTAGTCTTTTAACCTTTGTATTACTTTCTCCTGACCTGAGATGTAATATATGAGAATCTATTTACCATTCAAAAGGAGGTGGTTAACGTAAACTAAGTACAAACAAAAATAAGTTCAGGTGGGATCATGTTATGACATTTATTCAGAAGTCTGAGAGGTTAAACTCCAAAATAAGCTTTCACACAAATTCATTTCTATTCCTTTCTCAGTTTTCTGAGCATGGCTTTGTGTTTGTTATTTTATGCAGCTTCCATGTTTACTGTACCAAGTTTTCAACCCGAACAATGAAATCGGAATGTCAAGTGGCTAAAAATGGATAGAGGAGGCATTAGTATTAGTACTGCTTCCCTTAATTTTACTAGAACAGTCCATAAAATACACAGGTACCTGGGAAGCATTTCTTAAAGATTATGTCTTGAAGCACAGGGGAAGGTGGAGGGAGGAAATTGAAATTTCTTGATCTCCCATGTACTGCGCCTTCTTATTTCATCTCCTTATGTGTTTCAGGGAAGGAAAAACCAATGCTCACATGAAAGGAAATTATCAACGCATTGGAGATGTCATGCTCAGGAATATGCGTACTCTAAAGGTAGATAAAAGATTAAAATAACAGAATCTCAGGATTGTTGAGTCATTTTTTCCTTTTGTCAAGGATGAGAGTTCAAGGTTTGGTATTTCCACTAAACTTGAAGTGACTTGCAAACAATTACTGTTGATGAACAGATTAAAAGGAAAACATAATAAAATATTTACAGCAAGGCTTTATACCACTGTTGCTTATTTAACCACCTACTTAACCACCTACATTTACCTTGAGAAAAGCTTGTTTGTTTATTGGTTATTCAGCAGAAGGCAAAGAAAAATTATTTCATTGGCTTCTCCGTCTCTCCTATATTTGCACAACTTGAACTCTCCCCTATGGAGACACTGTTTCATAAGGTTGTTTAATTTCAAAATACAAATATTTTTTAACTGCAGAGTAGTTTATTCTGAAATAAAGTCACCTTTATTTGGAATAGAGTGCCTTCATGGGACAGTTACACTTGTGCTGTAGTAGTGGAGTAATTCCATTAAAACCAGTGGCTTGAATGGGAGTGCAGAAGTGTGTGACTGCTATCCCAGCAGGCATAGGTGTAGTGCTGCACAGACACCTATTTTGATCTGGACTAGGAGCTGCCTGCCAGTTTCTTCAATAGATAAACCTAGATGAGACAACCCTCTCAGCATGCTTCTGCCTGTCCTAACTTGAAAAAACTCAGTAACTGACAAGAATTGTCTTAGAATGGCAAAGTATTAATGGGTGGTGCTGCTGGCTGTTCTCATCAGAGGCACGGCTGTGGTAAATAGTTAACAGAGGACAACCAAGCAAATATTTTTATTTTTAATACTGTTTTTTTGTTTGTTTTTTTTTTAATGAAGCCATTGAAACATAAAATGTTGTTAATGCTATTTTTGTCAATATTTATGACAATATATGCAGTCTTGGATTATATAATTATGGTCAGAGACAAAAGCAGAGAGGGGAGTGCATGTTTTTCTTATTCACTGTGAAATCTATTAAAGACTGTTTTCCTTTGATCCGAGTAATTTTTTTGTACCATTCAACAGGAGTTTACCAGTTATCTGCAGAAGCACGATGAGGTCCTGACGGAACTGGAGAAAGCAACTAAACGCCTAAAGAAGCTGGAAGTGGTTTATAAGGAGTTTGAGCTGCAGAAGGTTTGCTACCTGCCCTTCAACACGTTTCTGCTCAAACCAATCCAGAGACTGTTGCACTATAAGTTGATCCTGGGGAGACTTTGCAAGCACTACACGGCAGAGCACCGGGACTTTGCAGATTGCCGGAGTGAGTGAGCACTCAGCTGTATACGTGCTAGGCAGAAACCTATTCCCATGTACCTACAAAATTTTGCCTGTACCCTGGGAGGGACAAGCATCACATTACACTTTTTCTCCATTCAGGACCTCTCTGACTCTCGCAGAGTCTCCTGTGCGAAATACACAGGAACTTGATTTAGATTGCTGAAAACACAACTGCTTAGTGAATACCGTAATTTAAATATCATGGAAAAAAAACAGATTATACCAAGTAGAACAGCATAAAACTGGCAGGAGGCAGCTTAATTAAAAAAAAATGTTTGGCTTACATTTTAAAATTAACTTTGTTTTTCTTTAAGTTTTTTGGTACCAGGTTTCACTACTCTCCTACCATGCTCTGGTTCAGGGCTCTGAAGCATTCTGCAATAGATAGAAAATTGCCTTAACTGCTAGTTTGGAAAATGCAAAAGATGACTTCGATGTAGACTGTTCTCTTTGCATAGAATGAATGCTTTTTCTGGCTTTCCGGAAAGTGTTTTTCTCATGGTAATCTTGATGGATCTTAATGTTTCAACCATAGCTGGAAAATTAGTCCTTTTCTTTTCCCCTTTTTTAGCAGGGAAGAAAGTAGGGTTTTTAGGAACTCTTTGTCATTTATAAGTAAGAATGTGACAAAAAATAATTGCTTTGTAGTGTCAAAAGCTTGCATAGTAAATTCCATTCATTTATAAAGTAATCTTTGGCAGAAATAGTTGGCTTTAATTTTTTAATTTACTTTTGGCTACATGGTAAATACTTTTTATATGCACAAAATCTGAGATACGCAATAATCTCCAGAAGCATAGGAAGCGCTATGAAGTTACTTGCTAGTCTCCATTTTGCCCCTAAGTAGCTATAAAATATGCTTTAAGTTGGCAGTTGGACTAGACAATCGTTGTAGGTCCCTTCCAACTGAACTATTCTGTCCTATTCTAAATCTGGCTATAAATTTCAGATTCAGTTTTCCAGGGATAAAATTGGTGGCGTGGGTTTGTCTGCTCTGTTCTGATCCCCTTGGTGCTGTTTTCCTTACAGACGCGCTGAAAGAAGTCGTAGAAATGACATCTCAGCTGCAGCACAGTCTCATCCGCCTGGAGAATTTCCAGAAGCTGACAGAGCTGCAGCATGACTTGATTGGCATAGATAATCTCACAGCACCTGGTAGGGTAAGTACCTTTGCTTAGTTTTTAGAGCCTTCATTGGTTTTATTGCCAAGGAAATGCCTTTCAAGCATGTATTTGCCATCACTGCCTCTCTGTTTTATGGAACGACTGTAAAGGCTTTGTATAATTGTTTTCATAGCACATAGTACACAGACCCATGGAGGTCTTGGTGATGTCCTAGGGAATAGATCAAAAATGCTTCTGCTTAGACTCTAGCTACAGTTTGGTGTTTCCAGTACAGCAGATACTGGGTATGCTGGGGTATGGTGCTTTGTGTTTGAGTGGGAAGCGGTATGTCACGTACTCAATAGGAAATCCATTACCAGGTCTGCTTATGTCTGGCTGATGCAATCTCTGTCTGTGGACTGAGACTGCATGGAGAACGTAGTATGGTGAGAGCCATGTCAATGGGCAAAACTGGTATCGGTGAGACTGTTTCTAGGAGTTTGTTTAGCTCCTGCTTGGTTTTTTGTTTCTTTGTTTTTGATAGATATACTGAGCATAAGTACAGGAGCATCGCATATGCTTTTGGGATGCTATGGCAATCACTGCAGTGGGATGTAAGTGTAATAGGTGAACTGCTGGTGTCCAACAGGAACTCTGCTCCTTTTTCCTTCTCTTGCTTCATTGATTTAAATGCTGGCTATAGTAAGGAGCTGATTCATGTTACAAAATAGAAGGAAAGGTGTCATCTGGTGTTTAACAAATCTGTTAGTGATCATTGCTGGGCACCAATCAACACCTGTATACTCTGGGATGAAAAAAAAGGAACGATTAAAATTCTCTGTGTTTGGGAAAGATCAAGCTTTGTCTGACTTCTTATTTTCTGCTGTAGGAGTTTATCCGGGAAGGTTGCTTGTACAAGCTCACTAAGAAGGGTTTACAGCAGCGGATGTTCTTTCTGGTGGGTGTTGCTTCTGGTTTTCATAAACCCAAGGTCTTCAAGATAAAGTTGTCGTGAAAGTGTGTTTTCATGTGCTTGTGATGAAAATCGGCAATCGTAACTGAAAACTCACTCTGAGGGATTTTTAGATAGAGCGTGACTGTGACAATACTGTCTATTCAGTTTGCTTCCTTAATGGCACATAGTTTTAACACAATTTAAAAAAATTAATTGCCTCTCTTGTAAGTAAACAAAAGAGTGGTTTTAAGGAAAGTAGGCCAAATTGACTGAGAAATGGTGTTTGTTCATGCGTCTACAGTGGTCTTTAAACAACAGTTTTTTAAAAAGATGTAAAAAAATATGTGGCCCTACCTGCTGCCTTCAGAATGTTGATTGTATTCTTCCTGCCTTTTTCAGTTCTCAGATATGTTACTGTACACAAGCAAAGGGGTTACAGGAACAAATCAATTCAAAATTCACGGACATCTTCCTCTGCATGGCATGTTGGTAAGTGGTTTCAAGTTGCATCACAGCATTAAGGAAATTACTTTGCCTGAGGCAAATGTTGAGGCATTCTTTCAGGGCAGGAGGATCAAAGCCACAAGCTGCTCCCAGGCCAGTGACAGCAGCCTGCAGTGCTGCTGGCCATGGACTGGACCTTCACATGCCCCAGCCTGTGTGTCAAACAAAGACTTGTCTGCAGGCAATAAGCTTATTCCTTCCATTGCATTAGCAAAACAGCTGGCGCACTCCCTTTTGACCATTCATTTTCATGTTGCTGTGAGAGGCTGATCTGGAAACAGAGACTGGTCCTGGCGTTTTACCCCTGTGCAGACACCTAGGCATATAATCAGTCCTCCTGCCTTCCCACCCCCCTATTCTAATGGGACTGTTCTTTCTGTGTTTGATTTGCAGCTGATAGTGCTCGACCCACCGGTAAGTAATAAGTTGAATCCTGCTCAGAACCCTCCTTTTCTTGCCCCGTTGGATGTGGCACTCTAGCCATCTAGAGATGCGGCAGTAGAAACGCACGATATAGATTATTGTATAGAGCCAAAATAGACTTGAAGTAGGTGGTATTCATAAAAGAGTAGCTGTTTTGCACTTATTGCAACTGGGTTGTGATCATATTGTGATTCAAATTCCTAGCCAGCCAAGGAGGACAGTTTTAGTGTTTGTCAGGCACTGAGTAGTGATGAGATAAACCTTTTCTTTTTCTGCAGGTGGAGGAGAGTGAGAATGAATGGGCCGTCCCACACTGCTTCACCATCTATTCAGCACAAAAAACCATAGTGGTGGCAGCAAGGTAACGTTTATTTTCCTCAAATGCCTACCTCAATGTAGGTTTGATAGATACCTTCTCCAAAGAGTTACTGTTTGATTGTGTGGTGCAGAGCCAGGGGGGTGTTTCCTGCGTCCTCTGGAAAGCATGACTTCAAACCAAAAACACAGGACACTTCACAACTCCTTTATCAGTGTTGTGTTTCAGGAAGGAGTAGTTTATCTCACTGAACGGTGTGTTATTAAACAGACAGCAGCAGCAATAACATTGCCATTGTATTGTTTTTTAGTTAGCTGAGTTGTCAGTGTCATCCTTTAAACAACTGCTATAAAGCAGGAGACAAAACCAGATCTAAACATACAAATATTTTAGAGACCCAAAAAGAATTAAAATCCAGAACATGCAAATGGATGTAAGGAGGGGAGAGTTCCTGCATGGATCTCATGGAGGAAGCTGGGATGGGAGAGGAAAAATTAAAGGCTGGCTTGGAGAGAAAACCAATCTCTTTTCTGTGTAACTTGTCCCAGCGCAGCGAGTTTGGCACCTTTTTTTACTTTATAGCTGAAATATACTTAGGATGCCTACTACACCTATTCTCTCAGGATCAGCTTTAGGAGGTTTTGTTCCTCTGCAGGTCTCCTAAAAGACAGCTGGAGTATGCTAAAAATGTAGGATGGGAGCACTAAAACTCAACCTTAAATTTATAGGGTTTTCTACTGCTTGATAACCTGTTCTTGAAAAATAACCATTACTGAACATTTATAAATCAGGTATGTAATGGCACAGGAGCCAGTACTTTTGGTATGCAGACATATTCAGCAAGCAAAACTTTTTTTTAATTCCAGCCTAACACCTGAAAATGTCGATTATTTTTAAGATAAACCATTTCTCAGCAGCTGCGAATCAGAAAAAGTGCTTGAAAGTTTCTTGGATCTGGAAAAATAAATATAATTTTTTACCTTGTCAGACACAGCTCAAAGGTTGTTGTTTTTCTTGTTACTTCTCCCTACCTGTCAAAAAAAAAATTGCTGCTAGGCTTAGACCGTGCATGGAATTTTCAGTCCAAATTAAAAACTTTCATAAAAAAGAGATGACTATCAAAAAAAGTCCCACAGACCCTCCCAAGCAAACACAAGAGCGTGTAACTGTGTATGGCACTTGAGACAACAATTGTGCACACAGGGAATGTAGCCAGAGGTAAAAAAGAAATGACACGGCCATGTGGCCATGTCTAAAGGAAAACCTTATGCTCTTGCATACTGATGGATATAGATAACGCATATATGAGCTGTAAAGCTCTTACCCTGTAATCATGGCGTGAGCCATGTAACCTGTAATGGAAACTGTGTGGGGTGAAAGAAGTCCTCATCTTCCTGCATGCTGTGTTTTACTTGCTTGAGATGTAAGGTAAATCCTATATCCCCTTTAAAAGATGTGCTGTCTTTCAGGTTGCTTTTTATCCTTCGAAAAAAAAATTTCCAGTATGGTCATACCACCCATCTCCGAAATGCTTTTTGGTGTGCAAACATGATTTCATGTTTGAAATAACCCATCAGCTATGAAGCTCTCTGTATGAAGAACAGCGATGGCCTAGACCACATAATTCCTGTTCTGAGTCCAATAGCTCCAGAGGGGGATATTATGTGGCCCTCTGGCTGTCTATTCATAGAATCATAGAATCATTAAGGTTGGAAGAGACCTCCAAGATCATCGAGTCCAACCGTCAACCCAACACCACCATGCCCACTAAACCATGTCCCTAAGCACCTCATCTACCCGTCTTTTAAATACTTCCAGGGATGGTGACTCAACCACTTCCCTGGGCAGCCTGTTCCAATGTTTAACCACTCATTCATTTAACCACTCAGAATATTCATTCTCTTTGCTGTAAAGTCCAAGTTTTTTATGGTTTTTAGTCTTGTTTCAAGGCTTGAAAGTAGAGGTGAAGGCTGTATGAGGTCAGCTTCCTGTCTGGAAAGCTCATGCTTTGGAGGAGTTTTTATGTTATTTTTATTTATTTAATGGAAAGGGACTGCTCCTTTGATCGGGCAGTGGCTTGTGCCTTCCTTCAGCAAACTCGTACTCTGCCATGGCTCCAGGCTGGGGTGGTCTCCATTCACACCGTTTGTCTTGCAGTACCCGCCTGGAGATGGGGAAGTGGATGGAAGACCTAAACATGGCAATTGAAATGGCCAAGAAATCTACTGAGAAATCTGGCATGCTTCTGGAAAACTCAGTATGCAATCGCTCTAACAGTAAGTGGTGTTTCCTGCCTTCTTGAAAAGCATCTGTTGTCATATCCTTTTCATTTTTCCTGTTGTGAATTTGATGACCTAGATGGAGTGTTTTTATAATTCATATGGTAATGGAGAGTTATTTGCTTTTGTTTTGTTTTAATCAAAAGAAATGTGCTTGTCTTCCTAGGCTGATGTTCCTGGTAGCTTTAAATGCAGCGGAGATGCTCCAGTTGCAGAATTGTTAATTCTAAAGGTCCTTATTCATCTCTTACATAGATTTTTCTCAGTTTAACCCTGTAGTGTATTTTCTGTCCAGAAATTTGGTGTCTTTGGAGATCAGCAAGTTCTTTTATAGCCCAGTGTTCTTGTGCCTGTCTCTGGTGGTGTTATGGATGTGCTGAAACATGTAGTATCCCTTCATGGAGCACTTCTTCCTATTCCTCACTAAGAATCGACTGAAGATGAAGTGTGGGGATTTTTTTGTTGTTGTTTTACACAGTATTGAGTCAGCTGCCCCACGTAGAGCTGAGTAATGAAAGACACAATGATCTGCTCTGAGTGGCCTTTAGAAGCTGTGTAACAAATTCAAGTTGACATATTTTAAAACTGGACCATTGCAAGAGAAAACAATTTTTCTCAGGAATCCCTGCTTCTCTTGCTCTTTGTATTGCACATTTTTCTTAAACTGCTGCTGAATTCTCCTCCCCCCAGGATCCTCTGATGAGGTCTCACTAGAACAGGAGTCCGAAGATGACATACACTCTTCTCATAGCTCCTTGGACAGGCAGAGCCACCACCGTGCCAACACAACCATGCACGTGTGCTGGTACCGCAACACGAGCGTCTCCATGACTGACTTCAGTGTGGCTGTTGAGGTACCCGCAGGGCGCAGCTCTCACGTCTCACTCTGTCTGTCCTGGCTTGCTTGGCCACCGCTCGGCCTCCACTCCATCTCCCATTTTGCCGTGGCAGCATCTCTGCGTCTGTGGGAGAGCATGGGCCATTAAAAGGCTGCTGCATGCTTGCCCTCCTCTGTGCATGTTTGTGTGTCTGCATACACACGCTCTCCTCTCCTCGCAGCAAGGTTTTGCTTCGGCAAAGGCACTGAAGGAGGGAAATTTTAAAGGAAACCAGGGATATCCTAGGACTGAATTGTTCCTTTGGGTTTCATCAACCTTGCTGGAGGATAAGTTATCTGTCCATGATATTTTCCTTTAGAGATTGACTCTGCTGTACTGAGGTCTGTTTAGCTACTGTACTGCACCTAGAATTAAGAAGAGTGTGTTAAGCTCAGTGGGAATATGACTTCTCTGCCCTTCCCTTGCTGGCAGGGGTGAGCAGCAAGAATTAGGAAGTGCCATTTTATGGCACTGTTGTGTTGTGCTGAACAGAGATTTATTATGTGCCTGCTGAGCTGCTGTTACCTCAGGTCTTACTACTTGGCATGGCTTGATGCAGCACTGGTGGCATCTTTTGGTACTGAATCCTGCAGATTTCAAGACAGATGTCTGTTCAGCGCTCCTTATGCAGAGCGCTGCTTGCCAGCGGCACTATGGTTTCACTTTAGGCAGCAGTTTGGCAAGGTCATTTGAGTAGGACACCTTCCTGCAGGCTGGCATGCTTGGAAGACTTCCAGAAGTGGGAAGGACCCTTCCTAGACAAACAGAAATGGGGCAGGGTGCTGCATCCGTGTATTTGTACCTTCCTACCTTCCCTCCCCTGCTGTTAAGGCACTTTTTGTTTAATGGAAGGAGTTAAAAGCTGGGCACTGAAGCTCCTGGGTTTTCGTGATGTAGAGAGCATATCAGTCAGTTCAGTAAAGGAAGTCCTATAGCTGTTACCTTGGCTTAGAGTCCAAAAATTGGGCACTTTAGCTGGCACTGAAAGTGGTTTCTATCGGAGGGGACAAGCCTTCCTTTCCCTGCCGATACCCTTGTGAAAGGCACAAGGTTCTTGCTGTTCTGTATCCGGATAATGAGACCTCCTTGCTACAGACTCTGGGATTAAAGGTGTGAGTTCTTGCAGCTCCCTCTTGCTTTGATCTGTTCCATGTTCTAATACCATCATTTTTTTTTCACAATCCATTTTCCTTTAACAGACACCTTTCTTGCATCACTTCTCTTATCCTAATGTTCTGTTTTTCTCTTTCTCTCCTCCTTTTCTCTGCTCAGTTTTCTGCTCTCTTGCTGTTTCTCCAGAGCTTCCTCCTCGCTATTTGCTGGGCCAGGCCCAACGGCCCAACACAGTCACCCATGTTTGTTGGTACCGGAACCAGAGCCTATCCCTGTCTGATTACCTGTGCATGATCCAGGTAAAAATGCCTCTCAAGTTCTGCACTGGTGGGGAGGAGCCATGGGATGCCAAGAAAAATGTACTGCTGCTGACTTTGTAATTGCTCAAGGAGCCCACATGTGCTGGTGTGAGGATGCCCCAGCCAGCCAGCGGCGGAGTTGTAATGTTGCCTTGTTGATAGAGGATTTCCTCCTGTTTATGCTTCCCAGAATGGTTCTCTGTGTAATTCTGCTGCATATCCTGTCTTTTTCTCTAATTACAAAATCCACTTGCTGTCATTCCATGCCGTAGGTTTCCTTATCCCACTGCACAAGCGCTTGGTGACTCTGACTCCAAGGCAGCAATGTTCAATTTCCCTGCTTGCCATGCCGGGCTTGGCTTCGCGTAGCTGCCACATACAGCTTGTCCACAACTCTGGCATCCTTTGTTTCCTCTTCTGCTTTATTTTCCTTCTCACACAGTGTGTTCTATGTGGTTTTTCTGCATGTAAAAAAGGGTGGCTAATGGGATGGATGCCCTTGTGGCTGTCACCGTTCCCCTGACCGTAGGCTGCAGAGGAGGGCGGTCACTGGAGGGATGAGTTGGTGCAGCACCCTCCTGTGCACTGCCTGAAACTGCGTTGAGATGCAACGAGTGCTTAAACATAAAGGGGAACTTGCTATTAGTGGAGAGAAGTCACTCACTTGTTCATAAGTGGATAGTTGTGAATTAGTGAAGATACAAAGTCCTTCAGTCACCATGTGAAATATCTGCGAGGCCTTTTACAACACGGGAGCAAGTGCAGGAGCAGTTATAGGAGGCAGCTTCAAGCTTTTTACCTGCAGCAGCTGTCGTTTTTTTCTGAAGGACAGCGACGTGTGGTTTCATGTAGGTTGGTTGTTTTTTTTTTTTTCATTCTGTGCTAGAACCAGCTCTCTGGATACTTGCTGAGGAAGTTCAAGAACAGCAACGGCTGGCAGAAACTGTGGGTCGTCTTCACCAACTTCTGCTTGTTCTTCTACAAAACACACCAGGTGAGCAAACGTAGCTGAGGGGACTGCATTTGAGGTGTCAGGGAGAACCTGGAGGTCCTTGGCTTTCTGCTCTGGGTGCAGCTCACTGCTATTTGAAGGAGAGTAGCAAGTGGAAGAGGAGGTGGTACATAACGAAGCCAATCTCTGTAAGGCCACGGGCCCTTCTTGCAGAATTTAATCAGTATTTCCAATTCTGTTAATGATACTGACCTTCTGTGGGTGAGGGGGAAAATGTCTCTTCATGCAGTGACTAATGGAGGTGAGGGAACGGCAGCCTTTGGTCAGTCTCTGTCCATTTCTCCCCCTGCTGGGCTTCAGCACAGTTAAACAGGCATCGGGGATGTTTCTGCCCGTGGTGCATTCAGTGCCTGCTTGGTAATGAACTGTGCTGCAGTGCAACCTGTGCCTTTTCATCTTATTAACGCAATAAACTGTGTTTATTTTATTCAGGCTTCTTGCCTTGAGGGTACATTTCTTTTGGGAGGGATATTCTAGCTTTTGTGTCGGATCTGTGCTTGGAGTTCCAGAGAGAGGTGTGGAGAGGGAAGGGAGGAGCCCAGGAGGAACTGACGGGCAGGGGAATAGAAGGAAATAACTCTGTAAAAATAGTGAGAGGAGTTGGGGGAAGGTTTCATTATAAGCTATCAGAGGCTTATCTCGCAAAAGATAAAGGCTGCTCCTCCTCCCGTTCTCTCCTAAACAAAAATATAAAGACCTTACCTGTACAGTACAAAAGAGTGAGTGTGCATTGGGATGAACTGTGTGGCAGGGGGGATGCCTCACACTAAGGGCTGGGCTATTGGGCTGTTCCAGGACGATTATCCCTTGGCCAGTCTCCCGCTGCTTGGCTACTCAGTCAGCTCCCCTGTAGAGGCAGACGGCATTCAGAAGGATTATGTCTTCAAGCTGCAGTTCAAGTCCCATGTGTATTTCTTCAGGGCTGAGAGCAAATATACCTTTGAGAGGTAATTTTCCTGTTTTCTCTGTCTGTCTTGGTATATAACGTGCTGTTAACTCACTGGTTCATCATCCAGAGCCCTCTCTTTCCTCCTGACTACCTCCTAGTCTGAGTGACCTTACAGCACATTCTCAGTAATAAAAGTTCTCTTCCTCTTCCTACTGATGATGTTTGGAGATCCCTCCTCTGCCAGAACCGTCGTCCTTGCGGGGGAGAGCTGGTCGTTACACCTAGAGCTGTAGGCTCTGCTTTGTCTCAGGAGCCTGAGGCTTCCTTGGAGCTGAGGAGCAGCACAGGTGGAAGGGCTGTGAGATGCTCAACCCCACTAGGTCTTGGGAGTCAGATTTCTAGGTTAATGAGAGTTCTGATAAGAATACTTTTTTTTTTCTGCTCAGTCTCTGGAAACAGGAGTTATAACACAAGGCTGAGAGCAACAAGTGCAGTGCTGCTTTTCACTTTACTGCTTTCTCTATAATTATGTTTAGCAGTGCTGTTAGGGGCTTCCACACATGGTCCAAAGTGAGTCATGTTTAAAATGCATCACGTACATAACTTTGCTATTATGTTAGCTGTTGAAAACCCTTGTATTGCGTTCTGCCTTGCAGGGTAGTATTGGTTGTTGTGGAGTGTGGTTGTATTGAGAAGGTGTCGCATACTTTCTCCTTCCTTGGGAGAGTATCACACACTTGTGAGCAACGTACATATCAGCTACCCAAGACAGCAGAGTTGTGCTCTTCAATCCACTGGTCTCATGTAGCGATTTCAAAGAAAAAAATTTCTAATTCACAATGGATGTTTGTCTTGCTTTTTTCACTGTTGCTTTGCTTTCTTCCATATGAGCAAGTCTGTTACATAATTTATTGTAAGAAAAGCAATCCATTGATTAAGGAAAATTTTTGTCAGCCTGTCCTCCTTGGTAAACACTTTCCGTACACTTACAAGAGAATACGGTGTGCTCTCAGAAGAGCTGTCTGGAGCTCGAAGCGCTGTAGAGCTGTTACTTGGACAGGCAACCATGTTGTGCAGTGTATTTACTACATCTCAAGCTATTGATTTGAAGAGTTAGTTTCCTAAAAGAATTGTAAAAGAAAGGTAGAAGATGGATGTTTTGTGAGGTTTGGTGAAAGGGGTACAGCTCATAACCAAAGGACAAGATTATGCATCTGTGAATGAGGGATTGAGCATTTCTCATGTCCTTTCTTGCCAGGTGGATGGAGGTGATCAAGAGAGCCACCAGCTCTCCAGCCAGGTCGAGCCTGCTGCTTCCAAAGGATGAGAAGGACAGTCACACAGACTGAAGCGGGGCAGAGCTGGATCTCTGCTGTAAACATCAACAAAAGAGGCAGGTGAAAACAGGAGTCTCTGGAGTTGATAAAGCAAAGAACCAGGAGGCTCATTTCCACCTCGTATGGAAAGTGGGAGCAAGGGAGTTGCAGAGGGGATCACATCCATTCCCAAGGGTATGGAAGAGGGTCAAGTCTGTTCCAGTTGAACCTACTTAGAAAGAACCTAACAACCGCAGAGCTCCGGTGTGCACACATCGTGGAAGGTTTATTGTTCTGGTTGTACCTGTACAGTAACACCCTTGCCTGCCCTGAAGGCAAATGACACCTTGTTTTTACATTTTGACTGGATGCTCAGCATATATGGGAGAAAAATAGCAGCTGTCAGTGGTGCGAATGGCTCACAGCTACTGGTGCCAGGGCTTGCTGGCTCCCAGAAGTTCCCTTCCCCTGATGCTCGGCATGGCTGGCTATACAACTGCTGTCTTGCTGCTGTTAACGTCAACCTGCTGGCACAGTTGTCTCAGACTAACAGGGGATACACAGATGTATTTGCTTAAACACAGTTCATTTTGAACAGAAACCGCAGCTCTTGTAGGACAACCCTGCTCTTTGGAAACTGCCACAGCAGCAATTTTCCAGGGAAAGCGGGAGGACTGAACCTCTGCTAAGCTGTTGAGGTTTCAGTATATTGTGGGTTGGTACAGGTAGGGTGCATGGTTTTTCCTCTGAACTCTGCTATGGCGCATGCTGAGAGGGTCAATCGCTATACTCATATCACAGCTCCAGAGTTTCTTTATCCTGTAGTAGACATTACTTAATGCATGGGATGGCAAACACTCTCCACCCTGATGTGGGTCATGTTTTCAAGGCATTTAAGCAATATGGGAGAACAAGCTTCTCTGAAAGTCACCGTTACTTGTGCTTGTGTCATGCAAAGACTTCTGAAAATCCCTATTCTTACCTTTAAATTTGGGGTGGGATCCATCTTCCATTTCTCATGAAGGTGTAAAAGTCACTGGATTCCAGATGGACCGTTAGTGTCTGTGGACGCTATTAAATCTCTGTATTAAATCTGAAATGTTTGCAGTTTGTTCTGTTTTTGTGAAGCTGTCACCTTTGGTTGCCTCCACAGAAGGACTGAAATAAGCTAAGCGCCACAAAATGCTGTTGGACGTGACTTTGATGGGCTCTAGGGACTCTGCTTTTATATTAGATAGAAGAGTATTTGTGTACTAGAAAAAGGAACAATGTGAAAAAAGGTGTAGTGAAAGAAAAAGGAAAGTGTTGCATGTTGTGAGGATGGAGGAATGTGGAGATCCTTGTGAAAATGGGAAGTAGGGAGGCCAGCATTTGCATTTTCCAAGGCTGTTTCAGGTTATGGTCTAACACGTGCAGGATGAGGACTGCAAGGAGGGGGTTCCAGAGGGATTTTCCAGACCACTCACTTGGCATTTGCATCGTAGAGAAGACGAATGACTGCAGATCCAGCCTTCACTACCACTGTCACAATGACCATTGTCCCATGTAAGTTAAATGTACTTAATTTATTAGTGTCTTTTTTCTTTACCTGTTGTAGGTGTATACATGTGGATTGACTAGATATGTTATAATGCAGCTGAATATGACTGTTGAAAGTAAATAGCATCTTGGTATAAAATTATCTCAGCCTCTTATTCCTGCGCCCACCATCCCCATCCATGGCCACGCTTGTGGGGAAGGTGGACGGCATCTGCACAGAAGCATTGCTTTTCCTCAGACCTGAGAGAAGAGGTTTCACGCTATTGATTAACAGGTCTTCACATTCAGTGGTTTTCCTGGATGATAACTGACTGCTCCTTTGTCATGGTCACATACTGGAGTCGCTTAGCAGGAGTGCTTTCCTCTTTCACAGGAACTCTCCCATGCAGTTACTGCCCTTTGCTGGTCTCCTGCGGGGAAGCTCTGCAGGAGCAAATTGCAGAGAGGAGGAGCAGGGTCTCTGTCAGCAGCTGGGGGTCTTAGCACTTAACCCCAACCTTTAGTTGCACTCACCTACTGTAGCAGGGCTTTTTGAGTGTTCAGGTTACTCAGTAGTTTCCAAAGATTGTGGTTCTCAGCTCACCCAGCATCAAACTACGCTCCATCCACAGCAGAGAGACAGCTCTGAGTCAGAATGATGTGGAGAAGGTGGCAGAACACACCTTTATTGAGCCTGTGGGTGCCACCAGGCGGGGGGAGCAGCTCCAGGGCAGGGCAGGAGGAAGGGACTGACAAACACCGCCTGAAATTCAACAAGGATAAATGCAAAGTCTTGCATGGGGGGCAAAGTACCCTCTGCAGTACAGGCTGGGGACTGCACATGTGTCGCAGGCCTCGGGCAGAGGCCCTGGGGTCTCCAAAGGCAAGTTGTGTTTGTTGAAGGGCAGTGCACATGCTCTGGCATGTGTGTGATGAAAGCTAGACCTGGCTGATTGAGGGTGCAATGTTTTCTGCCTGGGGTGAAATAGCCTGGTATTTGGCCCTGGTGTTTTTAATTTTTTTTTTTTTTTTTTTTTAACTAGCTGACAGAGATAGCTTATTCTCTTAGCATCAGCTAGACTTTGTCTAAATTACCTCCATAAATCAGCTGTCAATCTCCCTAGCACCATGTGTTAAAGATCAGACTGACGTGTACCGGGTGTTAGCAGAGACAGAAGGAAATGTACGAGCCCGCCTTGCTCTCAGCAAGCAGCGTGGAGGCTTGGCTTTTGTACGTTCCCTTGCAGGCTCCAGTGGAGTCTCTTCCCACCAGACTTGTTTTCCTGCCTCCTATCATAGGGAACACTGCTTTAGCCTGTAACACAAGTAAGCAACTTTTGACACTTAAAAAAATGATCAAGGAACACAGTGGAAGGACACACCCTAAAGGTGTTAGTACATGACTGGTAGGTACTTACATGGCTAATCCACACTGTTTGAACACCTACACTCTATTTATCCTCCCGATACCTCTGTGTAGCAGAACAGTACTGTTACAGCTCCTGTAACAGGAGAGATGCAGTGAGCAAGAGTTCTTCCTTAAGATTTTTGGGCAGTTGAGGAGTGCATGATCCTTGAGATGCTTACGTGCTTAACCTGCAGCTCAGTACTTCCCATTTTGAAGATGCGTGTGCTATCTGCAGTGGCTGAGATGCGGTCCCTGAAAGAGGAGCCTCTGGTGCTAGCTGACCAGAAACCAAGAGAGACAGCAGGCAACAAAAGTCCCTTCTTGGGTGGAGAATACCAAGCTCAAATGTCTGTGCATTTAAAATGCAGGAGCACAGGCTATAAAAGCCAGAAACTTCACTATTTCTGGCAAAACTGCGTACCTCTCACCTTGGCAAGCTTTCAAACTGTTGAGGATTTCAGTGGCATATCAGTTCTTCTGTGAAATACTATGTAGTATTTTTACTTCACCAGAACTCTGCAGGAGCATTTTTTCTTTGCTACAATCACGAGCAGTTTCCTTAACAAGAGCATGGGGAAAGAACAGAATACGACTGGCCCTTACTCATTAGTTTCTTGCTAGGAGGATGTACGTTAAGGGAGAGATGAACCCATGGTCTTGGGACCTCATGGCTTAATATCCATGGTCTCATTTCATTTCAGAAAGCCATAATTTCTGGTAAACACTACCAGTTTTCCCTGCTTCCCGCAGGAGTGGCTGGCTGTCCTTCATTCAGTTTAAGTCCTGCTTCATTGCTTAAGAAACCAGAACAAGTAAGTTTTTGCAGTAGTTCCTGCCATGTGTTCAATGCGATGTACTGGAGCTGTTCTGGTAAGTGCTGCCTTTGTCTCCCCCAGTTACAAGCCCCTCTTTCACAGTGGCCGCATCATCACAGCTTTATCTCTGCTGAAGTGTCAGCAACGTGCATGTACACGAGGCGTTCAGCATCCAGCTGCACTCATACCGCTTGGGTGCAAGTGGAACACAGCTCGCATGCGGTGAAGTTAAGTACTGTGTTGTGAAGGTTTAGAGAGTCTGACAGTTGGGGGAACACTAACTGTCAGAGCTTTCATTTTATAAGGCAGAGTTTGTCATCCACACAAAATACAAGCTGCACCCATCCGTATAGCTCTGCATGCTCACCTTCTGGCTTGTGCCCAATGTGCTGCACTAAAACTACCGTTCCCCACTTCAGCTGCAGCTGAGAAAGGCTGCACCATCACCACTGTCCTGTCACCAGTCTGTTGTGCAGAGGTGAGTGCAAGCACGTGGCTTTTAACAAAATTCCCCAAAAAGCACAGTCAGAAGTACATTTGTCAGTCTCTTTTTGGCCCCAAGGAGAAAATAGCTGAGACAGTACTGCACAGCTCGAACAGAACCAACTGTAATCTTCACCTTTGTGTTGCTGCTTAAGGACGGACAGGCATACACAAGGTTTTAAACATGCTTAAAGTGGTGTCTCCAGAGTGTCTGCAACTCACAGAGTGGTTGGGGTTGGCAGAGACTTCTGGAGGTCATCTGGTCCAACCCCCACTGCTCAAGCAGGGCCACCCAGAGCTGGTTGCCCAGGACTGTGTCTGGACAGCTTTTGATTATCTCCAAGGATGGAGACTCCACAGCCTCCCTGGGCAGCCTGTGCCACTGCTCGGTCACTCACAACTGCAAAGGGAGAAAGATGAAGGCAGAGATAGCCTGTTGTCAGCTTTTACAACTGAACCCGTGTCTAATACTGCAGATCAATGAACAGACTCCAGCAAAAACTGCACTGAAGCGTTCTCCAGAGCACAGCTACACTTTTGCAAACAGTGCGTGCTTCCCTTAACACCAGTGTATGTCAGCAGAAAGGACTAACGTAACATGCCTTTCACTGTATTCCCTCCTTGCACAGAAAGTACTTAAACAGGTCTGTCTCATGGGTCACTGTTAGATCTACATGAGGCAGGAAGATGCAGGGGAAAACCAAGAAGAATGCAAAGAAAAGCAGCTTGAACAAATACTTTTTCCCTAATAATACAAAGTTACACCAGCCTCATTTGTTTTGTTACTTTATTGAAAGTGGCAGATCCCTTTCAATGTTTTTAAAAAGTAAAACCGTTGTTGCTTTGAATACTGGACGAAGTTTGTGGGGATTGTTTGCTTTAAAAAGTTTACTCATTACACTGCAGTGCATGTGAGTAATATAATAATACAAGGTACCTTATCGACACAATTTGCTACCGTCATGAACAGCAACTTTAAAAGCAGCAGGAGCCCTTCAGCCACCTTTCTGCTGGACTGCAGCCTGTGCCTTCCACCTCAGCAAGTTTCCTGTCTATATGTTAACGCCTTCTCCTGAGGAAAAAAAAAAAGGGTTTGTCCTGTTCTTCATAAATGCAGGCTCTCACCACTGAGAGACACCGCTCTGCAACAGATCTCCAGAAAGATCAAACGGCAGCACCTCTTCTCTACTGGACGTTCATGGTATTTGCTGAGCCTGTATTTATCCATCAGAGAGGAAAAGTAAAGGATAGTCATAAGCTAAAGTGAACACTGCACGCTGGGATGAGGGAATGTATGGTCCTTTTGAGCTACTTTTAGCCCAGCACTTACAATCTGCAAGTCTGAATCAAAGTACCAAAAATCAAGCCTTGTCACTAACAAAGTGGCCTATCTTTAAAAAAAAAAACAAAAACGCTGAATATCTACAGCTTTTGTTCTCAGTGGCTTTGGGGTGAGCCACATCATTCACACACAAACACCCAGACAGAAAGATCTGGATATCCAAGGTCTTGCTGACTTAATGGGAATATCTTTACAATTAGAGAGCAGATCTCTAAGCAACCAGCTATCAGAACTTGTTTTCCTAAGTCTATTTTTCTAGACCTTTAAAGTACAGATTTAAGATCTGTGCATTTACCTGAATTAAAGATTTGCTTTATAAACTAGCATACAGAAAGCAAAGCTAGTTGGGAATGGCTCCGCTGGGATACCTTAAGCAGCCAATATGGCAGTAGATGCTTTAATTTCTCTGCTAGCAAACACCACCACAGCTTGTCAACTGGAAGCAGAGCCCTGGCTTCAGCAAGTTTAGATCCCAGACTGAAAGAAGAGCCAGAAAGGGAAAATTGAGAAGGGGATGGAGGCCTAGAGTGGCTTTTGCGACCCCCCCAGCCACACCACGTGGATACCATTGCTGCTAGCCATCCAGTTTATATCTTTCTGTAGAGGAGCGGTTTCTTGCTTCAAGAACTGCTACGCAATGTCTATCTGCCTTTTGAACTGAAGCCCTGTCAGTGCCTTTGGCTGTTGTGTTTCCCCTGCCCCATTTTTTTTAATCCTTCTGCAACATTTGGGCACACACAGTAGATGTCTACTCAGCTTAGAGACTAGGACTGCCAAGCCTGCGTGTATCTAGTTGTTTCAGTTGCAGAAAGCACCAAGGAAAGGAACTCCACCAGCTCCCAAACCAAATGTAACCACTTTGCCTTCCAGTCCTTGCAGCCCCAAAGGCAAGTTCTGCTGTTGCCTGAATTAGATGAACCAAGGCCTAATACAAAATGATGTCCCAGAGCCAAAAAAAGTACAGTCAGCAAACCCATCCTCCTGTGAAATGACAAGCTGGGAAAGAGCAGCAGCATATTAGCTCAGCTGCTGCTATACTTGAAAGCTTTTCATTACTAGCGTGTGAAAGAGTTGAAGCAATCCTCCAGAACAACTGGAGAGCTGCTCTGATGCATGGCCAAGTAATGCATCAAGAGCTTCCAAACATACCTGCACTCACACATTACTGCTCACAAACACTTCTTTAGGAAGGGCAGGAGGCTAAACCCATGAGACTCGCCTTTGAGATACGTTTCAATGGAAGAGAATCTCCCTCTTTTCCAGCAGTCAGGCATTTACCAATAACAAGCTATGAATCAAACCAAACCAAAATGGATACATCCATAGGGAAACAATTAAAAACTGCATTGATTACATTGTAAAAACAATTAGACCACCCATCTTGGGTTCTGCAAAAGGTCTAAATTGTACTTGCATTGCAAACCCCACCCTGGGTTATCATGGAAACACGTGTAATATGAAGGCTCTAAAATGTCCTGGAGTCCGTAACACAATATTACATCCAACAGCAGATGGTGGTCTGGATTAGAGATGTAGTTCTTATGAAGCTGGAAAAACTCCTTCCCCCCTCAAAACAGCAGCAGGGAATGTAGGTGTCAGCGGGCAGAGGTCAGGTGGTTCCGACTGTGTGAAAACCTGCAAGAAAGAAAAATGGGTGGAACTGGTCACTGCTGTCCATTTCAAGCCCTCACCTGGAAGACAGTACAGTCCACACACACTGCGCCAGACAGCGTGTCTGCGGATGAAGAGGTAAGTCTGGATGTGTTTGTCCCCACTCCCATTGCCACTACCAGCTTTCTAGGTAAAGAAGTATTGAAAGAAAAAAACAGCAGTTTAACAAAAAGCCAAGGCGGCACTTTTTTCATACCTCTAAGATTCAATTTTAGGCTAATAAGAAATTTTGAGCACTAGTGTTTTACAGTAAGAAACCAACCAGGGTCTCTGAGGTTTTGCAAACCTCCAAAAAAACAGTGTCTTGTGCTTATGCATCATCCAGTAGTGCCATTTCTAGGCTGATAGAAGTGAATGATACTGAAACAGCTACCCCGCAGACTCACCCAATGCACATCTGCGAGTACCTCCTGCTCAGCTAGAAGCTGAAGTTTTTGCAGGCATCACCAGGATACTTTCTGTGACTTCTATGGGTCAGCCAGAAGAGACAAGAGTGTTCTCTTTCCAGCTTTAAGTGATTATTAGATGAGGGATCTAAACAGACCCATAGCATATTTGCTTGAAAGCTTGAATGACTTAGTAACAGAAGCCCTCAAGGATGGCCGGTATTTTCAGTCCTTAATATCTAAGGCTCTTCTTTGCTTGACAGCATCCAACCAATACTTGAGCTACAAGGCACAAACTGTGCCAGCTTAAACCCATCAGAAATAAATGCTTAGAAAGCCCAAGTTCAAGGTTGTAAAGACTGTAAACCTTGGGTTGTATTTACATTAGCAACCAGAGCACAGAATGGCTCCTTTGGTCACACATACAGCAAAATACTTTACTTCAGCCTTCTGACCAGTGAGGGGGGCCAAATGTTAAGCTTCTCAGCTAGTGAGGAAAGGGCAAGATTTAGGATAGCCTACTGTGAAAGGGAGAAAATCCAAATTAATGTTAAATAAAGCTTGATAAACCTGTGATCAGATCTGACATCGTTGCCTGCACTACATGGATGTGACTGAGCTTGGTGCCAGTAGCGGAGGCCAGTTTGATGCAGCACCTGCTGAGCAGCAAAGAACCTAATTCTACCAGACTATA
>NW_008824715.1:365500-373205 GCF_000699105.1 Pygoscelis adeliae
TAAGTAATTCACTTCAGGGAAAAATAGCTTCCTGCTACTTGAAGCTGGGCAAGCAGTGACTGGCTGCACGTAGTGCTGTAAAGCACATTCCTTGCAATGAAACGGATAGATACTCACTATTCCAGAAGTGATCCCAATGATGTTTTGCATAGTCCTTGCTACCTGGGTAATGGGACCAGCAGGACATCATATATATATGTGTGTGTATATATATAAGCAAGATGAAGGTGAATAGCAGCATCTTTCTGTCCTCTGCAACATTCGTCTACACTACAGAAACCTGTTCAGTGTGAGAAAGGACTTCTGAGGCAGGAAGAACTGCTTCCATTAAATGAAAAGCAGTTAAAATAAGTGACTTGGGGACTATTAGGTCAGCTGTCATCAATATTCACTTTTTGGGTGTCTTCACTGCTCAACACCAACGTTTACCACAGCTATGGAGTATGACAATGGTTGGGTTCACTGCCAGCTCCACCCCAGCTCCCACTCTAGAGGACACTCACCTTTGTACCCGCTCCACCATGTGTGCTATCAGTTTGTCAGAGATGCCTGGGCAGGACTCCTCAGCCAAGCTAAAGGCATTCTCCAGCTCTTCCATAGCTCCCACGTTGCCTCCAGTCTGCTTGTGCTTATCTTTAAGCTGCAACCCAGAAACAGTGCGTTAGTTCCCTATCTCATTGCAGAAAGCACTGGTCAAACAGCGCAGTACAGACATTAAGTCCCTTTCCCTTTTAGTATGACTCCACAAAGGTGCAGGAGGGCACCCACATTCTTAAAAAAATATAAAAGGGCTCTTTTTTGTAGGTCAGGAAGATGAAAGTCCAATGTCTGGAGTTCAGACTTACCTCCAGGTGCTAACAGCAATTGACATCCTTAACAAACAGGCCCTGATGTACTGTTAAAGAAACTGAATGATATTAGAAATGGATCAACAGCCCTGAAAACCCATGAGTAGTAACAGAACAAAGAACTCCAGCTGTATCTGAACCAGTACCATCACCTTTGCTGCTAATGACAGCTTAGCACCCAGACACACACAAAGGCTTGCAGACAGGTAGGGCAGAAAATATCGTATCACCAGGAGTTAGTCACCACCACTTTTAATAACCACAAAAAAGTTTCAGTTGCTTCTAGTGACTGGAAGGCTGAGGGAGACTACTGCCACGCTACAGATCCTGAGCCAGTTGGCCTCTAACACTCCTCCCCAAGAGAGAGCTTTCCCCAGGGTGACAGGGGAATGAAGCCCACACACCAAGACCTCCACGTGCAGCATCTGATCTAGATGAAAAGCCTCAGTTTGCATCTATCATTATTAGTACACTCCGACTAGGCCTCACCAGCCACAAGTCTACTTGCACATGGTTCCAGTTGTTAATTTGAAATAGCTAAACCTCTGTCATTAAGGAACTCCTGACAGGTCACTGATGCTGAGCCTGAAGGAGTCTGTCACTGGAAAACCCAGAGTCACATCTTCTGCAGCATTTCCCCACCTCCTTCACACAAGCAGCTCATGCAGCAGCCCCTTCCCTAGTGCGCATCATTACGCAACGAGATGAACAAAAATCAAAACCTTTTGTTGAACAAACAATGTCTGCCAGCTAACCACTGTCCAGTTCAATTAAGCTCCCATTAGGCTACGCTGATTAAAGGGCTTTATATAAGCCTCACAGTTCTTTGCCTGCAACTCTAGGATCAGCCTTTCCTGTTGTTGGATCTCATCTTTCCTCCATGGTCCAGAAAGTGGGACAATGTGAATACTAATCCCCAGCTGGAGCAGTCCCTGTGCTCAAAGTCCCCTGCTGGAAACAAATGGTTCCTAGCCAAAAAGAGCTGCTGCCTCTTCAGTGGGGTAATTGCTCACTAACACAAAGCCTCAGCTGTGGGAGCAACTCGCACGTGTCTCTGCTCATTCAGAAGTGGCAGGGGGCATGGAGGGCAACTCAATTACACATCAAGGATACAGATGTCTTAGGCCAAAAATAGTTGTGATGCTAAAGCCAAGGATTTGGTTTGACATCTACCTGATCAAAGACTGCCTGCTCAGAGCAAAATGAGACACAGGGTTTCTCCTGCAGGTAAGTTGCCAGTTTATCACCAGCCTTTGATGCCAAGCCACTAACCTTTAGTTTGCCCAGCAGCCTGTGATGTGAGCAGTCTGTATTACCCTGTCACTTTCCACTGCAGAAGAGCTTTCTGGAGGTTAGCAGGGGGTTAGAGAGCTGTACTGCGCAAAGCCTTACAGGTTGGCTTTTAGTCACTTCTTGGCCCTCCAGGCCCAAATACCTTACCTTTCTCCTCCCTGGTTATTTCAGAGACTGCCCAGAACCTTCCCTGCACCTGATTTCGCTGAGTGGGATCAGCACAGCCAGCAGGGAAGTCTAATCAAAGGAAAGGAGGATCAGCAGATCTGGGGCAAGGGAGTCAAACTAGCAGAAATGAAAGGCCCAAGAAGCCACTTCCCGCCTGGAACTGGTGCAGCAACGTTGGAAAGGAGAAGCATGAACATGCGTTCATTGGTTTGGAGAACTCACAGCTCTGAGCACCCCCTCCCCCAGAAGGCTCCTAAACAGAAAGGACTGAGAACCAGATGTCAGTGATTATGCTGCAGGAACAATGCCTGCATCAGAAGCCAATGTTACTTTTATCCGTTTTTATCTCATAGGTCTAGGCCTACAAGACCCAGACCATCTGCCTCATGCTCTGACCTCTGGAAGTCAAGCCCAGTGGAGTACAGAAGAGGCCAGTTAGCTGAACTCTCAATTTCCAAAGCAGTGCTGTCTCAAGAGTACTGCATGCCTGCTTTTCAGAATGACCACTGCTTCCTGCCCTGCAGCAAACCCTCCTTCCACATAGCACTAGACCTGAGAAAAGAGATTTAAGTTCAGAGACTATCCCTGAAAAAGCACAGCTCTCTGCTGGGCCACGCCTGGAACAGCATCAGGATCCAGAAGACAGCAAGTCATCAGGACCAGAGAAAGCGTCTCTGTGACCCAGCACCCCAGGAAAAGAACCCTGACACGCAGTGTCTGTGTAAGTGATTTCTTCCGAAGCAGAACCTCCTTTCCTACACTCCTGCTGGAAACAGCAACTGAAGCCAGTAGCCCCCCTTATGATTATCATTCTCTTCTCCTCTCTTAAAACATGACCCAGCTGGAAAGACAATTCATCTCTCTGCTGATACAGACACTATCCCATCATTAATGGTAGCTTTTACTTCAACTCCACATCCCCACCCAGAACATAAGGCAGGGAAACAGGGTGGATTTTCCAAAACCATTTTCTCTGTCTACCTTCCACAGGCAATATAGTAGGTAACTCCTTAGCCTTGGCATGCTAGCAATAGCAGGCATCTATAAATCAAGAAGATGGCCTACTAATTGGCAAAGCCAACTCCTGCTCTAAGCCACCCACATTCCCTTCAGTGACGCTGCTGTGGGTAGCAGCATATAGCATGAGGGCAGGGAACACGCATAGCGACAGGCAAGCTCAAATACCTGCCTGCCCTAACAGGAGCTGTACTTCAGCCACGGAGGCCAGGGACACCAGAGTCCAGAGTTGCCTAGGCATTAGCAAGCCTAAGACACAGATAAGAAACAGGTACTCCTCTACCTTATCCTCACCAGAAGACAACACAGTAATGCTATGCTTCTGGGAATACAAGTGTATTGGAGAGGACACTCCAGGGACATACTCACTTTCCTAACATACTATATAGACCTCTGAACAGAGGCACAAATGCTTCATAATCCCTTAACCGTAGTAGGTACCTCACCCCACCTCCCTTCTCCAAATCCTTCCCATCCGTGCCAGGTACCTCTTTGTCTCCAACCTTCACAGACACCACGAAGGTTCTACTCACCTCCCCAAAAACTGGGTGAACAAGCGTGGAGAGACACTGTGACCGTGGTTGCCTCTTGATGGGCTCAGTAGGCTAGAACGCAACATGAAAAGAAGTTAGAAGCACAGCCAAAGGCTCCCTGGGCACACAAACTATTAGGCCTTTGGTAAATTCACAGCACCTCAATGGCAGCCCCCTCACCGGGTCTCAGGACAGCCACAGATTCCAGTACCCTGATGATGTGGAAGAGGCAACTCTGGGGCACTAGCCCTTGATACCAGACTAAAGTAAATTTTAGACAGAACACGAGTAACAAGTAGCTTCCCCAAGACCCTCAAAAGCTTGTGTTAGTTCAGTCCACTTCTGAAGGAACAGATGGCAAACAGACCTTCTGGGAGCCATGAAGAGCCATTCCTTTGTGCAACTTGCTCAAGGAGTTGGGGCGAATAGTTGGTGGGAATGTCCAGATCGGACCCTGGTCTCCATCCTCTGTGTCTCCATCACTGCAAATGAAAAGGAGGAGGTCAAGACAAAGCCTCAGCTCCGTACACCAAGTGTTTTATCCATGCATTCCCATAGTCACAAGCTCTCCCCTACCTGATTGTCATATCACCACAGGGCTCCAGGCATTTCCCTATCCCAGAAAAAAATCGTAAAGAGAAATTGCTTGTCTCTACAGCCCATATACAGCACCACAGAGATCTGAGCCAAGTACTACATCATGTTTCCAAATCACCACAACCACCTTTCTGCTCTAGCCAGCTTGAAGACAGTTTCAAGTACTAGTTAAATTTAGGAGAATTTCAAGACAATCCAAGCTCACAATTTGAGGAGCCAGGCTTAGGTGTTGCAAGCCAACCTCCCAGAGTCATTGGTCACTGGAGTCACTGCCACTACAGGTGAAGAGAAGCTCTGTGACACCAGCCTGCCAACAGAGTGCCCTTTCCTCACCCAAGACTCATAGCCTCATTATCCTCCACATCAGTAGCAAAGCTCTCTACCCGTGAATACACAAACACACATACACAGCTGTTGCCACAGTTACTAAAGCCTGTAGCTCTTTGGAAGGCGATGTATTTAACTGAATGTGCATAAAATACAGGCAACAAGAGCCTTGTTTTACTAGTTATGCACATGCTAGATGTTTCTTGTTAGTACTTCTGATTCCTTACACACAGCAAAGAGGCTCCACAGGTTAAGGTAACAGCCTGTTTTTTCAGGCAGCAGTCACCTGCTCCCACAAACAGATGCTCACAGGTCTCCCTGAGCTAAGATTTTCCCCTAAGTAAGATTTCCAGCCCAGGTGGGGAGAAGGACCTAAGCTGCTTGCAGTAGGCTACCCCGGCACATGCAGGGTATAGCAGGGGCACCCTTCCATCCAGAACATGTACGTACATATCAGAATCGCCAGAACTGGAATCTTCTCCATGGCCCTCCGACTTCCAGCGCTTGAATCGATCTATCAGCTCCATTAGGAATGAGGTTTTCTTGGTGTAACGTGTGATGAACTTGTGCTTTAGTAACTCTTTAGCTGTCGGCCTCTGGAGCAAATAAGGAAAATATGCTACATCTAACCACCTCTGACTTCAATTCTTGCCAGGCTTGCCCGTCCATTCTGCAAGCTCAGTACTTCCTTCTTTCCAGAAGACTTGCACCAAAAGGTCTTCCTGCTAAATATGTCTTTGACCTCTGCAATACTTTACCCAAATTCACAGGTGGGCAGCAATACTCACAAATCTAGGATCCTTATTGAGGCAGGCTTCCACAAACTCCTTGAAGGGCTTGCTGTGGTGACCCTCAAGTGTTGGAGGGTTATTTTTGGGGATCAGGAAGAGAACCCTCATAGGATGCAAGTCAGAATTTGGAGGCTCTCCCTTTGCTAGTTCAATGGCTGTAATTCCAAGGGACCAGATGTCTGCCTGAAAGAAGAGCAAGAACAGTGACAGCACAGAACAGCAAGGAGCAATTCTGCAACATGGAAGCATGCAACTTCAGCACAGCTGAAGGGCTGATCGCATAAAATCAGACAGGGTGTTTCATGTCTAATAGACAAACTTCTCCAACAGATCCTGAACCGTAATAGGAAAGTATCATTCTTGCAAGAGAATGATAGACTTGTGCTCCAGACCCTTCACCAGCCTCATTGCCCTTCTCTGGACACGTTCCAATATTAACCCTAGCAGCATCTCATATATAGTAGCATCAAGTAGCAATCCTCCTCCTGCTCCCAGCTCACCTTGAAGTCATAAGCAGACTGTTTGATGACTTCTGGTGCCATCCAGAATGGAGTCCCAACAAAAGTGTTTCTCTTGATTTGTGTGTCTGTCAACTGTCCAGCCACTCCGAAGTCAGCCAGTTTCACATCTCCTTGTTCAGAAAGTAGCACGTTGGCAGCTGTTCACACAAATAAGCATTAAGTCCACTGGTTTCTGAATCATCTCCACCCCACACAGAACTGAATACTGAGAATGGATCTCCTGTGGCATCCTCCTTTGCCCCACTGAAAACCCCCAGCTCGGATTTCCAGCCTCAGACTCATTCTCATGCCAGGCCTCTGCTGGGTAACACGCAACAATTTCATACACTTGGCTGGATCAGAAGGGGAATATTTCTAGGGTAGTAGCAAGGAGTAGATGTGAAGGGCCACACAATCAACTAGATGTGATTCCTGGCCACACAAAGAAGAGAAGGCAACGTGGCCCAAGATACCTCAAATGGTCTCAATTTTTTTTCAGAGCAGCATTCAGCACAGGTTAAATAGCAGATCCTTCTAAAGAGCTCACAAGTCCTGGTCTTGTACCGCTTCCCACTCACTCAGCTTAAGACAGTGGCATTACTCAGGTTTTGGGGTGGGGTTTTTTTTGTAGGACTTTTCATTCTGAGAGAGACCCCGCCTACAGACTTTCAGCATTTCCCCACTCTGCTGGCAGCCAACAGTCCTGCACGGCCTGCAGTGCTAGAAACATGTAGTCTCACATACGCAACGGAATCTTTTCTACATATCTCCCTGCATGGGGTTTCTCTGCTCTGCTTGTTCATATCCCCTCCTGCAGAGGGTCAGAGCAGTTAGCATCCAACACGTCTCCACAGCACTGTCCTCCTGCTGTCCTTTGATGCTCTGTGCTCGGTGTGAGACTGCTCTTTGAGAGGCAGATGCCAGGTCTCCCTACACTGCATACGGCCAATGACTATAAAATCAGTAACAGGATAAGCTGACACAAGCTGCGCTGATTTTCTAGGGCTGTGAACCCTGTGTGAGGACAGCTCACTTTCACAGTAAGTTATAACTATGATAACCAGCATACACAGGCCTTGGGGTCCAGCAGTAAAGCAAATGTCCAGAAATAACTGAGAGTCAGCTGAAGTTTGAGCATCCCTTTCATTGACTCCTTTGCTTCAGCCCCCTGCCTGTCCAAACTACAAATACCAGTGAAGAGCTACAGATCCTTACTGTTACTCTAAACCCTAAAGACACAAAAAACATGAGTTGCAATGAAATTACAAGCATCAGTTTCAGAAACAAGCAACCCAACAGGAAAAGCAGCACTAAGAAAGAGTCTTTGAACTCTTTCTCAGATTATTGCTGTATAATACTTCTGAATCTTATGTTAATAACAACATCCCTTACAAGAAAGAGAGCTGAGCTATCCACTCTTACCTTTGATGTCCCTGTGGATCTTCCTCTCAGAGTGTAGATAATCCAAACCCTTTAGGATTTCTCTCAGGATAGTAGCTATGTAAGTCTCCTCCAGGGGTCCCGGCTTCAGCTGATAAAGGGCAGAAAGATGACTTAAAGGAGGGTGACTGATGCCTTGGATTTTCCAGCCTCTCAGTTTGTTACTTGGAAACCTTGGCCAAGCAGGTCAT
>NW_008824715.1:373259-373672 GCF_000699105.1 Pygoscelis adeliae
TGGTGCGCATTCTGCAATCAGAATGCTGGACTTTGCACTTGGCAACATTAAATGGAAAATCCTGGGGTTAAAGGCTTCCCAAACAAACAGCAGGATGCTCATCTCTAGCTTTGGCCTGGAAATACATTGGTGAACAGAACATCTTAACAGTTTCTCTTGTTCAAGTCTCTCTGCTAGCATGCAAGAACTGAATTTCAGCCAGTGCAACAGCCCGGAGACAACTTCTACCCTCTGGCTGTGGAGCGTTGTATCAAAACTCTTCTCCTTTCAATCATAGAATCATTAAGGTTGGAAGAGACCTCCAAGATCATCGAGTCCAACCGTCAACCCAACACCACCATGCCTACTAAACCATGTCCCTAAGCACCACATCTACACGTCTTTTAAATACTTCCAGGGACGGTGACTCAACC
>NW_008824715.1:374786-375881 GCF_000699105.1 Pygoscelis adeliae
CGTTCTGACCGCCCGCAAGAGGAACCGCTCCATAATCTTCCCCAGCACCGAGGTCCGGCTGACAGGCCTGTAGTTCCCCGGATCCTCCTTCCAGCCCTTCTTGTAGATGGGCGGCACATTGGCCAGCCTCCAGTCATCAGTTCTCCTCCAAACAAGCCCTGCCTTCTCAGTGCAATAATTAAGGTTCTGACCCTAAGATGACTTCTGCTGATGACAGCCCATCCCCCCGCACCTTCCTCCAAGTCAGTGCAGGCTCAGCAGTTTTCACTACATGACCTGAGTTACTGCTCTGGAAAAACAGGCTTTATTGTCCTAAGGAGAAAAGCAAAATCCTGTGACAAAATACAGCACAGCAGAACTTTGCCCATGTGTTTATTCTGCATTTGTATTCCCTTAAAATCTGGGGCAGCTTGTTAAATGTAATTTGCATTATCAAACACCTGGGAATCCTGATTATAGACCAGGTCCCTGCTGAGCCTGATGCCATGCAAGCACTGAACAATACCACGAACTCTTTGCAGGCACAGAACTTTGATTAGATGAAATACGGATTCGCGCTGCTCAAAAACAACTGGCTGCTGTCACATTTCAGTTCACTGGCTCTTTCCATTGTAAAGCAGCAGAGCACGCTGGAGAACAGTGCTTTGACAGCTGAGCTCTGTGCAAACATTTCCTCTGTCCTAGGATGTGCATAACCAGCATGTTTGTCCTGCACTGCCTACCCTTCAGGCACAGGGCTGTCAAAAAGATGGTATGTGGCAAGTGAGTGTCTGGCTTACAGACATTTTGCAAACCAAGGCTCCCGCCAATGTTCTTCATGGTCCAGAGCTTACCACATACTTACCAAATCCAGTGCTGAACCTCCTCCTAGGTACTCCATGATTATCCACAGCTTGGTGCCCTGCAAGCAAGAGCACAAATCAAGAGCAAAGAGAGTAATAAAAGCAGGCAGAAAAGTTAAACACCCCAGAGGCAGCAAGACATATGAGTAGTCCTGTACACAATCCAAGAGATGCTGCACATCGCAGCTCTCAGAGGCTTAAGGAGGGAGCTCTGAGCTCCCCCTTTCCTGCGGCACCGGCATTAGAGCGGGTA
>NW_008824715.1:375901-376975 GCF_000699105.1 Pygoscelis adeliae
AGCATTATAGCGGTGAACCTGCCCCCAGTTCATTTCCTTCTCTCGGTCTGCAGTTTTATCTGAGCAAGCTTAGTGCCCCTACAGGCACCAGACTACACAGCCCACAGAGATAAGCATATTCTCAGGTTGGAGCCATTTAACATCACTCCAACAGATCTAGCACATCTCCTTGACAATGACAAGGGAGCTTTGCAGCCTTTGATCTCATTAACAGGACTGCCAGCTTGAAGGTTACGATCAGCAAGACAATCTCTTACTCCTCAAGAGAAGAGATTTCCAGACTGAGGTTCACAGGGTTCTCGTAGGAGATAAGCAGCAGATCCATGAAACCACAGCTTGCTTGGTGCTTTCAGTAGAAGGCTGAGAAAATGCATTGTGGCCCTTGAAAAATACGTAAGGAATAATCAGGATCCAAAGAGCTCAAGAACTGTTCACTACAGAGCGAGTGTTACATACACCTCCAGCAGCCAGCATGCAGAAGACACTTCTGGTCATCACTACTAGTAGCTTCCACTGGGGATTCTTAAACCTGTTCTCAACAGAAGTGGTATCAGCACTCCTGCGAAGACTCAGGTTCTGTTGTTTTCATCATTTCTGATGAAATGATGATCACAAGGTCACAAAGTACAGTTCCAAACTCCTCTTCTTTCCAGAGTCATAAAGCCTTCAGTGGTACTACCTCAAAACTGTGGCACTTTGGAAAAGTATTCCACAAACTTCCTTTCGAGAATGGTCAAACAGGGGAGAGGTCAGCCTCTTCAACGAATAATTTTCTCTCCAGTGAAGTGCCCTCCTCTTGGGACCACACTGTACCAGGCACCTCATTTCCATGTGCTTTGCAAGTGTCTTAAAGCCCAGCCTCCTACTAAGACCACATAAATGCAGTGAGCAGAGCCACTGCTGTTCCTGCTGCCACACTGACACTCACAGATTGGGCACCTTTCAGTGCTGTATGCCACCATCAGCTGCAGCACCCATAGAGAAGCCCACCCCATTCCCAAACTGCTGGCAAGAGAATTGCCATGGCTTTGTCCTACCTTCAGGTAGGAGCCATAGTACCGGGTGATGTAGGGA
>NW_008824715.1:377030-384318 GCF_000699105.1 Pygoscelis adeliae
CTCAATTTCATCCTCAGCCTCCTCCAGATCAATGATCTTGATAGCAACCACCTCCTTGGTGCGGTTGTCAATCCCTTTATACACTTCACCAAACGATCCTTTGCCGATCCGCTCCAGCTTGGTGAACAGCTCCTCAGGATCCACCCTGGAGTGCTAAAGCAGAAAGCAGAGATGGGAATAGTCCGTGAAGTCCCACAGCAGCCTGCAGAGCGCCATGCATACCTAGACAGCTCATTTCCCTATCTATGCATCTACTGTGTTGTTTAATTCACCCGAAACTCACATATCCTAAAAGGTCTCCACATGCTGAGAAACTTAACACAGAACCTATCCAAGAAGAGAAGAACTGAAGAAGCCTTTTACATGGGCTTTTCACCCCTGCAGACTATAGTGGGACAGGAAGGGGAGAGAAGCCCAGAAGGAGAATGTCAGCAAGTATCTCTACAGAAAGCGTCAGCTCCTTTGGGACAGGACTGCTCAGCTGCAGGCACCAAATTGGTGCCAAAGCAGCTCCATGAGCAAGCACTTGTTCACACTTGAATAAAAAGGCAGGCAAGGTGTACCAGAACCAGCCTTCTTTTGAAGATCTGGATGAGAAAATGGGCACAAGCAAGAAGCCATAGGAAGTTCACAAGGATGTTTTCCTAGTCTGCCTTCCTGCATTCAAAGATTGGAATGATTTGAAAGCTTTGCACCCTTCCCTACTTGTCTGGAGGGTGAAATACTCCAGTAATATAAATACCAGTTCACATTAGCTGTCTTCTCTGCTGCAGCCTGATTTCCAGGCAGCACCCAGCCCAGCTCTCTTCAGATGTTTGCAGAGGGAGCCTCACATCTTTCAGAAAGTCAGCAGCAAGGAGGCCAGACACCTGCCTATCCCAGAGGAGACAGGAGACCTGAATGGACACTCCATCTGCAGACCTGCTTTCCTGGAACAGCCTCTCCTCTGGCTGGTACGCCCAGATGCGAAAGCAAATAGCATTTCCCTCATTAGATAAGCACATCAGCTGAGAAGCTACCAACATGATCATCATCGGAGAACTACTGACTCTTTAACAGCAGCTTCAAAGTTAACTCTTTATTAAGATGAGTATGGACGAGAAAGGGAGGAAATCAGAATCATATTCTGATGCTGTTTCATTCTGCCCAGCTGCAGACCACGAGGTCCTGCTCTGCTTCATGCTACTAAAAGGCCCTCTGTGATTAGTTTTTCTGCCTTTTTTAAAAAGTAAGTTTAAAATAGTTTTAAAAAAAAATACCTGGAAAATATGGCCTGAACTACAGGAAGCAGCCAAGCCATTACAGTGAGTTTTCCACACCCAGAACTTCTCAGTCTCACCTCCAACACATCACCCAGAGGGACCACTCCCTTGCAAGGGCCTTGAGCTGGCAGAGATTTTATCTGAGGACAGGGCAGCTGCATTTTTCCATCTAACACCAGGTTCTAGCAGCAGTTCATCACTAAGCAGCCCTAGGTGCTACTTAATGATTAAGCCAGCCAGTCGTTACAGGTTGTTTGCCTTCTGTGTCCAGTGCATTGCTATATGGAGTAAGCCAGGTCCAGAATGAGCTTTACAGTCAGCTCGCTCAA
Source organism: Pygoscelis adeliae (assembly GCF_000699105.1). Taxonomy (NCBI): domain Eukaryota; kingdom Metazoa; phylum Chordata; class Aves; order Sphenisciformes; family Spheniscidae; genus Pygoscelis; species Pygoscelis adeliae. The sequence continues at coordinate 378,622 of NW_008824715.1, forward strand.
CAGGATTTCCACATGCATTCCAGTCCAAGATACAGAAGGATAACTAAATATCCCTGTGCATCCATGGCAACAACCAAACAGGCTGTACTTTTAACAAATGCACTGGAAACAGACTGGAAGGGATATGCAGAGATGAAAGGAACTGGAGATACATAACAGGGACTGGAGAGAGGGAGGCGGGGGAAAGGAAGAGGATTTGAGCTTGGGAAATGCCAGGAGACAACATGAGACTGCAGCACAGGGAGAACAGTCAGGCTAGTCAAGGAGCAGTTTCCACCTCTTGACCAGGAAGGGAAGCAAGGTGGCCCAGACATTACCCTGCACAGTCTACCTACCACACCATAAAAATGCCACTCACCACATCAGCCATTCCACACATCAGGGAGAAGGGAGAGAAAGAGGATCATCTCCTACAAGCACCTGGCTCAGCTGGTAAAGGAAACGCTATCCACATGAATCCTGCAGGGAAGCAACCCTGCAAGAAAACTTTCCTCCCCTCCCACATAAGTAATTTTTCCATGAGAAAAGAAATGGCAAGGTGTAAGTTACTGCTCCCCTCCTCAGCCTGGCATGGCACATCAAAGAATCAGGACTGTTTCTTCAAGAACGGGACATTAAACACAAGAGCACCAACAGCTTTTGGGACAACCACCATTTTCCATATCGAGCTCTGTAATCACAGACAGCTTCGTAAACAAGCTTCCATACTTCGATGCTGGTTTGTCCCGTTTTCTGCAGAACAGAGCAGCTGAGGTAGGGGCGGAGAAGAAGACAAACCTTCCTGACAAGCACATGGAAAGTCTGCCCAAGGGACTCAGGAAAACGATACAACTCTGATGGGCAGAAGAGACAGGCCTACCACATTAGGTTGGAGCAGGAAACTTCTTTTGTAGGTACTGGATTTACTTTCCCAGTACTTGTCACTTCAAAACTGATCTGGAAATGCTTCCGAGCTCTCAGGTGACAGGGCAAGAGTATGACTCTATGGAGGGCCCGGGGATGTGCATCCCTTGACAGAGTTGCCAGAATCACACAGGTCATGTCCAGCAACAGCCAGAACCTAGTGAGTACGGGGCAAAGTGGTAGAGAGTCATTCCAGCCATGGTTACAGTCTCCTGGACACCTGCTGCAGACCAGAGTCTGCTAACAAATTTCTTTGCTTGCTGTAAACATGGAGGAGGAAACAGGCCCATCCCCGATTCAAGCAGGCCAACGCCTGCCCAGTGGAACACCTTTTGAACTACCATTGTGGACACCACAGAAGACATTGCCAGGTGGCATTTTCGTGGAAGCAATTCTGAATTCCCATGACAAACTAAGATAGATAAAATTATGCTAGCCTGCAGGACATGTGCTCAGAAGCTCTGGTCCGTTAAAGAAGTGCCTGTTGGAGCTGCCACATGGTAACTCGCAGCTGACGAGCAAATGTTCAGATCAATGGACATACGAGCCTCACCAGACAGCAGAACAAATGCAGTTATGCCAGGAATGGAGAGCTATGCAAGTGCACCGCTCCATCAGAAGAGAAGCACACTGCCATACTCGGGGGGCTCAAGCAGGGGGGAGCATGGGAGGGGAAGAACTCATTTTGTGTAGCCTGACTCTCCCCTACCCCAATAAATTTGCACCTGCAGAGCACTGCAATGAGGGGTGTAACAAGCAGGATCTTTCCCTTTTCTAAATACAAATTGATCTCAGCACCAGTCTTGCTGTCAGAGAACCACCCTGGCTGCAAATCCATGTTCTGGAGCAGCACAGCTACAAAGACACCTGAAAAACTTCATTAGTAGAAAGTAACAGAATCCAGATGAACTGGTTTACACCTGCATAAATGCCAAAGGAGCTTATTAGCACCTGTCAACTTTGCAACTGCTCACCACCTTGGGATCTTTCCATTTTCTTCCACATTCACAGAACCCACCAGGGCTGCAAAATGGACCTCCAGGCCAGAACTGGAAGAGCTGGCTGACCAGCTACTGCTCCTTGTTCTACTACAATGTGTAAAGTCTTTAAGGGATGATTACCTCATCGTACCTTTTTGCTTGACTGAATGTCAATTACACAGCAGTTCTGCAGCAAAAAGCCTCATGCTGTTTCTCCCCATTGACAGCAGTCAGACACTAGAGATGGATCAGCCAGGCATGAACAGGCTTTGAGGGGAGACCACACAAAGCACTATCTTGGTTGTATGTGCAGGAAGGGGAGGGAGTAAGTATGAGAGGGATGAGGACAATCTACGAGTAATGTGCTCCACTTCTGCCCTCCAGGAGCTAATCTCACAGCACAGGAAAGAAGGATGCTCTGTCATGACAGGTGTGGGGGTGTTTGCCATCACGACTGATGATGCCATGTTTTAAAACAAAGCGACTCACTGCAGACATCAGGAATTAAGAGTTGCTGTGTGTTATGAGACAAGCCTGGCAGTAACACCAGCTGCTTCATGGGCAAAGAATGGGTTTGGCAGCTCTGCCACCTCCAGCTGCAGAGACATGATATCCACAGCTGTTGAGAGGAGACTAGAGAAGTTTAATTTCAAAGCTACTACCTGGAAAGATAAGCTGCATATTGGGAACAGAAGCAAATACCCTTTGAACCAGCTCACGGTCTTCTCTCTGGGCTGTGCCCAGCTGGATCTCACTCTCAAAGGAGTCATATTCAGCATCGTGAGCAAAAGTCACATCTCCATCTGCTGCATAAAACACTGAGAGGTGCTTAAACCCTTTTGGAAGTGAGAGTTTCTTGGTCTGGGGCAGGTCAGGATCAGAATCACTGTTCTATATGGGAGAAGTCTGTAACAGAAAAAGATTGTCAAGGCCACAATACTTTAAGAGCTGAAGCTGACTGGGAGTGTGGCAGCTTCCAAAGGTTTATATGGAACTACAGCAGCATTTAGTGTTACTTCTGACCAGAGCACTTCCCAACCAGCCAAACAAACATCATTTTCCTCTGCCAAACACAGTGGAAGGACGAAGTTGGTTTTAATAAATATCAGCTACTGACCTTCTTTCATTCATTGCCTCCTCTCCGCGCCCACTTCCCATCCAGCATTCACCCACACTGCATGCTACATGCTAACCTCTGGGCCACCAACAGAGATATCTGCAGCAGGCACTAGGTTCTCTTTGGGAAAATCAGCTTTGTATCTGGAAACATTTGAAAGCTTCCCTGTCTATATGAAATTTGTGCACAGCTCTTTTCAACTGCTAAACATGAGACAGTTTTGAACTTCTGGAGTATAGACAAGAGGGAAGTTTGTGTTCAACACTTTGAAACACACAAATTTGTCTGAGACTCCCAACTTGCTTCACAGATAGTATTCTTTTGCTTCAAGGGAGTGAAGCATTACTTAGCTAGAGAACTTGAACAGCTTCTTCAAGGTCACATAAGGAACAACAAAACTAGAAACAGAGCTCAGATCACAGCTTTAAACACTAACGCAAATACATCATCTAGCAGATAGAGCTCCCAAAAGAGACCAGAGGCCCACTGTGCTGTATGTACACAGCAAAGAGCAGCCAAGAAAAGAGAGAAAGCCAACTAGCTGAGGCAGGGAAATGGAGGCACAGAGGTAAAGCAGTCTGGGGATTTGCCTAAGGTAACCCTGCACATCAGTGACAGAACTGGGAATCGAAGACAAGTCAAACCTCTGACATCCCCATCCAAGTCTTAGTCTCTCGATTTTCACAATACCTCCCACCACTCCCTAAACTGGTGAAAAGAACTTCAGACCAATTCCTACTGTCCTTCCAGCAAGCTTCAGTTACACAGATAACGAGGTTCCATCAAGGATTCCTGAAGGGACCCAAGGAATGGACAACACAGACTGCTTTCCCATTCCAGGACCAGACAGAGAGTCATGGGATGACAGAATCTGAGAATGCCTTACGTTTGCATAATAAATTCAGAGATGAGACCACTGGAACTCTGATAAGCTTCATTAGTCAATGCTGTGTACAAAAAAGCTTCAGAGCAACCTCCTCTGTAGCTACAGAACTCAGTTCTCAGCCCTAACCAGACAGCATCCTTTCCTATTCCTTTCATTTCTCTCTCTGTACTATGACTCACTCAGGCACTATATTTGCATTTAATTCCAAACACGCTTTGGGGAAACAGTTTATGTGAAAGACAGCTTGCAAACTAAGATGCACTGCAAATCAATTTTAAATCAGAAAAGGCTTCGAGAAAGCATCATGTCAAACCACTAAAGCTTTTAGTATTATAATTCTACACCTAGGAGCAGAACAGAAAAATGCCAAAAATTCTCACAAAACATGGTTTAACAAGACCTACATTCAGTATTGACATCTGCCAATAATCAAACACACCCCACAACCAAATTCAGAAGAAAGAGGATTCAAGCCAATACAATTGATGTGGTTTAGCTTTTAGTCCCAAGTCATGACATCATCCTTCCACATTCCTCTTATGAAAATGTCATCACAACAACAGGATTTAACCACATCCACTGAAGCTGATATCTCTCTCAGAACAGTTAAACGTTCAGTATCAAATATCACTACCTCTTACGCATTAAGGTTGCAAGCACCGTTTTTCTCAGGCTACTGCTATGAATACTTCAGTAAGGTATGTCTGGCACAGCCTGCACACGCAACTTTTCTGTTCCCATTTCTAGACTTCCCCTCCCAAAAACACTCAGAAAGCCAATGATTCCTGTCTCCCTAAGAAGAGCAAAGTTAACCTCAGAGAAAGGCACCATACTGGGCGAAGAATTCCCTTTCTATACAGCTGGCAACCTAACACTGTCAGTCCAACACCACCACAGAGTAAGGCACAAATCAATCGCCTAACAGGAGTAAGCCGAGACATGTGCAAGAGAGATAAAGAGTGGCAAAAAGTGATTTTCTGGTGATTTGTTTTAAACTCATTTCAAGAGCAAACATTGTTATGTTTCATTGATACAAGAGTTTAAAACAAATTTTTAATCGCCACTTACCTGGCTGGCAAATTCTCTCAAGTGAGCCATGCCTACAGGATGGTCAGACATCAGCTTTTGCAAAATCAGGGAGGGTTGGGACGTTGTAGCACAGCGGGAAAGCGATGCTTTCTCATCCACTGGTCAACTGCAACAAGCAAGAACACAACAGCTCTAACTCAAGGTTTTCAGAGCCTGGCTCATTCCCCAAAAGAGCCACCCGTATCTTTTTTCTCCTCGATTTGCAGTTCTCCTTGAACCTACTAGCCCATTCTAAGTATGCCAGCCCCTGCTTGCAAACGCCATTTCTCAATTCTTTCCAGACATGCCTTCCAGATGTATCAAGGAACCTCGCTTTAATGATATACACTGACAAAGCCTCAGGCACCATTTTCCCCACCATCACCTCAGCGTGCTCCCCAGTATTATAGTTGCTTCTACAGCACTATTCCCTCATCACCACTCCCAGCAGCTTTCCCAGCGCAGCGCACAGCGTTATCCTCAGATACCCCTTTCCTCCTACTACTCCCCACTAATCCTCTCACTGAGGGTACCCCTCCGCTCCCATTCTCCCCAGTACACCCACTTGCAAAGCACAGCTCCCCAGTGCACCTCTTCCTCCTCGGGGAACCCCAACCCTACACCATCCCTGGGCCTTCCCCCACCAGTGCTCCCCAGTTCTGCCCACAGACACTGTGCTCCTCAGCAACCCTCTCCACAGGGCTCCCCACCACCCCAGCAACAGAACAGCCCCAACCCAGCAC
>NW_008824715.1:385682-401292 GCF_000699105.1 Pygoscelis adeliae
GCTGGGAGCAGGAGAGGTGAGGTGAGGCGCGGGGCGACGAGAGCTTTTTAATTGCCCTTTTCCCAGGGCTTGCTTTGTGGGGTTGGTTTTTTCTCCACGTGCTTTAATGCTAGTGGCTGATTCACGTTTTCAAAGGAAAAAATAATTCTCACAACTTCTGTTGCCAGTCAGCTTTAAAACTGGACTTGAATTTTCTTCCTCAGAGTTAACAAAACAGACGCAACTTTTTACCAAGCTCTGGCGTGGCTGCCTGCACACAAGGCGTTTTTCATAAGCGGTTTCTTCTGATGATGAACTTTTGCTGCTTTTGTGAAGAGCTGTAGCAAAAGGAACAACCTTGGCACGTGCCGCTGCATGGGCAGGTGGGTCTGCTGCAGCGAGCAGCCCTCTCACATCTCTCTCGTTTCCCTGCCCCCTGATCACACCATCCAGCACTTTGAGGTACTTGACTGAAAACATCAATTGGATAGAGGACTGGTATGAAATACCCCTGTAATGAGACAATATCTTTATATTTAAATGAACTGTATCTCAGCTGGAAGGTTTTCAACGAAGGTCTTACCTGTCGGATCCCTGGATTGCTTGAGTTTTGAGTTTATACCTGCAGGACCAGTCTTCTAGCCCCACAAAATACGATCATCTTGTCTCATAAACATCCCTATTCCAGCACAACACCTTGACTTAGGAGATATAGGAGCAGACAGAGGAATCGGAGCTTCCTTGTGAGGTGGGAAAGGAAGAACGGAGTTCTGCTGCAGCAAGGACCAAGGGGTGAATGTTCCCTGTTTGCACATGCACAAATCACCCCGCAGGGGGGTAAGTTGTGAGTCCCTGTGTACTTTACTTAGAAATCATTTCACCCCAAGGGCTCGGCTCTCCACCCCCTGTCATGGAGACTTATTAATATAGCCATGCTAGTTTCATTCTTGGCATCGGGCAAGATGCCAGAAGTCTCACAAAAAATATATATGTTAATTAATGTGCCAAGTCTGAACATAGACCAAAAAGCGGTCTCACTAACCTCACCTATAGACCTTAGGGTGGTACAGTGGGTGTTGGGATGATAGTGACATGGAGCTGCTAATGACTGCAGGGAGGAGCAGCAATTAACTTGTTTTGTCAGCTTAATTTAGGGTAAGTCTTTAATAAGGGTGATCAGCATGTGGGATTAGCATGGCATGCCCATCTTAAATTGCAAAAGCTGGCCAGCTGTTTTAGAGCTGGCCCAGAAGCACAGGAGACAGAGGGGATTCAAATTTAGGCTGGTGTTCCTCCTTGTTTGGGACCTGTGGGCAGCCTGCCTTGTAGCAACAGGGTCCATGGACAGGCAGGAGAGGTTGTGTGGGAATTGCGGTCTAGGTTGCCACCTACAAGAAACCATATACGGGTCAGTAGCTGGTCACTTTGGTTTGGACAAGTTGTATGTATAGGGTTGGGGATGATTGCTCTGTTGTAAAGCAGTTATTTCTGTGACTTTCTTGTGTGGGAAAGGATTATTAATGTGCTCAAAAGAATGCAGAAACAAATTGCTGACCCTGGGGAAGGAGGCTTCCCTGACTTCTCCACGGCTGTCGATGGTATGTTTGTGTCCATAGCCACTTCCATTTGATTCCCAGAATATATCAGCTGGAGCCAAAGGAAAATAGAAGTGTCTTCTTACTCTCCTTGTTCCTCTGTTTTTCAGTCAGTGCTGTATTCGTAACAGTCTAGCTCTTTTTCTTTTTTTTTAACTTTAGCAATTGTGACTACAGACTTGTAGTCATACTACATACTACAATCATACTACAAGTTGTGTGTATATATATTAGAAAAAATGTTGCTTCAGCACCCGGAAGCTACCTGTTAAGAGCCACACTTCTACAGAAAGAAACCCAGTCCCTGCCTCCAAGAGATCTATGTTTAAAAAAAGCTAGCTAAGCAAGTGCAAAAGAGGAAATGCTAGAGGAAAACAGCAGAGAGTTAATTACATGCTGGAGTGCCCAGGCCTACAAAAGGTCTGTCACTTGCTATTTAGGGTTACAGCTTTCACCTGGCCCCGGGAAGCAGGGCTGTGTTGTCCTCTGACTCTGGCTTGGTGTAAGCAAGCAGCTCCTCCTGGGTCTGTCACGGTAGTACGGAAGATTAACTTGTTCGTGAAGCAGGTAGGCATGAAAGTGGGTATGGCTGATGGAGCAGGCAGCTCTAGGAGCTGAGCCAGCCTTGCTGCTGTCCCTTTCTTCCATGCCAGTTCTGACACTGCTGGTTAGCCTTTTCCTTCATAGCAGTATTAGTAAGCTCTTACCTGTTCTTACCTTTTGCTTCACAAAAGTGTAGGCGCTTTGTGCTTTGGGGGTTCCTACTCTTTTTCCCAAGCTGATTAAAATTGGTCAAAAGCTATGAGCAGGAAAGAGTCAAATACATATGCATGTAAGCACACATATTTGCTATTCATGTGTGCTGTATGGCTGCCCAAGCCTGGATGCTGTGGGGAAATAAGGCTAAAAAACAAAGATGTCTGTGCGTGTTGTTGGGGTTTCTTCTCATAATAGAGAAGAAATAACTTTTTAAAAGTATTCTTTTTCAAGGGGATAAGCTGGTTTAGTTAAATTTTTTCTTCTCCCTTTTCTAGTTCTTTCTGTTAAAGCAGAGGAATAAATATCCAGAATAAAGAAAAATTAGGTTAAAAGCTGGTGACAAAAAAATGTATTTAAACAAGTCTTCTGCTCAACAACCCCTCTGCCCACAAACCCCACCTCAATTCTGAAAGCTGCTTAAAAATAAGCTGTGCTGCAGTCCCCATTCCGAAGTCAAGTTTTGCCTGGTGACTGTGTGGAGCCTGCTCTATTCCTGTCCACAGAACTGGAGCCTTTGTTGGAGATGAGTGGGTCAAAATTGCTTAACATTCTCTTTATAAAAAAGTAGTTATTTCAGAAAACTGTTGTATTCTGCTGACAGTGTGGCATGAACACCGCTTGAGATAACCTATGTAATTCTCTTGTAAAAGAGAAATCTTGACGCAGGCATTTGCAACTTTTACCCAATAAGCTGATACATCTGGGTATGTTTCTGTGAAGTCCAGAGAAGAGTGTGAATAGTTGTTACAAGAAACTGACTGATGTGTTCTTAAATGTTCCACTGAAGTAACACAGCTTTTACTTTTTGCTAGGAAGCGTGGAGTGAATCACAAGGGGTCCTGTAGCCTGCTCTCCAGCTGTTTGCTGCCCTTCACCAGATGTTCTGAGAACAAGAAACTCTTCGGTGAGACATTTCAAAGTTGCTGCCCCACTTGAAGGTAAATGTGCTGCAGCTGCACTACCGTATCCCCACCTCTTGCATATGTACTTGGGTCAGACAGACAGTGGAGGGGTGGGGGGTTTTAGAAAGTGTGATAAGACATCTTAAGGAGGGTCGGCCTGGAGCCCAGTCAACTGATAAAAGCAAGAATGCTGGTGAGTAAACAGGCGTCTGCAGGCTTGCCCAGGGCTGTAACTATTTATGGCCAAAAGAAACCATGAAGAAAGGACCTCAAGAGCTATTCCTCTACATCTTACCTGCTCTGGCTTATGAAACTCTTCCAGGAAAGTTTGTTTGTGGTTGGTTCAAATTTTTCTGTATTAATTACTCAAAACACCCCAATCTATGTTGTTCTGTACCTCTTGAGAAACTTGTGATGCTGCTGTCAGAGAGGCTGTGCAGGCATCTCTCAGAGCTGAGCAGAGCAGTATGGTATGGCCTGCTGTGAGATGTCCTCCGGTCCCTGGGGCATGTGGCAGCTAGTCTGTTTGAGATGAGGACACGAGCCTGGTGCTGTTGTCCGAGGTCTGGAGAGCCCTTCCAGCGCCCTCGGCAGACAGACCATGCTGTCTGAGAGCTTTTGTGGTAAGCAGTTTGAGAAGCAAACCCGAGTTGCTCTTTTGCTGCTGCCACCAGGTGGCAACAGCGCATTGCAGCCCCATGCTCCTTGCAGGAAGGCAGCAAATAGTAGCATCCACTCCTGCCAAATCCCCGTTACTCTGTTGCTGCTCTTCCCTTTCCTGCGTGGGTCATGCTGTCTGCCTCCCGCAGCCCTTCATGCCGGAGCATGAAGTGGTGCTCAAAGCAGTAACTCAATACTGTGCACTCAGCTTTAAAGCACACATCTCTTGCTTGCAAAACACAAGGGAGTGGCTGGCTGGGGAGCAGGGGAGGTGGTGGCCGGTGGCTAGATCACTGGGACTCTAAGGTTTCCTGCTGTGTGGCCCAGGCCAAGTCTGGTTCAGTTTCTCATGTCTACCCTGGGTACAATAATAGCAATTCAGGCACAGTGAAGGTAAAACAGCAGAGAGTAAAGTGTGTGTCATGGAAGGTGACTGACTGTGCACACAGATGGAAACAGCTGCTAAGTGACTGGGTTACGTGGTGGCTGGATGACATCAGGTCTGGCTCCTCAAACTTTTCTGTACTGCTCCGTGGAGTCATTATGGGATGTTATTTGCAGCAGCAGCTTAGGCACCTTGAGCCTGGAGAGCCCTGAAAAGTGGTAGTACTTTCATAGCATAAACAGAGCTGTGGAGCACAGTGGTTAGCCTTAGAGGGTGTGCTAGGTGTTAAGTGCTCTCCCTGAAGATAGAGTTACTTAGCAGGATAGATGGGTTAAAACTTTACTGTAAAAAGTGCAACGGAATAACTCTCTCAATGCTGCAGTGCTTGTTTGGAGAGGAGCTATTTCTAGCTCCATTAGTATGCTGAGAGGCTGAAGTGGTTTTCTGTATTGTACTTCTGGAGATCAGCGATGTGGAAAAGCACTATTGCTGCATTATGCAGTTAAGCAGTAACACTATAAGAATAGAAGGAAAGTTATCTTCCTGACAAGAAGATCCTTTTGAATTTGTCACCTTCCCAAGGTATATGCTTTTGCCCAGTGCAAAGTGGAGCTTTCAAGCCCTAGGAAAGAATGCACTTGTACAGAGAGAAGCAAGAGTTGGACTTCACCAGCAGTTTTCCTCTTTGCCGTGGTTTATAGTTTGCATATGGACTCGGCCACTGAGCTTCTGTATGCTACTCAAGCTCATGCCAAAACAGTCTCTGCTTGAACTTGCAAGCTACGTTGGCAGTTTTAAATGGGGATGTTCTCCCCACTCACACTTCTTTTTGGTGAAGGTTCTGAATTGCAACAGTAAGTATCTTATCTGAATTTAGCAAAGCAAAGTAGGAGCAGAAAGTGCTCTAAATCAAAATTGCTCCTCCCTTTGGTGTGAGGCATAGGGCTGATTAGTTCTGCTCTACCTGGGTGCATCACAGGTACTAACAGGCATGAAGTGATTGCTTTGTTTTGGCAGTAATGTACTGCTCCGGGCCTTAAACCTTACTCCTTGTAGGAACGCAAGGGGGAATTCAAAGAGAAATCCATACCCTTACAAGATAGATCAGACTGAGCTGGTACTGTAGAAATCCACTTGCTTTGATGATAGCTCTTTGTGAGATCCCTGCTTGTATGGAGACTGCAGCAGACTGTTAAAGCTAAAGTACTCTTGTTCCTGCTTTCAGACTGTATTGCTACAAATCTTGCAATATTGACTGCATGGGGCTTGCTTTCTGCTGATATTGTGGCTCTTAAGGCTGTCTTGAGTGTTCAGCAAAGAAAAGAGCCTTTATCTCCCTATTCTGCTGGCAAAGTGGAATAAGTGAGAGTGATGTTTGCAGCTGTAAAGCTGAGAGTGCAGCTGACTCTCCTGTTGGCTCAGCATCCCCTTGCTTCTCACAGTGACTAATGCCTAAATTAAACTAGGGTTCTTCCAAGCCGAGAGCATGGAGTACTTGTTCTTCCAACCCATGTTCCTGTCTAGTGGTAGAAGACAGTTTAAGATGATGAAGCTGAATCCTGGGCTCTTGCAGACCTCTGTGCTCTGCTGAGGCAGGAACGGATGTGGCTAGTGTAATTCCTGGAGAGCTTTTCGCTTTCCTGCTAGTCTTTCCTGACTTCCCTGGGAGTTGTATGCAGATGGATGGGTGGACCCCTGTTTAATTGAGTGACAAAGGATAGGTGCTGGCATACAGTTTATCTGGGGGATGGACCTGGCACTCACTGAACACTTCAAGAGAGAGTCTTGTCTGGAACCACGGACTATCTATGGAAATTAGTGTAACTGCTTCTTGAAACAGAGGACAAAATGCTCTGCTGGAACTGGTAGCATGACATCATGCTTCAGTTACCTACCTGCTTTTAAACTGCAGCCACTAAATGTGGTTGAACCTGTTTGGAGTTATCCACCCAGGAAAATGAGGAGAAAGAGATGGCACTATCCAGAACTGCGGGAGGAAAGAAGATTGTTTTAATTGCCTGCCTCTTGCCTGTGCAGATTGGCCAAACATCTGCTTTCTCACCCATGTCCAAATGAGGAATAGGAGTATTCAGCTATAATTCTGATAAAACCGCAGTGTGGTCATGCTTGTGTTTACAAAGATCTCTGCAATTGAAAATGACAGCCTAACTCATTCTTCTGAGATGCCTCTGACCCCTTTTGCATTTAAGCTTTCCTCTGTGAAACTTCCACTGCGCCTTTCTGAAGCTTTTACTGTCTGAGCTGACCTGCTTTGTGAGGACAGCTCCAATGAGTGGGAGCCATTTTGGAGACTCCTTGGAAAGGAAACTATGGTTTCTTTTGTGTGTTGAGAACCACAGTTTCTCCAGTGGAGTAAGCCCATTGTAGTGCTGATCCCTGGGTCTGAGTTCAGTATGCAAGGTCTTACGGAGGAAAAAAAAACCCATTCTTTCTCTCCCCAGGTGACTTGATAGCTGTTATTCCCTTGCTGACAGAAGTTTTTTCTTATCAGTACATGTTTTTTATGTCATTAAACTAAATTAAATGTCAACTAATTTATGTCATTAAACTAAATAAAACCGATTACTAGGATGCATGTACATCGGAGAAAAGAACTCCCATGCTGTGCATCCGAGATGCCTTGTAGAAGGGAAAACTAGCAATCCATGTTTTGTTAAGGAAAGATGACTCTTTGCTCATATTTGTCCAGAAACATTTGTAAACATGAAGATGCAGAGCTACCTGATTGAGTGCATAGTTCCTTGAATTAGGATTCTGAAAAGCTTTTTCTGTCCTCTTGTAGCTTTGCACCTTCTTGCTTTACCTGCTCTTTTATGCATCTTTCTGATGAGGGGCTTAGTGCTAGCATCAAACTTCTGTTTATTAATGAACACCTTCTTGGCCTCTGCTGTGTAGACCAAAGCTACCATTAACAGCTCTATCACATGAGTTTCTGCAAGGTTCAGTGATAATTTGTGTAAATTGCTTAGTCTCACACTGCAGCAGCCTGATCTCCTGGCTGCTTCTAGAACTGAAGTTCTCCTTAAATCACAAATATTATATTTCTTCTAACAAAATGCTCTATGCATGTTAGTACCAGCAAGAAATTTTGTGCTGCTTTGGCTTCTGTCCAGAGAAACTGGTCTGTAGTTACCAGGAAATGAGAAATAAGACCTTGAGTGAAAATACACCTTGGGAGTGTGCAAGAGAAATAGAGCATAGACCCTGTGCAGGTCTGTGTGAAGCTGATTTTGCTCTGATAACTCACGATGAGCATCATCTACTTGTTTTAAATCAAGAAGTTATGTCTGTTAAATGACTCATGCTGTACATCTACCCTACTTTACGACTTCTACTAGAGGGGCACCTCTGCCCCTTAAACAACAAATGTTTGGCAGGAAGCATACAAGATGGCACGGTGGCTGCCTGTCTTCCTCACGGCGGGCTGTGAGAGATGTGCTTAACTGCTCCCAGTATCTTGGCTGTAGTGGAAAGCTCACTACATGGGAGGGTTTCTCGCGTTGCTTTCCCCTCTCCAATGCAGCCGCTCTTAAATGCGTGATCTGATTATGTGTGTGTTATTTCTCACTGTCTGTGCCACACAGAATGATGCTAAGCTCACTCCCTCTCTTACAACCACTAACACTTCACTTACAATTACTGAAGTAACTATGCATTTCAGCTGAAATTAGTCACTTGAATGAGATACCTCTCTTCCCCAGAACTGTAGTTTTATGTATTTCCACTTCATTCTTTGAAAACACTTCCCCTAATTCTAGTTTCACTGATTAACCTCCTCCTTGCTGCTGAGTGACTTCAGATTTAAGCTGGCTAGAGTATTGCTGGTGTTCCTTCCCTGTATGAGCTGTGGGATACTGCACTCTTATTGCCAGTTCGCATGCACCTTCCTCAGGTGAAATTTCTGGAATGTTAAAGGGAACTTTTAGTGCAAGTTTTCACTTAAAGTTTATTCATGTAGGTAAGTAAATATTTCACAGAATCATTTAGGTTGGAAAAGACCCTTAAGATCGAGTCCAATTTAAGCCCTTTCTTTGCTGTAAAACAAAAATATTAGAGCTGTGAGCATCTGTTGAAATTCTGAAGTGATGTAAAGCACACCAGAGTGATATGTGAGCATCTTGCAAAATACAAGCAAACAGCATTGCTTATGTTGAGGTTGTTTGTTAGGCCTTTTGTGAAAAGTCATTCGTCTTGCCCAATATGTAGTAGATTTTTTTTATTTTTTTCTCCCCTACCTCCTCATAGTCAAATTACAAACTGAACTAGCTCAATAAGAAAGGCTTCTCTGAGGTTGCAACTTCTCTGAAGTTTTGACTTCCTCCAAAGGCTGTTGGCCTCAAGCTACATATTCATTTCAACACTTGACTCAGTTCAGTAGCTGGATAAAGTGTTCTGTGTTGTGTGGGGGGTTTGTTTTTGGTTTTGGTTTTTTTATTGTCTCGGAAGCTTTTCTGCATTCTAAAAACCTTTTCAGCTTCATGTTTGCTAGTTTAGTTTAGCACAAAAAAATAGAAATAAAATTATGTCTTTTTCTTTAATTGCATTTGTATGAATGTTCAAGGGGATGTACGCTAGCAACATGAAGTAAAAATAACCTAATAAGTAGAAAACACCCTGGACACATTCAGATTTCTGATTTGTATTAGCTGTAGAATTGCTTAAATACACATCACTTTCCTCCTTTATAGCTGAGAAAGAAAACATAGCATTGAGCTGTGTTCAGATGCAAATAAACAGGTCTTAATTCCTGCAAGTCTGAGACTCACCCTCTCTTAAAACAAATATAAACCCAGATTAAAATCAGTGACCTCAAACAAGATTTCCTGCTTGCTGATTCTTACGTATGATTAAAATTGACTTGAATCACTTTGAAGTGGGTCCACCCTGAGCATCTTTGGTAATGGCTTTTAACATCTGGCCAGATGTTTGCTGTTGTCATGCCAGTGTGCAGTGCTAGAGTCTGATGCACTGGAGGAGATGTGCAGGCTGGGCAAGAAGCAGAGCACGAAGAGCTTCTTGGCCCTTGTTGAACTGATGGTCCAAGACCTGTAGCAGATTTTTCCCAAGAGCCCAGAAAAATAACGAGGATGCGCTGTGGAGCCTAGGAAGGGACCACTAACGATGATGGTGGGGTTTTCCTTTTTCCCTAAGCAGGGGTAGGTATATGTATCACGTCATCCCAAACATTCAGAGCAGCTACTGCACCCAGCTGCCTGTTCATGTAAACACTCTGGTTCAAAGGTTTCCAATTGAAGTAAGGGAGATGACGGAATTCAAAGTCAACAAATGTAAGTTAACCCTGCTTTGGACACCCACTTGATGAAGCTCATGTTTCAGCCAGAAGGAAGGAATTGCTTTTGTCCTGGCTATTGTACATGCCTGATTTGGATATCTCAATGTCAGGTAACAAAAAGTTGCCATCTCTTTTCTTCCCCACCCTTTTAATTAAAGTCTCTTGCATCAAAAGTCATGAAAGCTGTCATCTTAAAAGTGCTGGGAAACCCAGGCATGCTGAGCAATCGTTGCTTTTGTGGAAGGATCTGTTGATTACCTTCTGTGAGCGTTTCTGTGTCTTCTACAGTGGACTAGGAAGCTCCAGATCACCACAGCTGCATTTTTATATGCAGAAACAATACTAGCGCTATAGTTTCATGAACATTTGTCTTGATGGCAAAACTGAAATTGTTTCTGTCTGCTTGTAGCTATCTTGGTTGTACTAATGCAACTCTGTCTGCAGATGTGCTTTGGATTGAAGGTTTATTGCATCCGGATGAAAAATAACCGGCCAGCTCCCTGAATCAGTACACAGTGCCAGTGAACACAAAATTATAGCAGTGCAATTAGGAAGGACAGTTTGGGAATGGGTATGAGCAGCTGGAGGTGAAGGTTGCTTTAGCTGACCCTGCTGCTGAAAAAATCAGCCTTATACTGCCCCACTGAGTAAGAGGGGTAAATCTTGTTAACCAAAGCAGTCTTGAAGAAAATTTTTGTCAACATAGAGTTCTACAAACTCCTGGGGTGTAAGGAGTGTGTAGAAACACTTTGCTGGCAGTCAGGGTGGAACTGTGCATCCTAATGGCTGAAATGCTGCATGGCATAATCAACTGCATATGAAGGAATCGCGCGCTCAGAATTTGATCTGTGCAGAGACGTCGGCCTACCCTCCTTGTCTGACAATTTGAAAAGACAGATATTTTTTTTAAAAGGATAGTTGCTGCCCTGCCCGGCACTAGAAGCTAAGACTGAAGAGCCTGAAAGTCAGTAAGGGTTTAATTAAAAGTAGGGCTACATTCTGGATATGCAAAATTTGAGTCTAAATCCCTTGGAGCATGTTGAGGGCATGAAGATGTGTGCAGGGTAAAGAGTCCTGCCTTGTGGTTATCAGATCCAGCAATCCATTTGCTTGTGTAGGACATGTCCGTGCCCCAGCACATTGTCTCGAAGCAGCACATAAATGCATCAGAGCTCATAAATGCTGCTGAGCCGGTGCAGAAGTGCCTGCACCCGCTTCAGGCTCTTGAGATTTCAGGATCATTGCAGGCAGAGGCACCTGCCTGTCTTCATCTGTCCACGTGCGTGTTTCCTGTGCAGAAGTGTAAACTGATTCCCAAACCTTGTGGGTGATCAGTCGCTAGAATGAGACAAAGGCTTATCCTCTGCCTTTGTGGCTTAGAGCTTGAAAGGGAAGAGTCCTCTTTGCTTTCTTGGGGATAGTGACCTCATTAGGTGTTTTCTGCCTTTTCTATTTTGGTGGTACGGTATGTAAATATTTTATTTGTGTTTCAAAGCAAAGCTATAGCTGTCGAACAAGTTAAAACTTCTTATTTCTTCTGTGTGTCTGCCTTCTTGGCTTATGAGATGATCTGTTCAGTAAAATGTGTCATTTTGAAGCAAATTAGAGGATACGAAACCATGAAAACAGTTATATCTACTCAATTAGGTTCTTAAGCTGATGATGCAGCCTCATCAAAGTCCTAGATTTAGCTAGAAGCTGCTGTTTTACAGTGGACAGCTGGTACCTGAGTAGCAATGTTTGGTTAAACTCTTCTCAGGCAACATTTCCAGAATAAGATTCAGGAATACTGGTAGACATGTTCTATGATTCAACTTATGGTACTGCTTTCTAACATTAAATTCATGCTACAGTTTCCCCTTCGGTGTGTTTGTATGTCAGTTCTGGAGTGCACTGTATCTTTGTTCTGCCTCTGTCAAAACATACATGTAACAAGGAAGTTGTGTCTGGAAACAGTGGTAGTGAGCATGGCAGTGGGTTAAGAGCAGATAACATTGGGTATTGGTGATAATCCATGTCAGAAACCTAAGTAGTAGATTGGTTGCTAAACTTGATGCATTTAAGTCACTAGACCCGTATCCTCATGAAGGAGAACAGTCTAAAGGCTGTGGAACGTAACTTCACTGTGACACAGCCTCTTTGGTCTGGCACGTGACACTTGGCACTGCAAAATCCTGCTCCAGCGTGATCCTGATATGCAAGTAACACAAGTAACTGGCTTTCAGGAGGCTTTGAATCAAGCCCTTCAGAAATGAGAGAAAGGTTCAAAACGCCTCAGTATTTTGCTTGGGTTCCATTAAGCTGCTATTTCCATGCATTGTTTTCCTGTTGCAGCTGGCAAAATATTTCTGTATAAAAAGTTTCTTCTAGCCTCCTTGCCCCTCCTGTATGGTTTTGCAACCTAAAACCTGACATTGTAGGTGTTTTCATAGTGGTAAGTGATAACCTCACAAACACAGAATTGAAGTATTGCTGCAAAAATCAGACAGGAAGAGGCAGTGGGGAGAAGATGGTATGTTAAAACTGGGTGAGATAATGCAGAAGAAGGTTCAGGGATGGTTTGGTAGAAGGCTTTGGTCTGGTTACAGTGCCAGTGGTTTGCCAGAGCATCTTCTCTCTGAAGGGAAACCTCTTGTAGCAGGCGGGGGCTAGTGGGGTTGTTTCCCAGGCTCTCTGGCTATGAACTGTGTGTCTCTGGCATCCCTCTGCTTCTCTGAGCCCTTACTCTGCAGGTGTTTTAGAACATCAGATCTATGTGTTACAGTGTGTAGTTTCTGCTGGAATTGTTGTAGGCTGTGTGAAGTGGTTGGGATTGGCACTGTGAGGTGAAACAAAACAAGACCTCTGATAGAAACCAGGCTGTGTGAACACAAGGCTGGAAATGACCTCCTAGGGCACTCAGGGTTATTCTTGTGCTATTGCAGGAAACCATATTATGCAGACCCTTTCATAAGCTTAGTGTGCTCACAATTAGCTAGCTATTTTGCTTCCACTGCAACTGTTAAAAGGCCCTTCCAGAGACTTACTTATCTAATGGTTAAACTATTTAATATTGAGCATAAGCTGTCCACATTTAGACTATTGCTGTGTTCTCACTGATGTGGTTTCTTCAGGGTTTGCTTCCACTTGACGTACTTATAAAATGTAGTCATATCACTGTGGTCCCCTGGTTTTACTAAATGAATGCTCCAAGCTGTTTTGGTCACCCTGTTGGAGATAGGCAGAAGCTGTGGTGTGGATCCTGTTGTTCCAGCCAGAACACTGTCATGCTAGTAATAGCTACACTGTGAACAGTGGTTTTGCGTGATATAAGCTGTTTCTGCACTGTTTCCTGGTACTTCTTTGCCACAAGGGTTCTTCCAGTATAGATCTAGCCTCTAAGTGTTGTAGCCTAAACATACTATGGAAAAAGGGGCTCAGATTACACTGGCAGCTCTTTGGATTGTAACACCCTGATCTTTTGCAGTCAGCTGAGCACTGTATGCTGTGGTTTCATCTATTTTTACTGTATAGGGGTATCTTTCAGTGTGAAGCTGTATTTTTAGTGTGTAAATAATATAGGTAGAATACCATGCACTTTTTTTTATACAAGGTTTGGTTTATTATACACAGCCTTCACGTTTCTAGTTTTTGTGTCTTTGCTGCAGGGTGGAAGTTGAGGGGGTGCTGCATGCTGTGACAGTCGGGCAGGGAATACATGGGATGGGTTTGGCACCTGTGGAGAGCTGGAAGGCACTGTGGCACTTGCATATTTGCCAGAGTTCTTGGAAACATTATCATTAGTTAAGCAATACTGATATTTAAGCACTCATCTTTGTCTCAGAGCTCTAGTGAATAGGGGCAGTTTAAATAGGACTAATGTTTCAAGCTGTCAGCTGCTGCAGGAAGCTAAGATGTAATTTTTAATGATTTTTCAGACCATCAGGCGCACTCTGCAGAGAAGGGGTGGTTTAGGGATGGGCAGTAGCACCGGATCTCTGGAGTCTTGATTTCAGCTTCTATGGGACAGGCCCCTGTCTATAGCGACTATATTTAAATTTGAGGAAGGCTAGTGGATAAAAACAAATTTCTGAGAGAATCTTGGAGCAAATACTGCTGGTGCTGAAGATGCACAGTCACTATTGCCGTCTTAACATGATCATATCAAGCTAAGCCAGGGGTCCCCACCTGACTAGTGCTGGATACACATACCTCTCCTTAACCCTGCTCATTTCCCAGAAGGCAACAGCTCAGAAAGAGGATCTGTCACTGGAGGGAAAACAGGCTTTACTACATCCCCCTTCCCAACGCAGCAGGACACTCTCCAGCAATCCACTTAATGGCAGACCAAAACATACGTTCTGTTAAGCCTGCGTGTGAGTTGTATGTTGGATGCTGGCCAGAGAATTTGATACATCATATAATAAGGCTTTTTCATGCAGTTCATTTGTTCCTTTTTATTACTCAATTTTGAGACTGGCAGTGGTGCAGGTTGTGCTTGGGGGTTTTATTGTGATCAACACCTTGGAGAGCTGTACTTGCCTCTGTCTTTTCTCAAAGGTGACAAGCAAGAGATGGCAACCTCTTGCTTCTGACCTCCTTTTGGAAAGGTTGTATTTTGAACATGCTGCATACCCAGTTGTTAATCTACAAATTGTTATTTGTTGAGGAGAATTTGTGCTTGGGCTGGTAGAATTTCTTGTCTGCAGGAAACTTCTATTTCTAAAACTTCTTTTGTTTCAAATCATAACACAAAAAGCCAACTCTATTGAGTTGAAATGGTATCACACACACACGGAAAAAAAGTTGAACATTCTGGCATCAATACACTAATGTTGCAACAGAAGTTGATGTTGAAATTAATTTCTAAGTATGTTGGAACTAATTGAAATGTTTTCCTTAGACTTTATATGTTAGTTTTCTTAACACACTGAGATGAAATGGACATGTTCCTGCAAAACACTTCATTCTGGACAAACTATTTCCTATCAGCAAACCCACTTCATTTTTTTTAACCAGACTACTCATAGTTTGGGAGAATGCAAGCACCACTTGCTTTAGCCCTGAGCCATAGCTCTCTTTGTTAATCACCTCCACCATTTAGGATTGAACTGGTGTGACTAGCCCACTGCTGAAGTATGACATCCTACAGTTGCCCAACTCGGGTACCATCTGAAAATGCCTGGCCAACATCAATTCTGCAAAAGCCGCCACAGGAATTCACCAGGAGCTGTTCCTACTTCAGCAGTGCATTCATTGCTGTCTGTTACATGGGGTAACCTGGTCCAGAAATTATGCTCCTACTCTCATGCCAAAGATGAGTCCTCGAACGAAGCCCCTGTGCACTTGCAGTAGAATAACAAAGAACCTCCTTAAGAGAGAAGAAAGGGGAGGAGAAAGCATTGCTCTCTGGCTATAGCAACCCCACCTCCTGGTTATTTCATCTTCCTTACAAGGCTAAAGCTAGAAGCTTTCCTTTGCCGCCTGGGTCACTTAAAAGCAGCAGAGCAAGCCCTGAGGATCCCAGTGGAGTGCAGCCGGGATGCGAGGCTGATGGAGAAGGGAAAGGAGGCACTGGCGTGAGCCCTGCAGAGAGCACAGCTGAGAAGGCTGGTGCTCTCCAGAGGAGAAGTGTGACAGTATCCTATGAATCCTAAACCAGGTGTTCATTGATGCAGATCTTCCAAAGAAACATGAAACCAAACCCAAAAAGAAATCACTGAGGGGGAAAAAGTGCAACATGAGAGGTAAATATATTTTTCATTGGGAAAAACAAAAATAACTGGCTTTATTTCATTTGGAAATCGTTATTGTAAGTAGATGTCTAAAACTAGGGACTGAAAAATACTAACATCTGAATAAAGACTTTGGTCTGACTCCGACTTCAAAAGCAGCACTGGGTTAAAAAGTCAGATCAACAGATGAATTCAGGTGCCTCTGAAGAAATTTTTTAATTCACACCTGAAAACTTTTTTAAAATCTGCTTTTCTGTTTTGCTCTCTGCTATTGCTAAAGGTTTTTGAGAAGTAGTATGCAT
>NW_008824715.1:401354-410252 GCF_000699105.1 Pygoscelis adeliae
GTGGGGGGGGGGGTGTGCAGAAAAAGAGTGGCAGAACCAAAACCTAAACTGAGAATGTGGTAAACTGCCTCCAGTGAGACGTTTCAAATGCTTCCGTACCTCTGTTCTTGCACTAGTGCCATTTCTTCAGAAAGATCCATGACCTACTGAGCTGGAATGTCTGTTGACATCTGGTTGAGGTTATGGTAGCTGGTATTTGAGATTCAGTTTTTTCCAGTTTAATTGAAACAAGCTGAGATTGTCTACACATTCTATGAATTGTTTCCACACTCTGACCATCTAGTCTCTCTGAAGGGTAATTCTAGAACTGCTGAATCTGAACTGGAAAAGAGGAAACACCTTGATAGTTCAAAACTGCAGCCCTTCCAAGGGTCACGCTGCCAGTGAAAGTCAGAGCAGCTGAAAGGTGGAAGACGTTGCCCCTTGTCTGTGAGATGCACTGAGACAGATGTTTTGCAAATACGATACTACTGACTTTAGCGTAACTGTAAGGTATAATACTTGGGCTTCTGATTTACATCTTTGTAATGCTAGAGGACTTACAGATGCTTTTATTCACCAGGTAAAATGAAAAACTGGCCTTTTGAGAATAGCTGCTGGGAGCTGTGACAAACCAAGAGACCAGAGGATTACTACACAGCTCCTGCAAATTCTCATCTAAGGCATTGGCTCAGCCTTCCAGCAAGTGTATGCTGAGGTGTGAGTTCAGCAGCCAAGGATGGAAGTGCTACGCCGTTCCTCAGTCTTTGCTGCAGAGGTGATGGAGGTTTTTGACAGGTCTCCCACTGACAAGGAGCTTGTGTCCCAAGCCAAGGCTCTCTGCAGAGACTACATAAATTCGAGGCTAATTCGAGCGGGTGTCAGCTGGAGCAAACCTGAGTACAATGCACCAGTGCCTGGCGGTAAGCTGGCTGAGGTGTCCGCCATACTGCTGCGACTGGGTAAGTCCCTGCGGGTATAGGTGGGAACTGAAACTATATGGAGCAATTCAGACCAGACTAAGGTTTCTGGAACTGATGAGCGCCAAGAGGCTTTTCATATGATGATATAGAGGTTTTTCTTCTCCGCTTTGGGCATTTAGATTTGTTTTTGATGATCTTTCCTAAACAGCTCCTTTACTTGCATTTCCTCAGTCCCTTGGAGCACTGCTCAGCACAGTGTTTCTGCAGAGCTGCTTTTTTCTGAGGACTTGCAACAACTTAAAAGCATGATGCAGTCCAAGAAAGCCCAACAGCAAACTAATTTTATCTGCATAAGACTCCAGCTGTGTAACAGTTTTCACAGTAGTTTCAGTAGTCTTTCTCAGCTTGGCATTTTAACAGGTCTTGCAGTGTTTTCTCCAGACGCGGGTGACTTGGCTGCCATGACGCAACCCAAGCTGGCATCTTAGTAGAGTACTGCTGCCTCTAGACTTGAGCTTCATCAGTTGCTCACCCAGCTGTGAGGACATTTAATTTGAGGGTAGTTGCTTAGACCATGTGCATTGGAGATTTTATAAAAGCTGCTTTTCAATGACAGTGTGTTTAATTTTCCTTTGCCTACCTTAATCATTCATCAGGACATGAGTTTTCTTGTGTTTTGTTGGAGCAAGGAGGAGTTGGCTGATGTTGCCTGGCATACACTGCCATTCAGTGCCCAAACTAGCCAGCCCCGCTCGTGGCCAGATGACTGCCAAGGCTGCAGGGAGAGCGATTTGAAGGTTATGCCTGTAGGCTGCTACATGAAGACATGCTCTGGAGTTGTGCTTGTACCAGGAGCACCTTCTAAATGCTGACAGTTGCCTGGCCTTTTGCTTTAGGTTTTAGCCTCCTGCGTGCTCAAGTCTAGCTGTTTGTCTTTTGGGATCCCGACACCCTCATACTTGGAAGTTGCTTCCAACGTCCCTCTTTGCCTGCAGGCTGTTCAGATCTGGCTTGGAAACTACCACTAGCATTTGCATCTGATTTAATTACACCAAAGTTCAAATAAGTCCAGTGAAGTAACCTTTAGCTGGGCCTAACAAACTCAGGAGCAGGCTGGTCTCCCCGCTTTCTCCCCTTTCTTTCTACTTCTGTTTGAGATTATTGCAAATTTCTCTTTAAGGCATAGCTGTGTTTCTTTTAACTGACTTTCTTTCGTTCATTCTTTTTCACTTTTTCTCTCCTATGCTGACTTTACTTCTATTTTTGTTTCCAGTGGTTGTTTGGTCTTTGGGGTGTTTTTTTTTTTTGTTCTTTGTCAATCTCTCTGCCTCTTTGTCCTCCATTTCTTCTCTGCCTGACTTGGAGGTTGAGATTTGTTTGCTTTCAACCAGATCTTCTGTGGGTGGCCAGGAGCATGTTGAAGGGCAAGCAGGTGGCAGACTGGATCTGAAGGCGTCTCCTGGATGACTCTCCTGTTACTTATTCGTGTCCAGATGGAAAGATTTGGCTGGTAGTCCCAGGAACTTGGTGCTTTCTCTGAGCAAATCTGTTTGGAGAGCGCCATGTGGTACCAATGCAACAAGAAGGGTTGAGCAGTCCTTCTTATTAGGATGAAGAGTTGTTTCCATCCTGTTTGTTCAGAAACTCTGCCTGCCACGTGGCCTGTCCCTTTCTTTCCCCTTTGCTGCTATAACCAGTACAAGGCTGAGTCGTATCCAGCCACCTGCCAGGAACAGTAGTCCTTAACTGCTTACTAAGCAGTGCAACAAGCCAGATGAGTTTTTTCTCCGTGGTAGTACTGAGAAGCCTGTGGAGATAAGAAGTTGGAGTATTTCGTAGCCCTCTTGCATGTAGGGAGTCCAATGAACTGGCTGGTGGGCCAGCAGAGGTGCTGGGCACAGGTGATGCAGTTGCAGTCTTGGAGTGAAAGCCCATCAGCTCAGTGAGGCTTAGCAGCTAATTAGTGCAATTAACAAGTCAGAGGTGGCAAAACCTAATGAGACACTGCAGACCAACCTGCTGTATGTGTCAGAGGTCTGGTTTATCTGAACTTGTCTATTCTGTGGCCAAGACCCAGGCAAGTGCCCTTTCACCTCTGCACTGAGCTTCTGCATGTGGGAACTGTCACTGCTGCCCTCCTTGTTCCTCCATGATTACTGGAGGGAGGAGGAGAAGCACAGAAATTGCTCTAAATGTTGCAAAGTGTGCAGTTGGGCATCTGAACATGGACACCAAAGACTGCCACCAATGTAACATGCTGCTGGAGAAGTCCAGGGGCTGCCAGGGCAGGGAGTCTCCATGAGCCTGGGACTGCTTTCCTGTGCTTTTCTTCCCCTGCCTGCTTTTGTCTGCTCTGTGCATTGCTGCAGGGCAGGGCCTGCTTTAGCAGCATGTGTGCCTCCAACCAAAACCTGATCTCATCTAGGGCCTCCAGGCACTGCTTGTTAAAAGCTGTAGCAGTGGCAGGCTACCAAGTGCTGATCCCAGCCTCCCATGCCTCCCTCTCGGTTAACCACTGGCAGGGCTATCCCCGTTTCCTTGCATTTACAGGGAAGCCTGTGTGCTCCCTGCAAGGAGAAAACAGATGTTGAGTAGTGCAAGTAATGTTTCCTCTTATCAGGGTTGACCATGTGTTGGCAGGGTTTCCTCTTGCCATCAAATTGTGTGGGAGAATCACACACACACAAAGGGCCTGGAGAGCTCATCTGTGGAATTCTGTAGAGCTGGGCTTTGCCTGTGCTGTGTGCCAGTGACCAGTTAGATGAATTAAGGCCCAGTGACATGACTGATAAAGCTAATGACTCTATAACAAGCTCCTGACTAGGGTGTCATCTTCCTCTTCGGTCCTCATCTAAATGAAATTTTCAGGAGGATCAGTTGCCCCAGTTGCAAGTCATCTGGGTCCTGCAGTAGGACATAAAGGGGTTGTGACAGCTCTCCTGTTCCTCTGGGTGCTCCAGAGCACCCTTGTGCAGGAGAAGGATGCAGAGTGTCCTTCTAAATCTAAACCAAATAGGATGCTCCATGCACAAAGGGCCTTGGTCCCATGCAATGTTTGTGTTGTGTAATGCTTCTACAGCAGCTGTGCAACCCTCATTAAGTATCTGTGAACCCCTATAGAGAGATAAATCCATTGGAAACTGGGCTTTATTAATTCTACTACTCAAAAATGGTTTGTTTTGCTACAGAGGAAAAGCTTTACTGCTGTTGCCCAAGCTCCATAGCACAAACCTGTGGGAGGAGGTTCTCTGCTTGTCCTTGGTATTTCCATCTTGGTCTTCAAGCTAGCCTAACACCTCCAACCATTTCCCAGCTGGGGAGAAAACAACCTGGAGGTTAAAGCATGTGTATGTCGGGAGCCTTGTTGCTGAGGAGTCAGCCAGGCAAATGAATGTCTCTTTAACCATTTGGAGGAGAGAAAGAACTCCAGATCATCACTCAGTGCCTGCGTGAGTGTAAAATAGCTGAGCTGATAGTCTCTCTGCTCAGTTAATGTTGTGCAGCTCTGGGTGGATCCTTGGCTTTCATCAGCCTCCAGCATTCTTTAGTCGCTCTCATCTTGAGGCTTTTTTGTACAAGTCTGATGGGGTGTTGAGAAAGGGTGTATCTCTCAAAAGCTTATGTAGATGTACATGCCTCCTTTTCGCTTCTGAAGAAAAATGAGATGGCTTTGCTTATCTGAGGCCTGCCTCCTGTGTTGGAGGAAAGGCAGGCATCCAGCCTGGGAACATCATTTATATTGGGGATTACTGCAGCCACACCACTGGTACAGGGCCACTGCCTGTCCCCACTCCCTTTAGAAGTCCCAGGCACAGGGGATATTAGGAAAGCATGGTGCAGGTGGCAGGGGGTTGCATCTAAATGACCCTAAGTGCTCTGCTGCCTGTTTAAAATAAGGTGGAGCTGGGGTTAAGTCTCTTCGACTGGAGGAGTATGTGGGGTGGCCCCAGCTGTAATTCCTACACAGTGAGAGCAGGACTTGGTGTTCTGCATGCTGATGCCTGACTGTCTGTTTTGTAGGGGATGAGCTGGAATACATTCGCCCCAACGTCTACCGGAATATCGCCCGCCAATTGAACATCTCGCTGCACTCGGAGACAGTGGTGACGGATGCCTTCCTGGCAGTAGCTGCGCAGATTTTCACTGCAGGTACTGTGCCCTGACAGATATGCAGACAGGGCTGGGCAGAAAGGAACAGGATGGAGCCACCTCTCTCAGAGAAGGCATGTTTCTGGGATGGCCTGCAAGGTGGGGCATGGTTTCTGAAAGGGCTGTGGGCAGTTTGGCAGTGTGCCCTGCTTTAATGATTTAATGAGAGCTCCTCTATGCTCTGTTGTTCTGGCTGGGAAATGCCCTGTTTTATTATATCCTCCTGGCAGGTTCTTGCTCATTCTAGAAGGCATCTGCCCTTCCTCATTAGGAGGTGGTGTTACCTCATTGCACAGGGAGGTCACTCATTCCAAGCTCCTTTGCTCACCATTGGCAACTGGAGAAGATTCATTACATGGGAGTTTCCCTTGTTCCAGCTCATGCTGCTGATGCTAGGAGCCAGAACCAAATCATCACAAGGGAGTTCCTCTCTTTCTGGCTTCCTTTTCCCCAGCAATAGCCAGAACTGCAATGGAGCCTGCTGCTTCCAGTTGTTGCTTCTACTTTCTCATACTCAGAGAGACAGGAGCCTCGGCCCTCGAGGCTAGCTGTTCCAGACAAGCGGTTGCTTTGAGCTTTCTCACTGCTTAGACGTGAATGTTCTTCTGCTTCTGTTTGGCTGGTCCCAGAGATGATTGTCAAAAGCAAAGGTACACTCTGTGCTCTGTTCCTGCGAGGGAACCTCAGCCTCCCTGAAAACAGTCCCTGCCTGTGACTGGGAATGAGTCTCGGGGATTCAAGGGAAAAGAAACATTTTTTTACATGCAGATTTATGTCAGGCAAGTCCTGACACGATTGTAAGTTTTCTGCAATGTCTTGTTGTGTTGTCCCTGGAAGGGACAGTAGGTGTTAGAGACTGGAAACAAACAAACAAAAAACAACAAAAAAGGGAAAAGACAAAGACAGCTACTTGCTAACAGCATAGTAGTGTGAAAACACTGGATCCAGTGACATTGACATGGGAAGTGTCACAGGAGGCAGTGATTCTTGTTACTTTGGGAGTAGTTAGTACATGATAGAAGTCCAGGTTTCTGTTGTACTTTCAAATAGGCTTCCTCACTCAAAACCTTTTTATCTTCACAATCAGTGATGCATCTTTATGCATATGAACTGCATGGGAACCACTGACGCCCTAGAGAAGCCCTGTGCTGACATTCTGGACTTCAGATCTGAAGTGTGTTGTGGTGGAGAGCACAGATCCTCTCCAGAATCACAACAGATGACAAAATAGATCTGAGAGAGACTGCAAAAGCACGGCTCTCAGCAGGTCTAGTAGGGCAGATTTACTCCCCAGATCAGGGAAACTGAAGCTGTGCCATAAGAAATGGATGGAATTGGATTCTGTAGCTAGTACTGCAGCCCTCGGCATCCTTTCAGAGCATGCCTGGAATGCAGATTGCCTTTGCACTGGGCTGACTTGGGAGGCCATATGGGCTCAGAAAGCAAGAGCTAGGCAAGTATGGCAGGAATGTCTGAGTGTGGCTGTGTTCAAAGTTCAGGTGCCCTGTCTTGTCACTTAGTGCTGAGCCTTACTTGCATCAAGGCTTACAGAAAAATGAAGATCAATTTTGCAGGCTCAGGTATTTGTATTGCAGGTAAGTAGGTTATCTTCTTAGATGACTATAGCTAACTACATCAGAACTGGCCTACCTCCAAAGCTGAAGTGACACAGGAAACTAAGCCAGAAGGGTGGGTGGCTGCAGGTGGAGCAGACTGTGCATGCTGCTATGCTGCATAAACATGATGGAGGAAACAGGAGAAAGCCCTGCTGGCTTCTGGGAGTCCTGCTCTCGCCGGTGTATATTGATAGATTCATTGAGACACGCATTTTTTGGAGTTCTTCAACTTCTCAGCTCAGGAGTCAAGTGAAAAGTGTGGATGTTTTAAAATGTTTCTCTTGAAAGTAAAGCTAGAAATTGTTAACTCTTGGTTCTAAACTTGGTGTTTTCAGGGTAGTAAGAATGGGATCTGGACTCAGCCCTTTGAGGCTGGCAGTGCTAGAGACTTTGGGAACATGGTAGAAGCCCAGGCTCAAGCTCTGTTGTTAGTTCTGCCCCTTATCTGGGGACACCATGCTGCGTAAATGGCTGGTAGTTGGCTGGCTGCACATGGGGTGGATTCAAACCTTCCCAGTGCTCTGTATGCTCTGTTTTTTCTTCTTTCTCATCTCTGCCTCAGAGCAACTAACAGGATAACCTGTGAGCATGAAGCTGGGGTTGTGTATTCAATTGCTTTTATCAATTCATTGTTGTAATTTCTCTTGCTAGAAGGCTGCTGAGAGGCAGAGGGGGAGGAGTTTGCTGATTTTTAATGTTCCTGGGTCTCAACTGCAGTCTCAAGACTCAGTATTTAATGCTAAATCCAGCAAATCAGAGTTGGCTGTGGCAGCCAGACATTCATTCCTAATTTTTTTCATAGTTCAGAGGAAAGAGGCTCTTATTGAGCAAAGGAAACCAGAGATTCAAGTGTAGTCTGAGTTTTTGTGCCAATTGCCAACGACTAAAGCATCTCAGCCTGTTTTTCACTGTCCAGTTTATTAAGAAAACAGCTACAGTCTGGCACTGCAGTGCCTAGACAGTCTGGGGAGCCCCATTGGTCACTCGCAATGCCTTTCCAGCAAGGGAGTGGGGGATTTTGACCCTATCTTGCTGGAGAGGTTTTCTCCTTAATCTTTTACATGGCCGCCTTCCACACTCTGGTCTGGTTTTGAGTCTTTACACTGTAGCTCTGGCTGTGCTCACTTCCTGTCCACGCTGTCTGCAAGTCTTGACTAAGCACAATCCCTAGATGGACCTGTCAAGAAGGCAAAACTGAGGACATCTGGCATCCTTGTTGGTCCCACTGCATGGGTACGTTGTGCCATATTCGACTTTAGAGCATTGTCTATTCCAGTTATCTCAGGTTTGGCTCTTCTCTGGTGTAGCAAGGACAGCTTGAATCCCAATTACAGCAAGATTAACAGCTGAGAATATAGGCAGAAGGTGAGCAGGTCACAGAGCATGGTAGCACGCAAGCTGTATTTTGCTTCTCTGTTTCCATACAACCTGTTAGTTATTCAGGGTGAGGAGAGCCCATCTGTGTGGAGACTAGCACCGCAGAGCCCTGACTTGCTTTGGATGTTGAAGGATCTGCAGCAGCATCGCCTCTGTGACAATACCACTGGTTCTGGTGTGGGGCCCAAAGCTGCTCTGGAGCCAGCAGGAGACTTTCCACTGACTTTAACAGCCTTTGGATTGGGCCTGGCTGAGCTGGCATTTACATTAGCTGTTTAAATAAATCCCAGAAGGCAGGGGTCACTTGTTGGAAAAACAGAAGAGAAAAGGGAGATGAATTTTCCTTTCCTAAGGGAAACAGTTTCCTCCAGTTAGTAAGAGCTGCTAGGCATGAGGGCTCTCTCAAAGCTTTCATCCTGGCTTTGTATTGCTTCAGGTGCTTATTAGTTTTTAATCGAGTGCTTGGGCTGAAGTGAACCCTGTACAACAGGAATGCATGGTTAATGGTTCTAGGGAGAAAATACTTTCCCCTGCAGGGCAAATGCTGTTAGAAATGCATCCCGCTGCTTCCTCATCACTTAGGCCTTATGAGTTGAGCTTCCTGCCTTGCGCATGTCCTTCTTGGCTTCTTTCTCTCCACCAGAGGAAAGTATATTGTGTCTGGCTGTGTCCTCCCAGCTGTTGAAATGTAGCACTTGATCATGTTTCTCTTAGGTCTGATTTGAAAGTCAGGCTTTGATGCTGAGTGGAGCAGAGAGAAGTTTATTTGAGTAACCTTGGATAGTGTGGTGCTCCAAGACTCTGCACAGTCATGTCTCATGGCTTCTTGAGCCCTGGGGCAGGCAAGCTGATGT
>NW_008824715.1:410271-415251 GCF_000699105.1 Pygoscelis adeliae
TTTCAAGAGCAGTCCTCTCCTGCTAATTAATTTTCCCCTGGGCTCACCAGTGTTTACATACCTTCAGCTCCATGACTGGCCTTGAGTCTGCAACTTGTATTTCTTACTTTTTAAAATGCCTTCTAAGCAGCTTTTCACATTTTCCGTGTCCTTTTGTTCCATCTCTGTGAGCAGAAGTTTCAGAGCTTTCTCTGTTTTGAACACTCCTTTATGGACCAGTTTTCCATTCCCTCTTGTCATTAGCTCCTGTGCATGCTAGTCCACACAGTGGGAAGCTGGGAATGATTGTTTCTCTTGGCAATGAGTGCCCGTTTCACCCAATGGGGAGGGCAGCCAGACCTTTTGAGGAATTTGGAGCAAGACGATGTGTCTTCTCTGCTCATGTGCACTGGCTAGATGCAATTCCAGCTTATGCCAAGGGATGCATCAAGCTAGTGTCACCTTGACCCTGGCCTGGACATCACAGGGGCAGAGGCACTGCCCTCCCAGTAGATTGTGCTCCTCTACCCCTGCCAAGGGAATCCTTGAGAGAGAAAAGTTAATGGAGCTGGTGTCCTGGAAAAGCATAGATGGGGGCTGCTGTGGCCTGTTCCCCTGTGCTTCCTGGGGCTGGGCAGCTTCTGGAGCCCTCCTGGGGCAGAGGGACCGGCCACAGGTATGGCCCAGCTTTGGTCTAGAGCAACTGTTAGAGGTGTCTGCTCTTCCCTTGCTTCAGGCCTCCCCTACAACATCTTGCGCGAACAAGAGCATAAGCTGTGCCCTGCTGTCTCGGGTGAGGAGCCCAGCCAGCTGTGTCTATCTTCTGCCTCCAGCAGTGGCAATAGGAGGGTCCATGCAGAGAAATCGGGAGGGGATTTCCTCCTCTCCCACCCCTGTGGCCCAGCTCTGCCAGTAACAGGAAAAGCAGACTGAAAGATTGGTTTGACCCTTATAGGCATGCTCTGTAAATAGGAGGATAATGGGAAGTGCCGCTGAGCCCTTCACATCCATCACCACGATAAGCATTGGCCAACAACTTGCCCTCTTTCTGCTGTCCATGTGCTGGGAAGCGTTTACCTCATGCAAGTCCTGCAGCAAGCACCACTACGTAGCAACCTTGGCAGAGAAGCCAGAGCTGAAGGGCTTTCTCTCCATCCTCCCTGGGAGGAGACACCTGGACTGACATGTCTGTAGAGCAAGCTGCTTTCCTGTGTATTAGGGAAATCATGGGTCTATTGAGCCTTTATCTTTCATAGGTTGTGGATACACTTTTCTTCTGTTGGAAGGCGAAACCTGGGTTTAAAACAAAGTTAATCAAGACTGCAGCTGTCTTTCTCTACCAGGGTGGCCTCAGCCCCCTGTCAGTCTTAGTTACTGCCATGTAAATATCTCAAAGCTAATGGACTTGCTTCAGATACTGAAGAAAGAGTGCTATCAGTAAAGCTTGGGAATAAGCCAGTGAACTCTTCCCTGGAATTTCTGGGTAACTTTGGTTCATGTAACTCAAGATGCAAGGAGCCACATTTCTGCAGGGATGGAGAATAGCAAAAACTGATTTACACTAAAGTTGAGTATAAGCCAGCTGAGGCTTTGTTCCAGGAGATTGTGTTCAGCAAGAGGTAACCCCTTAAAGCCTCTTCATTGGGTGGAGAGGTATTGACCTGCAACAGAACAGCCTCTTTCTTGCCAGGAGAAGCCCTCTGTCTAGTATTTTCTCGTGTGGTTTCATAGCCTCTTCCTGGCTCGTTCTGCTGGCTGTCATGGTGACATGCAATGTGAGAAAGACAGATAAATAGTGTGAATACCACACAGGTGGTGAACTTCCTGAGCGACAGCTCTGGGGAAGGGACACTGCAGAGCCTACTCAAAAAATAAAATCAGAATGAGAATAACAGCCAATTTAGCTATATTAATAACTTCCTTCGATCTTGGAGATAGTGCTGGTGAAAGATAGAGTATTACAGGAGACTCTGAGCTACTGCTGTTACTGTTGCTATAGAGCCTCACAAAAGGATCATCTGTAGACTTTGATCTCATATCAGTCATGAGTGAAAAATGGCTTTTTTTGGAACACTGAATGGATTTTCTTCAGTCTAACAAGCCATTCCTGTGGCTGACATTTGAACAGTTTCTCTTAAGTTTAGCACTTTTTTATTAAAAAAAAAAAGCAAGCGATTCCTGAAAGTGTTAGTGTGAGTGTCCCTTTTGAGGCACTAAGTGGAAGGATTGTGGAAATGCTCTGAAACCTGCATGTATTGTAAAGGAACGTGGGGAGCTCTGCTGTGGTGTGAACAGGTGTGAGGAGTCTGGATCTGCATCCCAGAGAGATAGGTCGAGGTGCCTAGGGATCTGGGAGTGCGATGCAGGAAAGAGGGAGACTCTTCATTTCATTTAAATTGTATTTAAGGGTTTGCTTTCTTAGCTGATAGATTGCTGAGCACACCCAGTTTTCTGATCATGTGTTTAACCCCTTCTGGTCCTTCTATCTCATGACTGAATTAATCTTTCCTTCCTCTCACCTGTTTTCTTTCTTGTTGCAACCCAGCAAGAATGGTTTTGTGTGGGTTTTAAATACTGAAACTTCACCTGGCTTCTGGCTACATTTGAGAGAGACCTTGGACAGACTCTGTAGAGACCTAACACTGTAAAGTACTTCACAGTATGCTTGTCAAATACTGCTATTCCAGATAATAAAGTAAGGGGGGCAATTAAACTTCCTAGCGGATCCAAAGGAAATCCATGTGCCATAGCTTTTCTGCATGGGTGCAGAAGGGTTGTGTTTCCAGGTCACTGGTCCTGATAAAAGCCTGATGAGGGACTGCTGGCTGCAATGTTTAAGCATGGAGGACTTATGCCCAGTGGTGTTGGCAAAGTGTGGGGGAGACCCAGGGAGGTTGGCTGGTACCCAGAACTGAGCTCGAGTGCTTATCACTAGCACTAACAGGAAGATGACTGCTGCTGGGACAACTTCTATGGAGCATTCACTGTTGGCAGGTCAGCCTAGCAGGAAGGCTGTTTTCTGGGAGATTAGATAACTGACTGACACTCTGTCCCTGCACTGCCTTCAGTGCGATAGGATATGCAATGTTAAGTATTGTAGGCAGAGTGGCCAAATTCTTGAAGCTACCTGGTTTTCACATGGAGACTGAGGCATACTCCTTACATCAAGGAGGATGCCAACCCTCTTGGCCCTGTAGCTTTGTGGAAAGCTCCTTTTTTTGCTCTTGTGTCATGGTAGAACTGACTGAAGATGCTTATCTCACATGTGCTTTGCATGCCACATTGGAACAGTCTCCTCAATCTAGAAAAAAAAACAGGAACGCTTTGTCTAAAGGGTGTTTGAGTTGCGCTGGCAACAAAAGCCCCAGATTGCTCAAACTCTTTGAATTCAATTGCCTCCTGTGCAGCATGTGCATGGCTGAGAGTTAACAGCAATATAAACCATGGCGGTGCACATCTTCCCTATTTTGATGATGTCTTTGGGCTGCTTTCTCCAAAGCTGTGCACTCAGTGCTGAGAGGACGTCATGCCCAGGTCAGACCATTTAATTCTGCTCCTTCGGGTGGAGAGTTTTCCCCAGTCCTGGTCCCCTAGTATTTCTTTTCCCCAGTGGTGGAGAGCGTGCAGAACTGTGGCTGCACCTGAACTCAGAGCTGCATGCATGCAGCGTGGGCATGTGTAATGAAGGAGAGCTGTTTCCCTTGATTATTCAAGACTGAGCTATATGTGCATGTGTAAATCTGAATGACTTTTCTTCTTTTCATAGGCATAACGTGGGGCAAAGTGGTGTCTCTCTATGCTGTGGCAGCTGGGTTGGCGGTGGACTGCGTGCGGCATGCGCAGCCAGCCATGGTTCACACCATAGTAGACTGCCTGGGGGAGTTTGTCCGCAAGACCTTGGTGACATGGCTGAAAAGGAGAGGAGGCTGGGTAAGAAATACTATCTGATCAAGCTTGCTTCCACATATGCAGACCATAAAATATCTCAGCTGATGAAAGTCAGAATGCCCCCACTGCAGCTTTATGCAGAAAAACATTGAATGAGATTCTCTTCCACAGCCCTGTGGCCACCACTGTCCTACTTACACCTGTGCTAGACTCCATATAGCTCTTACTGCCTCGTGGTCCCGTCCTCAACAACATCAGCTATTCTGGTCCTCAGCTTCCTGCATAGCTGTGCCAGACTAATTCAATCCTGACCCACCAGGGCCTCTTCTGTTCCTGACCTGAACATCTCTGGAGCTGCCAGCCAGTCATGGTGGGAGACTGTAAATACGTGTCATTCTCTTGGGCAGCTGTTTTCTAGAAACTGAAGAAAATGAGGCCTGCTAACTTAATTCCCCTTTCACCTGCCCCACAGTTCCCCAAGTAAAAGCTTAGTATGTTAATGTGACTTGACACTGTAAAGAATTTGAGGGATATTAAAACCTGGTAGTTTGTGCCATTCCCTGACCTGACCTTGATGATGCTCCATTAATAACTTCTGATGTAGCTCAAATTGTAGTGCGCTTATGCTTTGAAGGGCACTACACATACATTGGCACGTGGCACTAACACCCATTGACAGTGGGAGGGCTTGTGGCTCTGTCACTGGCCTGCTCTGAGACTGTGGGTAAGGCATGGTGCTGCTCTGCATTTGAGTGTGGCTCCATATTGTATGGTTTTAAGGATCTGATTTCTTTGGTTCTCTCTATATGCAACAGGAAATACAGTGCTCCTGTGGAGGATGGTTCAGAGTAAGAACTTTACTTTGGTGCTGTGGAATAGCCAGACACCTTTCTAGTGACCTCCCCAGGAGACAGAGATGACTGGTTGGCTACGTTAACGGTTGGTAGCTGGGTGATGTACATAGGTACCAGGGTCTCAGTGCCTTTCTGGCAGGGATATAGACTCGTTGGAGCGATACAGCCAAAAGCACTTTGGTGTACTGCCTGGCAGATGCTGCCTGGAGCAAAATGTTGCCATATGACACCACTGAGCTCATGGGACATCTTGTTCCCA
>NW_008824715.1:415338-436552 GCF_000699105.1 Pygoscelis adeliae
ATTTCCTCCTTTCCAAGAGGTGATATTTATTCCTGAGCCGTCGGGAAATGGTCAGGCTCCCCACCCCGCACAGACCCGGAGAGAAGGGGATGTCTTTTTCCAAACTGAGCATTGCTCCTCTGTGCTGAGACTTCCCAAGTGTGCCTGTAGATGATTCAGTCACCTAGTTTCTCCAGGAGTGAAGGCACCTTTTTGATGAAGGGCAACTGGAAAAGTAGCATTGTTCTGATTTTGGATCCCTTGCATTTACTGTGTCATTGCCACCTTAATCATCCCTGCCCTCTCTAAAAATGCGTGATCTTGAGGCCAACTGAGTCAGTGAACTGTTTGGTTGGGCTGAAAAGTAACCTTTGATTTGAATGCCCTGATCTTTTTCATTTTGTGTCCGCACAAATAATTGTGCGAGGTAGGTGAAGAGGATGTCCTGGGAAAGCGACTGATTAAGTAGCACCGTTCCTGCCTGTGAAATCCCTGCCTCGGTATCATTTGAGGCTTGCTTTAACTGGGTACCTGTAGAGCTGGTTGAAATGTATTCTCTGAAACAATTTTTCCTTTGGAAAAAATTCAGTTTCATTAAAATTGAAATGTTGCATAGGAACGTGTCTCCTCCTAGTTCCAACTAATATTTTCTTTCTTTTGGTAAAACATGCATGTTCTGATAAGTTAGCACCTTGTTTTAATTTTTGTATTATATTATTAGAGTTCAAAACAGGGTGTTTTGATAGTTCCAAATGGATCTTTTTGGAAAGTTTGTTGCATAGCAAACAAGCTGCAAAACCCATCCCCAGACCAGAAGTGGTTCTTTGCAGCTGAGGAGATAAGTCCTGTCCGCTGCTAGCTCCTTCTGCTGATCATTCCTCTTTGGATGGCCAGCACACTTCTATTGGAGTTGCTGAACCTACACTGCTTGCTCTTGGGATCTGGCCTTAAGAAAGGGAAGCCAATGTCACTGCCCTCGATCAAACAAAACAACTGTGAAAGCTGCTGGGTTGTGCTGATTACGGCCTGTCTCCAGTACCCTTATCAGCAATTTTGGGCTGCAACAAACAGATATTTTCCCTCTAGAAATGAGTGGTTCCTTCAGCCTGGGGAAAGGCTGCTAATCCTCTTGCCATCTTGTGCTGTGCTTCCCTGAATGTTCTTCCTCTTGATCTAGGCACTGCAGTGTGAAATTTCCCAGCCTTGTTCACAAATGAGCCAGACAAAACAGCTCTGTAGTGGGGACCCTTTCATCTGCTGCCTGACCTAGCTGGTTGTTAGTTTGTCTTGGCGTGGAGTCCTTGTTTCCCCTGTGCACATGGCCCCTGTCTCTTACACATCGGCTCAGGTTGAGGCTGCCAAGAGGAAGCACTGTGCTCTGAGCTGTTTCAGAAAAGCCACCATGGAGACCTTGGAAAGGCATTTGAAAGTCTCCACTCAGCAGTAGGTTCCCATACTGCTTCCCTAAGGTGGAGAAAAACCCTACCCCTCCAAAGCCCAACCCAAAACAAACCTCTTAGGAGAAACAAGAAATGTTTAACCCTTTGAGGCATCATCTCTCCCTGGGGACAGTTTGCAGCCTCAGTAGTGGCTTTACAGTAGAATAGAAAGGTGATTCTTTTTTTAGCAGCTGTTACATACATTTACTACAAAGAAGAGCATGTGACTTGAACTTGTCTGAATAATTAATAGGCAAAGATCAAATTGCCATTGCAACAGTTTCGGTGTCTCACAAGACTCAAAGACCTGTTTTATTAAGTAGCTTTGACATTTTCAATTCCAGTGCCTTATCAAGTATGTTTTATTTGGATGATAACAGCTAAGGCAATTGTTAAACAGCTGAGTAATTTTGTTTATCTAAGCAAGCACCATACAAATTTGTAAGTGCTTCTGACTGCAGCTCCTCTTGATTAGCCGCAGTGAGGTCATTGCCTTTGGTAGGGCATAGCACAGCTTTAAGGAGTTCACGCTTTCTCATTTGGAAGTTAACCCTCTGCAGCTATAATCAACCTGGTGTGCATAACTGGGCCTTGTACTGGTTCACATGAGGCACTAAAAGCCTTCAGAGCTTAGGTTTCTTATTGATCAGCTACCCTAACATCTGAATACATGTTCAGACAGGTACCTGCACATCATGACTTCTCTTGACTAAAGAGACAGCTTGATACAGCTGTGTTTTAAATATGACAGCGTGCCAGTCCCTAAAACTGGACAGGCTGAATTAGTTCAGACTTTTTTCAAATGCAAATAGGGTGAGTTTGCTAGGCCTTCACTGAAAGCATTTAGGCAGACCCATTTTAACTTTCCTCCACAATACAGATAAAGTACCTATAACCACTGGCACTACATAGCGCATAACAGAAGATGCTGCAGTCTTGTCTGCTTGCTATGTTTGCTTGTGCTTTTGTAGCTATAGGCAGCAGCATTTCCACACCTTGGTGTTCAGCCTCAGGAGCATCCCATGTGCTAATTCAGCTTCCCCCTGTCATACTGTTTCTTCCCATCCTTGCGTGCCTGTACTCATTCCTCCTGCAATCTCTACTTGTCAGTTATTCATGGGCTCAGCATCTCCTAATGCTCCCCGGAGAACAGCGGTGCGGGGTGATTCAGCATGCTAGCCTTTCAGACTTCCTTGTGAGGGAGGAACTGCTGGAACTGCGTGGGAGGCTCTTGAGGCTGCTGTCAACAGACCTTTGGTCTGTAGGTGACAGTGGAGTCAGTTAGTGCAGCTGTACTCGCTAACCGGACACAGGGATTTGTCCCTTCAGTCCCCCTTTTGTTTTCTTCTAATTATTACCAAGGTCGGTCAGGCAAGGCTCACCCATGTCTTGAACACAGGCGGAAATACTGGAGAAGATCATTGGAGTATTCAGCAGCTCTCATGTCCCATTTTACAGGCGGAATATCTCAGGGTTGAGAGTCTGACTTCCCTCTGCTTGGTCAATGAGAGACTTGTCAGAAAGCAAACTTGGAAGACTGCTGAGCTAAGCTTGTGAAGAAAAAGCTTTTGGGGCTGATGAATATTTGCCCTCCTTGTGACCCGATTATTCTTCAGGTTTGCCACCCAAAAGCTGTTTCTGAAAACCGTGTCAAGTTGATGTGCAAATGGTGCTCCCTCTGTTACAGAACTATAGTCCCTATCTTCTTGTGCTAGGCTGAAGTTCAACCACAAACTCAATTATATTGCTGGCAGAACTTTAATTTGATGCAATTTTCTATCTACCTCTGTCCTGTTCACTTTACCCTCCAGATATTTTCCACCTTCTCCTTCCAATGCTAGCTGAGATCCTGTCTTCATAAATTTGCTGGATTGTTGTTATTTTTTTTATTCATTGCAGGCCAGCTTCTATTCTTGTTAATACTTGAAACCAGCTGCCCAAACGATCTTTAAATCTGGCCCACGCGTCTGGGAGGCATCTCTGCCAGCATACATATTTTGACAAACAAAGCTTGCATTGCTTTAGATTTAAATTGGGGGTTGGCTTGCTTGAATGATTTCCAAATAAAACATTAAGGCAAGAGAAAAAGTGCAAGCAACTTGAGCCGATAATAAACAGGACAACCTCTGGGAAACATCTTACTTTACAGAAAAGGATGAGAATGCTGATATTGCCAAGGCTTCCTAGCTCTTTTGAAAAGGGGAAGAAAGTTTTTTATTTAGCTATTCAAAATGGAAAATGCTTGACAATCTTCCTGTAGCATTTCTTTCCCCAGGGGTGGCTGAAGGGGGGATACTTCGCCTTGTTGATGCAGAATGCAGAAAGTGTATTTCGCAGAACTCTTGAGCCTGATTTAATAACTTGCAGTGTGTGGAAGTGTCAGAGCAAGCATTTGTGGCTGTTGACGGTGTGGCAAAGTGGTGCTGCAGCAGTGGTGGCACAGTGCCGCGGGTTGTGGGGCCGGGAGAGTCTGCAGCGGTGGCTGGTGTGGTTCTGGGCATATCTCTCTCTGACCTCTGTTCCCTCCTCATTAGGCAGACATCACAAAATGCGTGGTGAATACTGACCCCAGCCTTCGCTCCCACTGGCTTGTGGCCGCTGTTTGCAGCTTTGGTCACTTCCTCAAGGCTATCTTCTTTGTCCTGCTGCCTGAGAGATGAATCTGAGTCGCCAAGTGCAGCTGCCCTACCCCATCTCCTCCCCGCTCCAGAAGCAGTGGTAATGGCAATCTCTGAAGAGGAGGAAGAGAAGAACCAGGACAAATGAAAGGCTTGTTCTCCTCTCCCTTCAGCTGGGAGCAGATGATCAACAACAGTCTCCTTTTTGCAGCCACAGGAGCCTCTCTCACCATTAATCCTTTCAAGAGTCTTGTTTTCCTGGGTGACTTGTGTGTGTGGCCTGGACATTGCCAGTCCCTGGGCATGCTGATTGCAGCTGTGTGCAGCGTGGACTGTCAGACATCTGTTCCTTACAGCTGTGTTGCATGCTTGTGCTAGTGCCAGGCAGAGGTGAGGAGGAAGGGGGGATATTATTTGAAATAGGATAGAAAATAGGAGAGGGGGAGAGTCCCTCCTTTGCTCCATGTGATTCCCCTTTCAGTCCTCAGACTCGCCTTGCGTCGATTCTTGTTGTTACCTTTGTGCTTAAACTCCACCTCCTCCTTTATACCAAACTCTGACTTGCTGGGCTCTGCCCCCATCATGGTGGAGGGGATAATGCAGCTGTGGGTTTTTAACATAAAAACAAACATACTGTCATCAGATGCTTTTCCCTGACTTATCTTGGAAATCAGACTGAGTGGCTGTGTGACGGCAGTTGCATGTGATGCAGTTTGCAAGTGTATTTCGTTGACCCCTCTTACTGCGCTCACATGCTGTTTCAAACAGGAGAGCGAGGGGCAACGCCTTCAAGCAACAAATCGGGATTGAATTTCATAATGAAGAAAAATATTTTCTCCACTGAGATTTCATCAGAGCTAAGCATGTAAGTAGTAAAGGCTGGGGGGCATGGGCAGGAATTAGGGGAACAGTAGGTGAACTGTCTGGTGTTGTGAAGGGGGAAAGCTGTGTCAAAAGTAGTTGCTTTATGTTTCTCCTTTAATGTCTTCGGAAGTACAACTCACAGTCGTCTTTGTGGCAAACAATAAAAGAAAATAGGTGGTGTTTCAGTATTGCAAAGGGTATTGTATTTGTTTCCAGAGTTAAAAATTCCAAAAAAGGCCAGAACAGTGCAGAGACAAACACTCAGGCTATGCTAAAAATACTTCAGCTTTTCCCCTGGTAGAACATGTTAACATGTTAAAACTACAGCTCGCCTGGTTCATGCTAGGAATTTAACCCATGTTGTTACCATGTCAGAAGCGTGCCGTTTTCACCGACAGAAGCAGGGCCTCACTGCTGTAGGCAGGGGAAGGCTGTGGAGCCTCTTCTCTGCCAAAGCCTTGTGGGAGACACCCTGCTCGGTGCCTTGCTCCCAAGAATGTGGTGTCGCAGAAAAACACTGTTCTGGATTAAGAACACGTGGCATTACAGGAGTTTTTTCTGGGTTTTTTTTTTCCCCCCAATTTCCCTCCCACACCCTGTGTTTAGAAGGGCTTTACTGTTTCCGTCCAGAAGTTACAAATGGGTTTAATAATAAAGCAAAGCCTTCACTTTTCCATTATATCTGTGTGACAGGTTTCTGCTAGCAGTCAGTAGTGCTGTGCTCTGACCAACAGAACCACTGGCAGAGCATATGTAGGTGGTTATACCCTTGCACAGTACTGCTTTTGACTGGACTAGCCTTTTGCACTTCTGCTGATACCTTGACATATGGGTACCGGGCCCAGCTTTACCCGTAGTACTACACCCACAGTGAAGGGTGCTTTACCAGCTCAGTCTACTAGTAGTTTTCCAGTAGTAAAGTACTACTAGTTCTTGTGGAGCAAAACCCTTAAAAGACAACCGCCCCCTGTCCCCAGTTGCTCAACAAAAACGCTCACCAAGAAGGAGAAAGCCTCCTGTTCCGTATCGAAGCTGCATGCTGCCTTTGACAGTGTCTAGGCAGACTTTGGCTACACTATTAAAAGTTGGGGAGGGTTATACTGACGAAGTTCCCAGTGTGGATGCAGCTGATGGTGCCCTGAGGTTGGTGCGTTTTTGTGTGTGTAAAGCTTGCAGCAGTTCCCCAAATAAAATCAAATTGCCAAAGGAATTTTTTTTTCTTCCTGACAAAATTATATCGGCATTAGGGTTTTTTCTGGCAACTCTCCCACTTGGGATTTTCT
Organism: Pygoscelis adeliae; assembly: GCF_000699105.1. NCBI lineage: Eukaryota > Metazoa > Chordata > Aves > Sphenisciformes > Spheniscidae > Pygoscelis > Pygoscelis adeliae. Next base: position 421,522 of record NW_008824715.1, read on the forward strand.
TCCTTAGATTCCTGACAGATCTGGCTATGGAAACTTAGACCAGGTATAGCGTACGTGGTGAACTAAACTAATCACGCTTTGAGCAGCACAGAGAGGATCCCCTTTGATCTGCAACAGATGCAGTAAAAGCCCTATAGTTCATTGCAGGGGGATGCAGCTTCATTATCTTAAAGGAGCTTATGAAAAAGTAGACTTTGGATTTCTGGAAATATCTTTGTCCAATGTCTTTGACTTGGACAGTTTCGCAGCTCGTGAAGTACAGCTTGCCTTATCATGCCTAGTGTTTTTGTGAAGTGTATGTGAGTTAATGGAGCTAGCACAGTCGAACACTGGGACTGTCAAGACCTTTCTCAATTTAGATGCTGTTTTGAAATGTAATACTTCAGGCTATGACTGCTTTTTCAGTAAACAAGTGATATCAGAGGGCCTATTAAGGAACATATAGAGTTAAATGCACCAATTAAGTGGATTTAATAAAAAAGATAATGGTAAGCCAAATAAAGCAGCATTGCTGGAAAGGAATGTGTGTGGGTGGGAAGGGGGTTACGCAGGCAGGCAGACAAAGACTCAGTCTGGATACTGCCGATAATGAAGAGGTGGTGGAGCTCCCCACAAATAGGTTTCAGCTTCTTTGGCTTTCGTCTGTCTTGTTGCATTTGCTAGTTCCTGCAATGTACGTACCAGAGCTGAACAGTGGGCTGCTCGTCTTTACTTAGCACTAAACCAGGGTGATACTCTTACCCTTCTCACTCCTTCTACAATAACCACATTGGCACTAGTCTTGCTACCAAAAAAACCAGCAAACAGCATTGTGCGCACCGCTGTGCATTTGGCAAGCAACAGTCTTCAGCCTGATTCAGCCAAGTATTTATGTTGCGTTCAGTTTTAGTTGTAATATTTAGGTATTTCAGAGTACTTCCAGAGGTCCTTTATAATCTCAACAGTTCTGTGGCTCTGTGATTTTTTCTTTCCCTCTTCTCTGGCCAATCCTACCTGATGGGAGACATCAGGGTTGGTTGTTTATCACCCCAATAAACATTTTCCTTTTATATGATTGGTGATGGTCCTAGGAGTGTGTCTAATTTATTAGCTGTTAAAGAAAACCAAGAATGTAAGTACCAAGGTTAGTACTATTACGCTTCTTCATATTGAAAGCCTGGCTGTTGTTCCTCTTCCAGCATCAAGAAACGAAAGCCCCCAAGCTAGCCATCTCACATTTTCTGGCTCCCCCCAGTGTTTCCAATTATCTGCTTGAGACAATTGCTTGTAGTGAAAGTTGCCTTCATTTTTTTTTAAGCTGTTTTGCTCACATTGAATGTTCTAAGTGAGACTTATCTATGCACAAACTGTCTTGTGGGGTTGCTCCCTGTCCCCACACACCTTTCAGTCCACTGCCCAATTTCATCCCCTTTTGCTAAAGGGCAGCAGTCACCACAGGGGCAGGGGACAGACCTCCTTTTAGCACCGAGAAACGTGGCTGCTGTTCATCCCGTTAGGCAGCAGCCACTTGGCCCACGTAAAATCCAGCCAAGCTTTTGCTGCCTCCTGCCTTGCTGTCACATCAGAACAGGCTGGGCGTATAGGGGGGAGGTGAGGCTTTTGCAGTGGGGGCCGGGTGAAGGTATGGGAGATGTCTAGGGAGTAGTGGGAGGAGGGAGAAAGGGCTGAAAATGGGAAAATGGCATCTTAAATGTTTTAGTGGTTGTGGAGTATTTTGCAGATGAGAGCAGCCTGTGTGTTATTACTGCAGGGAATGTCAAGGTCAGAGAGTTGAGCCTGCAGGAACCTGAGCTTCAGCACTCCTTTGTTCATAGAAAAACTTGCTCCAGTAAGGGTTATCCCCACACCCCCGCCCCAGTGCTGTCTTCATTCTCAGTTTCTTTGTAATAGACCTACATTCAGTCAACAGAAATACTTGCTTTATCAAAAAGGTAGGGAGCAGAAAAGCTGTCTCAGCTTCAGTGTTTCAATGACTGGCATTTGAGCAATGCTTATCGTGTCCTAGACCTAACATTGCTTCAACCGCAGCCTTACTTATACCTCTCCCTTGTCAAACATTGGCAGTAGGTTCACCTTCTTCAAAGCAACTAGAGAAACTGAAGTCATCTCAATCTCGCAGCAGATGTCACTTGTGTTTCTGCACTGTCTTTTCTCCTGTAAATGGAAAGAACGCAATCTGTGAAGCCCTTAATTTATCAGACTTGCATCTGTACTATATACTGAAGTACGGAACAATAGCGTCAGGGAGTGACATTGAGGTTTCCTGGAAAATTTCAGTACCAAACTTCCTCATTTTCAAACTTGTTGTTTAGACCCTGAGAAAATACTCTGCCTATTTTTTTTATCCTCCTTTTAACGTGCAATTCTGCAAGTGGGTTTTTTGTGCACAATTAAACTGAATATGAAGCAGGTTTCAAGTCCCTTAGACAGCTTTCTGACAAGATGCCCTTAAGGCATTCCGATGGCTTTGCCAAGAGCCTACTTGATGTGGCTCTCATCAACGTGTGGCTCCTTGAATTTCTTTACTGTTGTTGTTTTTTTAAATCTAGTATTTATAATTTTTATAGTCATAAATTTGCCACAGATTAGTTATTCTCTTAGGGCAATGTGAAAACAATGCATGGTACCAAATTAAAGACAAGAAAACAGCAATTTAACGTACTGCTGGCAGAGTCTATAAATTTCTTCTATGCAAGTGGTTTGACAGATGGAGTTTAAATAGTCCCTCAGAAAAGCCTGTAACCTCTTCAGCTAAACATTTTGACCCACTGGGATTACAAGCCTCTAGCACACTAAACAGAGTGATCCTTGGTTGAACTTTACACCATCACCCAGAACCTGGAAGTCCGTTGCATGTTCAAGCAGAGTCTGTGGGAAATAGAGTGCTCCTGGGTCAATCACATGACATGTAGTCCATATCCAGGCAAGGTCAGATGAAAAAAAAGCTTCCCCTCTCACGGGGGGGGGGAGTGTTGGGAAGGGAATTTCCAGCTTCCTTACAAACATGTTTCAGAGCTTTAGCTCAGAAGAAACTTCATCTCTTTTCTCTGCCCATAGACCAGCAGACAGCAATAGAGCTTGTCTTCTCCATCACTGCAGGAAGACTTGATACATCTCTACTTATGTCAAATACTGAATTGTGAAGCTAAGCTCAGAAAAAAAGCACTAAAGAGATCAATCCCCTGTTGTTTAAAATTTCCACTTCTGGCTCTATCTCAAGACCTTCACTCGAACTTTTCTTAAGCTCTGCATTTAAGCAAGATAAGGTGTGTTTTCTACCTCCAGAACACACCCATCCCCTGCTGGAACATGACTCGTACTGGGCTTCAGTCAACTGAAGGGCAACTGGTTTGGACTTTAGAGGACTATAGGCAGTACTGGTTACCTTCATTGTCACTAATCTGATGGGAGCTGAGAGGACTGGCCCCTTGGCAGGATCAGGCCCTGCGATAGCTTGCTCTGTCCTGCAGCACAGGTGCCCCCTCACAGCATCTTGCCTGACTTTCATTAGGCAGCAGCTGGAATTCCTACAGCTGGTCCCTGTAATGCAGATCTGTTCTCCCAATGCTCTGTGACACTGTCCAGGTAACATAAAGCAACCCGAAGGTTGAACTTGAAGCCCTCTCAGCATCAGGGTGTCACCTTTTTGCTCCTAATGTGGAGGTGTGAGTCGGGAGCTGCACAGTGTCTGCCACAGGGACAGTTTGTTCCTGTTTCCCACCAGAATTGAGTGTGGATTTTCTGGTAATCTAAGAAGGGGATTAAAAAAAAAAAAGCTAAGCCTTTTATTTTGAGCTCCTTGGCACTTCAAAAGAAAAACTAAATCACCGGTAAGCTGCTAGAACATACTTTGCTCTCAGTTCCTCAGCCAGGAGATGGCCATACTGCCCTTCTTAAGTCTGGCAAGCTTCTGCCAGCAAAAATCCCTTTCCTGTGCTGTCAGGCTTTGCCTGGTAATGCTTTAAGTGTAGGTTTGCTGCCAGAGCTCCTGGGAAAAGGTGTCTGACCCCCATCGCCATCTGACCCAGCAGGTTGTTTTTTCTCCCAGAGAAAAAAATGTCTGGTACTACGGTGGAGTTGGGTGTTATCCTGAACAGCATCATACTCACAGCGATGGCCCCATTGCCTGGCATATTTTCCCTCTTATTATGGCTGACAGCATGCATTTATACAGGGTAGAAAAGGAGAAAGCACGATTGGCATTTGAAAGGGAGCAAACAACCCCAAAAGTGTTGTGTTGTGTTGTGTGCCTCTCCTGCCTCCTGAAAGGGTTTGGGTACATGCCATTGTTTCCCTTTGGTACTCACCAGGCTGATGCATGCTGTGAGTCTGTGATTTGTGGCTGATGGTAGATCACTTGAGGCTGGGAAAAGATGCTTTGAATGTCTGTGCCCTTGATTTTTATGGCTTAACTGGAGGAGAGCAGCATTACTAAAAATACTTACACGTTCAATCTAACATTTTGTCTCTGAGGGAGAGCAATGGATTCACAAAGTGAAGCCAAGGCTGTATATTATTACAAGCAATAAATGTACTGGAGTCTGTAACTAGCTAGATCTAAATTATGAGACATCCTTCCCAAACCCTGCAGCACATCAGTGGGAAGATTGGAAAAACTGCACAGCAGCTTTGCCTAAATTTAAGCAGTTTAATTTAAAAAAAAAAAAAGTTAGTAGAGTGTCCTGTGTTATATTGACATTGCATTCACGGACTTGAGGTTTTCTGTAGGGGTGGTGACTGGTTGGAGTGAGGAAGCTGCGTGGGGAAGCTGAGTGGGGCATCTCTGCTAAGCACATTAATTTTTGCTACAGAGAGCTGCCATGCAATAGTTACATGTCTGGTTGCCGTGAAGGCTGTGTAAAAGCGGGTAAAAGTCACAGTAATATTGCTGCTGTAGTTGGCAGGCCAGCATCCAAGCTGGATGGGACAGCCTGGCCTCCAAAGTGACCGTCTCAGGGCTGGCTGGAAGCTCAGGGAGATGCTCTGTACTAGGTGACATTCTCAAGACAGCCTTCAAAACCAGCCAGGCTCTCCTCAAGCTGCCAAGCTGTGCCAGAGTAAGGCATTGTGGTAAGAGTGTCTGGCAAGAGTGGGCTTGAGCCTGAGGTTGCGCCTGCAGCCAGGCGGGGATTCAGCCCCAAAGCAGGAGGGAAGAGCACTGCTGTCCATTGAGAGGGATTAACGGGCAACATTATCCCCATCCTTCCATGTGGGCAGGCTGCAAGTCTGTGCCGCACAAGGACTCAGGGTGGCACGAACTTGCCCTCTTAGGTTGGAAAATGTTGAACTTGTGTGAGTGAATGCTCAAGTCTAGTTTCTAACAATTTCCAAAGTGGAGGAGAGCTGGGCTGGGGTTCATAGCGTTCAGTCCTGAGCTTAGCACATGTACTAAGTCTGCACTTAGCCTGCCATCAGAGCTGGCAGAAAGGTTGCCCTGTCGGTTTTAGGCTTCAGCTCTAGTTTCAGAACTGGAGCTGGAAGAGGAGCATATAATCATCGGGTGATGGGTAAGGGCACAGCAGCTCCTTGAGCAGCCACTGCAGTGAGAAGGCAGGCTGGCACCCACATCAGTGCTTTGGTCCTTCAGATCATTGCTGCATGTCGTGCCAAGGGGCTGTTTATATTTGCTGCCTCCCAGGGCAAACACAGCTCCAAGGCGGAGCAGAAACAAAGTCTTAGGGACACCAGGAGCCTGAACTGACAACGTGCTAAGATTAATTTGCAGTGACTTAAATCAGCCCATTTAGGAGTTCATAAAATGTAAAGCACTGAAGGAAAGGAGAAGGGAAAGCTGTAAGGAGAGCCGTGTGGTCCAGGAGTGTCCCGTGGATTCACAATGTACTTTCCAAAAACCGGTTATCTTGTGAAGATAGCTTCTTACTAAGAAGCATTTGTTGACTGCATATATTTATGTCTGCAGATATAAAAATTTCAATCAGCCCCTCTTTTGAAGAGAAGAAGAGCAGCTAAGAAAACATTTGCCCTTTTTCAAAGAGCTTTATTTACATTGGGATCAGAGTGATTCAGCACGGAGGCACCAGCCGGGGCTGGAGGCAATGCTGCACTTTCCTTGAAGATAGGGTTGAGGATTATATCAAAAGTGGAATTTAATCCTGCTATCTTTTACTTAAAAGATTTAGCAAAGTGCTTTCAATTTACTTCAGCAAATTCTCCAAGGACAGTGATGTCCTCAGGCTTTGAAGGGGTGAAATAGTGGGCGGCTTGTCTCAAGGAAACATTTTGAGAAGTAGCTGTGGTCAGCTGGAGAACAGGAGGTCTCCCCATGCTTGCAATCTTTTTCCCAGTCTCCCCCAGCTGTGGTTGGCCTCCAGCTCGTGTCTCAGCAGGGCTGCAAGGCAGCACTGTGTGTGTTGCTGGTAGCTGTAGGACTGCCAGTGTGCCAGCCTGTGCTGGAGCAGCCGAGGCTGCGTGGGTGTGTGGAGGGCTGTGGGGGCAGCAGCCAGGAGGAGCAGGACTGCATGCAAATGCTGTTTTCTGCAGCATTTCCTGGCTTTTTCAGTGACTAGTGATGAACTAGCTACACAGGAAAAGGCACATTAAAAAAGAACACAAAACACACTTACGTTAAACTCATGCTGAAATTATTTCACGGTGCCATGGTTTCCGCATGGCCCGCCCTGACCCAATACCACTGGTAGTGCTGAACTGCTCTCATCCCATGAACAAAAACCAAACACTGAAGGAAGAAAGGAGCACTAAGGGAGCAAACAGGATGATTTAATGTCCTACAACTGATGTTGTACAAAAGACCCGACCCCTCCAAAGGATCAAACAGGACAGCATAGCTGGCCTCTGCCTTTGCAGGGTGCATCATTCCCAGGCTGACCCCATTTGTGTAGAGAGACCCTTCCCCGTGGGCTCAGTGGTCAGGGTGCTGGCTTCGGGCTGGGTAGGGGCTCCCGGGCAGTGCTGGTGCTACAGGCGGGCAGCACACCTGAGATGCTGTGGCGGCTGGCTGCCACATGGATGCCAACGGTGGACAACAAACCAATTGCTTTCTGTCTCCCCCACCTTATCTGACTTAAACACAATGCTGACTTTAAACTCTTGGGAAAAAAATTATGAATATCCACACCAGGCTCTCAGTGCCAGGCTACATGGGTCTGTCTGGCTTTGCACATCCCTTGGGCAGCTGGGAGCTTCAGACAGAGGGGTTGGACCAGGCACATGGTGAAGCTGCTCAGAGGAGAATGAGAAGATGCTGTCACTCACTGGTGGCACTGGGAGACAACCAAAAGACAACTGGGCCAAAGCTGGCAAAAAAAAAAAAAAAAAATCCCAGGAATTTCTCAGCAACTAGGGAACAATTTCTAGCAGAGAAACTGTCCTTACCCTACAGTTATGCTGTGTGATGAAGACTAGATGAAGCTGCGGCTGCAGTGAGTCAGTGGCAGGCACAGAACTGCGTGGAGGAATCAGGGTTCAGCAACACCGCAGGACATGAGCCTTAGAATGCAGGCGAGCATCACACAGGACACCAGTGTAGCAATCTCATGCAACAACAATAGCACGAAACAGCCTCTCAGGTTAATCCTGTATATAAATGTGTGTTGGCTCCTCCGTGCCAATTTACTGTCCATGCCCTCCACAAAAAAACGTCTCTCCTGGATGCCTTGAGGGAGCTGCTTGCTCCACCGTGCATTGCCATGCAGAGGAGGTGTGAGGCTCACGAGAAAGTGGGACATGCTGCGGGAAAATGGCTGTGTTAAGCTTCTGGGTGATGCTGAAAAAACAGCTCTTCTGTCTTCCTCCTGCCCAGTACCGTGTGCTGGCTTTGCTGAGCGCGTTGAACTCGAAGGCAAGCAAAGGGCTCTCTGATGAGGGGTGGGTACTTTGTGTATAATCACCTGTGCTATTAAACCAACCAAATTGGTATTGGGTTTTGGATGGGATGAGACCAAGCAGCCTCTCCCATGACAGGAGGGGGTTGTTAATCAAGTTTTACCTGGCTGACAGCTCCTGAGCATGGACTTTACTAGAGCACAAGGGGCTGAGAGCAGAGCAGGGTTTAACCTGTCCCCTTAAAATGGGCACGTTTAAGGGGGCAACGCTACCTGCCTGACCCTGCCCTAAAAGCCTGGTGCAATAAAGGGCAGCAACCTCTCCCGGGAAGACTGTGGGCAACCTCCGATGCCACTTCCCATGGCCAGAGCTGGGGAAGAGCCTGGTGCCATGTCCCTGCAGACCTCTCACACATGCCACAGTTGTGCTGGGGAAGGCACCAGCATCAGTGCATGTCGGGGGATTGCTCAGTCCCCGATGGAGGTGTATATACACGGCACAGACAAATGGGATTTACAACTGCCCACTTCCTGGCCTTACTTTCCAGGAGCAGGAACATCAACAGTGCACAGAAGACAGAAAAACAGCTCAAAAGAGAAAACACATTTGAAAACATGCCCGTTCTCCAGGCACTCCTGGGAGAATATAAACAGTGTTTGGAAAAAACCCTGACACCTTCTTCTCCTCCTTCAGTAATAGTTCAACCTGCTGAAAATATGTTATTTGACTTAAAAAGCAGTCTGGAAACCTACACGTCACTCTCATCTGTGCAGCTCGGATCTCTCTGAGCCAGTCCTAAAACCCTAAAGGCAGGAAGGCAGGCAGTTGTCTTTCTTACTTTGCCTCCCAGGCAGCAGCAGTGATGCTGAGTAGACCCACCCACAGTGAGATGGTCCATTTTCTTTTAAAATGTTTGTAATTAAGAGCTCTGGTTCCCTGGTGATGTGTCCTATAAAGCATTAAAAATAAAGCCATTAAATAAAGGAGGCACCGTTGCCGCTCTTGAAAAAGAAAACAAAACAGCAAAAATCCGTGCACCAGAAGGAAGCAGAGTTTGGGCTGCCTTTCCAAGCTCAGGACGCTGCTTCTGCAGATAAAAACATTTATGCGCATGCATTTGTGAATGCAATTGAAGCCATGCAGCAGAGCTACCACCTCGACGTTATCCGCAAAAACTTGAACCCTCAGTTAAATCTGGGGTTTGTGCCCTTCGGATATCAGCCACCCCGCTTTCCCAGCCAACACGTTCTTGAGAAATCAAAGCAGATGCAACAACAGACTCGTGTCTGCTTTTGGTAATACTTTTTAATAAAGCTTTTCTTCCTGCTTTTCTCTGCCACCGCTTGGCCAGCACAATGTCATGCCTGGCCGCTGGTGCTCCAGCTGTGCCCTCCAGCTGTGCCCTCCACTCGCCATGCGGATGCTGGCAGTGGCATCGCAGTGGCAGCCAGCTTTCCTGGCTCCAGCCCAGCAACAGACCTCTGCTTGCTGCAAGCAACCAGGCTGTTGCAAGCCTTCATGTATAGGCACCGTTATAGTTAGGAAAAGGGAATAAAAAACATTATAATAAAAAACAGTATCCAGATACAGCATGCCTTCAGTAGGTGTGATTCCATGCTATCCTGAAGAAATGTGTCCAGAACTGCTTGTCTGCTTGCTGCTTACTCTTCCTTAGTCTTCCTTAAATTTGCTTGGAAAATCCCCATGGTGGGGCAGCATCGCCAGTCTGCGGGAGAGAAGAGCAGAGCTCTTGGGACCCTCCACCCATGACCCTTGTGGTCAGACACTCCAGGCAGGCTACAGGCCACGAAAACATGCAGCTCTTGCTCCAAAGAAGCTTGATACGACGCATCCCAGTGATTAGATGAGCAAGGGACAGGAATCCTGAGGGCAGATTTGCTCCTGCTGTGCGGGGTTATGCAAACCATAGGAGGGCTGTTCCTCCTGCCTTTCCAACAGACCCTTCAGCAGCTGCATTTGAAGAGGAGAGAAGCCACCAGTGGCAAGACCTGGGGCAGCCTTCCTGGAGGAGATGGGCACCTGGCAGTGTGAGCAGAGTCCAGCTGCCTTGAAGGCCTTTGGTGAAGCTCTGTAGCATGATTCATTTAAAACCAACAGTGCAACCCCAGAGAAACCTTCTCCGCAGCAGTTTTGTTCATAAACGAGACACAACTGGCATAGGTTTTTTTAATCTGCTTAATTTGTAAAGAACCAAAACGCCATAATTAAAAGACATAACTTATTTTATTGCCTTTAGCCCTGACCAGGTTAGAACATTTCTCAACCCAGATGCTGCAAAGGGAATTTAGGATCCTCAATTCGAAGTTAGCAGAGCTTTGAGCCTCAAGGAGCTGCTGATCTTATCAGGCTGGCTCTGCCACCCCTTTTTCACCAGACCTTTCTTCAGATGCACAAATGATCTGAGGCAAAGAAGTGTCTACAATGCCTCAAAACTGGCTTTGCTGTGTCCTCCTGAGCTGCTATTGCATAAGAAGAAATAACAGGGACGGTCAGCACGGATCAGAGCTGGTAGCAAGATCAGAGCTGCCAGCCCCAACCAGCCACCAGCGGTGGAACTAGGACCAGGAGCAACATGTGAATGCCCTACAAAGTCAACCAGCTGCCAAAGCTTTCAAAGGCTCAGGGACCTCTGTGTGAGGGGAGCGAGCAGGAGGGAAGCACAAGATAATCCTGCTGATCAACCATGGGAAACTGCAAGAAAAGTTTGAGAATCTCTGAAATTCAGGATTTTTTTTTTAAGGTCTGCCAGAGTTTCTCAGTAACAGCTATGATTGCCTTTGAATGCCAGATCCAAAGTCCAGTAAAAAGCTAAACAAAATTAAAAAATCCATACCAAACAGTAAAAAATTAAATACATGCCCATAAAAGTGTGACTACATTCCTATAGCTATGAGATCAGACCAGGAGTTGGAGCTTGTTCTTGGACTTGTGCAGCTCCCATATGTCCTACAGGAAACCAGTCTGCAGGAAATTTTGCTGTTTTCATTTTTCCAGAGACAAAATTTATTCAAAAAATACAACAATAACCCCAAAAAGTTGTTTATTAAGTGGAAGGACTTGTTTGCAGAGCAGAAGTGGAAGGGCCTGGAGCCAGCTGGAGCTCCAGCGGAAGAGAGCACACCCGACACAGGGGGGTCTCCTGCCCACAAAGCAGCTAAACCTCCTGGCACACGGGCAGGCGAGCGTAAGCGTGTCCCAGGGAGAGCTGCTGCTGGACACCGCACCTTCCCTCAACTTTGAGTCCTTCCAGAAGACCAGCACTGACAAATGCACTCAGCTGCTGTACAAGGGTATTGAGGCAAGACTTTCCTATTTTCCTGAAGGACCTGCCACTGACCACTGCTGGAGATGGGTTCTGGGCTGGACAGCTCTTTGGCGTGGCTCAGCATTGCACCTCTTGCTTTAACAATCCCGCCTTATCTTGTAATCCACGAAATAGCTTCTGAAGACTGTTATGGAGAAGATAAGCAAGAACACTATGCGATATTTCCAAGAGCTCCTGAAGGCAATGTGTAATTAGATCCAAACTTGGGCATCAGCTGGATCTGAAAGTTCTTTCACTTGCAGCAACTCAGATGAAATCTTTACCTTCATTCAAGGCACCACTTCCAGACAGTGGGAGATTCTCCTAGTTTAGAAGACAAAAAAGAGGACTGCACTGAAGTTAGGTTACTCTTCAGTCTTGCCAAGGCTGCAGCAGAAGAAACCACCCACCACAGCCGTGTGGAGGCTCTTGGTAGTGCCACAGCCCAGGCATCGTCTCTAATAGGGAACCTGCTATATGGGTCACACCAAACACTCCCAGGTGAAGAGGCTGCAGGTGGGGATTAAAACCACCACAACCCCACCTTGCCAGGGCCACAAGCTCTACCCTGCACTGCAGAATCAAATACAGCGAGTGTTGACAACAGTTTAGTGGAATGTTAAATCTGACCCTCCTTAGAAGGAGCAGCTGGCCAAATGTGACCCTAGCAATAGAAGAATGATGCCAGACAGAGGAGCTCATGAACCAAGGCATGTACCTCTCTATTTCCACCACAGGGTCAACTGTGGCCAACTCACGGGAGCAGTGGGAAGAGGCAGCGTGCTCTGTGTGTGTGTTCCTCCCAGGAAAGCAGAGTAGGGTACTATGAAGGTGATGTGCATGTCACCAACCATCTGCCGTCTCAAAGACTCCAGCCTCTATTTGATTGCAATTCCTGCTACACACTGAGTATTTTTTTGGTTTACAAACTATTTCTGGAAATACCGACCTATCGTTTCAGGAGAGGAGACCCCTCCTTGTGTCTCCTGTGAGTGGTATTCTGATTTATTGTGACCAGAGAGCTACTGAGCCAAATGCTCTGGGCAAAGGCATGCAGCTAGTCCTGGAAACGTGGGGCTTTGAACATGAGGTTGTTACTGCCAGAAAGGGCATGCTGAACCCACTGATGAGATATAGGGATGAACCCTTTAGAGCAGCCCGGTAATTTTCAATATCATGTTGAAAACAGCACTAGAGAACAACGATCACACTGCTCCTCACACAGCACTGCTTTTACTGCTGCACCAACAGGTCAGGAGGATGCTGGGCTGCTCCCTGGGTGCTGGGCACTGATGTTGGCCACCTTACTTGTGTCAGGTTTGACGTGGATGAATCTACACTTTCAGTGCATTGCTTTGCTGGTGTCTGGCTGGATGCATGGAATCAGGTTACAAAAAATGCTGTAGTGCTGCAAAAAAACCACGGTGCTTAGCCTGGTCTTGTCTCAGAGGAAATGCTATTTTATTTAAACACATGATCATTCATAGTACTTAGATAATGAATGCAGGATTAAAAGAAAAATCTCCATGTCTGGATACACCAGTGCTTTAGGCAACAGGAGAATAATATTTTGAGATTGGAAGACATAAACGTGCAAAAAAGAAGTCCCCTTTTTTGCACAGCTAGTGCTTGAAGCCAGGCTTAGTTATTTATGTTCAGGCTCAAGATACTCGATAGCTCCTGAGTCTCTTGAACGGCTGGCTGAGGAGCTTCCTTGGGCAGCTGGACCTTTCACTGGCACTGGGGCTGCACTCCATCCCACATACTCCATTTTCTCAATGACTTTTTTTTTTTTTTAGCGGTAAGGCTGGATTTTTTCATCTGTTGCTTGCTGGAGGCAATAGCAGAACAGATTTCTTTCTTTCCCTTCAAAAACAAAGGCTTTTGGCTCAAATACTTGACCGTCCCCCACCAGCCCTTATGGCTGAGTGTTTGGTCACCCATACCACAGCTGATAAATGTTGCATGTGAGTAAAAATGACATTATAGTGCTACAGCACTGCTGAGTCTGCCCAGGTCTTTGCTATGAGGGCAAGGCTTAGGTGCACTAATGGGGGCTGGATGCCTCAATACCCTACTGGCCTGGGCTTACTCTACTACTATATCATTATTATTTGCTTATTCAAGAATATTTTCGCTTTTCATCTCATTCCTCTTAGCATTTCCATCTCTGCGTCCTGCGGGAAAGGAGACAGAGGCAACCTCGAAGCTGCTGCTGCTGCTAAATCTGTGCCCAGGAATCCCTCATGCAACAGCAGTTTCTATACATGCCTCTGTCATGCAACTGGGATGTGCCTGCTGGAAACGGCCGACACCAGTCCCCTTGGCTACAGTGACCTGCCCCAGGACTGGGGATATACCGTGTCAGCAGCCGCCACCCCAACGGTAATGGGATAAATGTGCAACAGACCCAAGAAGAGCTTGACCAAGGGGCTTGTCCAGGCGCTGCCACGTGGCAAGCTGGGTAAAATTATCCATTACTGAAATGTTCAGAGCTGAAAAGTGGAAAGAATATGTTTCCTATGTGAACTAAGGTATAATAATCCTGCCAAATCAATGTATCCTAAAGGCTGACAGCTCAGGTCTGGCACAGAGTGCCTCTGCAAGCAATGTGTGAGCTTGGGAAACTGGAAGCAAGGTCCGGGAGAGCACAGTGAAGACATGCTGTTAAGCAGGAATTTGGGTGCCTGCAGCTACTGCAGGCTCTGCAGGCTCCCCTGGGGGCAAATACCCAAGTTACTCCTCCTGTTTGGCTTTGCCCGTACACGAAGGATGTCTCCTCTTAACCATGGCCACCTGGTTATACCAAGGGAGGGGAAGGAGCTGTGCCAGCAGTGCAGGACTGCAACCGTGCTGGGGAGTGTCCATCCCCGCCCACAAGCTCTGCGGCTGGTGAAGCCAGGCGTCCTGTGTCATGGTCCTGAGTCCAACACTGGGTGAACATCAATAAGGCTTCTTCAGCATGCGCGGTATTTGAGAGCGGCAGTGCCAGGCAGTCAGGTGGCAGCATCTCCATGACTTTGGGAGGAGAGGGGTTTCTATGTCTACCCAGTCACCTGTTTTCCTGAGGCTTACAGGTGTTTGATGTTTGGAGCTGTATCTCCCCGGCAAAAAAAAAGGTCTTTAAAAGTAGCCACCATTCAAAAGTTGCAGGGGGGAATTGACAGACAGAGCATGGTTGCTGGAGCTTTGTTTTCTTTGGAAACCATGCTAAAAATATCCCATTCCTGGCTGACAGCTCTGTCACAACAAGCAGCGTGCAGTGGGAATGCAGAGCATCTCCTCCACAGCCTGTCTTTTGGGCTAATCCATGCAACAGTGCACACCAGATTTCAGCTGAAGAATCGCTGATCTTTCAAAGACTGTTACTGACTGTATTTGCTCAAGCAATAGCCAAGGCTGTGCTCTGATACTTGGCTCCTGATTTTTGCACTAAGGAAGTCCAGGTGATGCCATTCTTGGTGGTGATGCCATTCTGGCAGCTTTGGGGCTACTGGAAGATACATGCGGTGCCCACAGAGCTCTACTTCTCAGCCTCCTTCCAACACCTCTGTTGCTTGTCCCATACTACTTTTCACCATATAACACCCCAGGCTGCTTTGCATGCTTCAAATTGTGATCACCTTGCTGATCCTGTCCATTTCTGTCTCTTCCACGACAAAGGTATGAATTAATTTTTAAATGCTCAGGTATGTGGGCATGCTTTTAGGCTAGTGAGCCTTCGCTGCCTGCAGGTGTGCAGCCTAGGACATGTTTCAACAGTGCTGCAAACAAACAATCAGCCGTTTTAAAGAAAAATGAAATTATCAGGCCATCCAGCCAGATCTTGTCAAATCCTCTCACCTGGTGGATGAAATCTGTTTACTTTATTGCTTTAAAAAAAAAAAAAAAGTGAAGCCAAAA
>NW_008824715.1:436567-449619 GCF_000699105.1 Pygoscelis adeliae
TGCAAGCCAAAAGCTGCTGCCAACACACCTCTGGACTTAGGAGAAGTTGAGCATGGGCTGCCCCACATAAGAGATGTGCACTTCTTCCAGGTCCTGGAAGGGCTTTGTTGTAGGGAAGGTCTGAGGACCAGGTGCCCAGCATCCAGGCCAGAGGCTCCATCACAGGGTTCGGCTGGGGAGTCTCTGTGGAGGAGAGGAAAGAACAAAGAAGGAAAATTCAGGGATCTGTGCTCTGCAGCTTGCTGTGAGCTGCTTACAGCTGGGTGGAGATGAACAAGAGGCACCTAAGCAATGCTTTTCTGGGGCTATGTCAGCTCCAGACTACAAAGGGAGATAGGGAACTAAGAGCAGTCATGGAAAGTAGGTCTAGCTTCACATGTGCTCTTGGTCTCGCACTAGACACATGAGACAAGCTTCCAAAAGACCCGTATCTGACTCCTGTTTCTGATACTGATTTGGTGCATAAATCTGGTGGCCCTCATAGATTCAAAAGTTTGGCTGTGATTTTTGTAATGCCTCCCAATAGCTGGTGTGGATGCAGCATCAGATGTGAAGATGTTATTGCTGCTCCTTCCTTCCACAGCCTCTCCTCTGCCCTGGTGCCACCAGGGAGGGAGTGGTGGATGGAAGAGGCAAGACTGAATTTGGCTGAATGTTTTTCTGAATAAAAGAATAAAAGATCTATTTTGCAGGAGTTCTGGACACAGTGGTAGCTCCCCAAACAAGCTGCTAGCCTGGTACAAAGCATGGCATCACTAAAATGTTACCGCACCTACAAGCGTTGAGGACCATTGCATTCATCAGCCCATCAGCTTCAAGTTCAGTAGCTCACAGAGGCTTTCCCAGCACACACAATGGGACATGTGGATCTCCTTAGCAGACCCCCCCCCGCCATGAACACCATCCGTGCTCCAAGCCATAAAGACATGCAAGAGCTCCTGGTTGCGGGCACAATTAAAGGAATAGAATCAGAGCCAGCTTACAGATGTGCGAGGCCATCACCCAAAAATGGAGTGAAAAGCGCTGGTCATCTAAGAGGTGGGAATAATGCAGGAGTTACTCTGTCCAGGCTCTGGATGGAGGCTGGGTAACACCTGGGGTGCAGGCAGGTTGAACCCCAAACGGAGCAGCAAGGTGTTTTCTCGTGGTGTTTTCTCATGTCGTTACATTTAGAGAAGCAACCAGGCTGTGTCTGGCAGAGTGACAAGGCTCCTTCTTTAATGACTCATTTCAGAAGAACAGCTTTGGTAAGCAACAATTTTGCACTTTGCTGTGATTTCAGAGGGTGTGAACTAAAAAAAAGGAAAGAAAGAAAGAATCAAAGGAATCAATTGAGCCTGACTCAGAACGGAGGCCACATGGCTGCGGGCTCAGCCTTATGCTGCAAGCCAGGAGAGGGATACGCTGTGGCCCATATGCCATGGGGAAGACCAACACACACAGAAATGGAAGCGCCGGCAGCAAAAGCCAGGTTGGCTCCGTACGTGTTGTCAAAGCGGTGGTTAGGATTTCAGTGTGACTGTAAGGATGGCCTCCTCCCACTCACCTGCTACATGACTCATCCTGGTGATCTCATCCAGTAAAACCAGGAAGGTGCTACCCAACTGGCTGAGCTGAAAGGCAGGGCCACAGCTGCACGGGGAGATGCTGACCTAAAAAGGTGATGCTGCAAGTGAAGATGTGCAGTACGGGTTTCATGGCGTTCAGTTGTGAACCTCAGACCAGGCTGGGAGGGAACCCGTGTTCAGGGTACCAAGGTGGAGAAGTAGAAACTTCTCCTGTTTCCTACCTTCCCTTTCAGGGGCAGCCAGCTCAGCAAGGGAAAGGCAGCCGGTGTGCCCATGAAGTGCTGGTAATCATGTTTTAGTATCCTGAAGTGCTCAGAGTGAAGCCACAAGAGCTCCAGAGCAGGATCTCATGGGCTTTTAGCATCTCTGCGACAGCGTGAAGTGCATGCACTGCATGTCTTACCTTCCACCTCTATTGGGAACATTCCCCAGCATCACCACCTTATTTTCTGGTGCTGTAAAAAGCATCTGTACAGTGATCAAAATCAAAAGAATGAAAGACTGCCATGGAAAGCCCTGGCACTCCAGTTTGTTGTCAAAGACCATTTTCTTTCCACTTCTACCTTGAAAGCAAACAATTTTGAGGCCCAAGAGAGTGCCGCTAGCCTGCCCACTGGGTTTTTGTGTTTTGCTTGCTCCTTCCATACACTGCTTTTCTTTCTCAGCTTTCTCTGAGCAGCTTAGGAGATGAAGACGAGCTTCAGAAAGGGTAGCTGAGGCTGCAGCCTGGGCTGCTGCTGCCCTCTCCTGGGTCTGAGGCAGCCAAGAAGCCAAGAGCTGATTTTTTAAAGAGGTTCCTGCAAGCCTGGGTGCAGGTCACCCTCAGCATGTCCTCTTGCAGCCTTGCAGGGGAAAGCGTTGGGGCAGCAGGCAGGGAACGGCCCTTGGAAGGTGCCAGGCCTAGGGATGCTGCCCAGGCTGGCACAAGGGTTGGCCTAGGTACGCCATTTGAAGACCTTTCACTGGATGCCCTCACAACTCCTAGCAAAGTTTATGGCAGGGAGATGGATGATCAGCTTGGCTAGCCCTTGCAAGGGTAACAGCTATGCTAGCCCAATATTGTGGGAGCTCATGGTTTCTGGCCTCAGTTGCTACCTGTTCTCTCCAGGATAGTTTTATTGATATTAAACGAAAAAGCCTTCAAAATAAGATGTCGCAGCTGATTACTTGTATGCCAGACAAGTCCCTGACTCCCTCCTCCAGTCCCTCTCCCTGACTTCATTGCCAACTGAAACAAAACCTCCCACTTGCACCTTTTGCTTTGGCTTGCCCACACTGTGGGTCTCCCCCACCCAGGACCCCATCCTGGCCGGAGGGCTGTGCACACAGATGGGTGAGCTGGTCGCCACTGCGTGCTGCCAGTGCAAGGGGGACCTCACCCCAGCTTGCTCCTGCTGCAACGAGGTGGAGGCACCCCCCTACCACCACCACCTAAGCCTCTGGAAAGCTCTTTGTTGATGCCTCTCCGAAAAGGGGCCGAGGAATGATGGAGCCTCCCCCATGGCACTGAGAGCATTTAATGCAGCAATTGGCTAATGGTTTCAAAAGCCACTTAGTGGCTTATTATGGTATTATTGCCTTGTGAGTGGCTGGAAACTCAGCACTGGAGGGCTCAGACACTCCAAGGTATTTGTGCAGCCCCCGCTTTCTTTTCAATGGAAGCACAGGAGAAGGTGGTTTCAGTGGTCTCAGTCTACCTACAGCCTGCCCAGGAGTGGGAGACTTGGAGTCAGTGATCTGGACCCCCATCTCCTGTGAAAGTCTGCCCGCCTGTAGCCTAAAGGAGAATAAAGCCCCAGGACAAAGGCTGGAGCTGAAGTCCTCCCTACCATGTGAGTGCTCCAGCCTGTGGGTATAAAACAATCACATTTTGGATACCAAAGAGCTTTCCAGCTGTGCTACCACACTGTGCTGCAGGGCCACAAAACACCATGGTGGCCAGGAGCAGAAGATGGATAGCCATGAGTTAGTGCCAGACTGATGCGAAGGGAGCTGTGTGCCCTGCACACCCCTGAGTGATAGCACAATGGCTGGTGGGTGGATGGTCCTCACCTTTTAATTACTCGTGAGCCCAAATTTTTCCTTTTTTTTGCTGGAGCTCACCCATATTGAAGTTGGCTTCACACATGCAGCCACTCATGTCACTCCAGGTATTTAAAAGCCAAATTAACCCACTTATTGAAAAAAATCAAATGTTTGAAGAACTAGGGAAGAGAGGAGTTGCTGCAATGTGATGACCTACCTCCCTGGCCAGGGCAGCCAGACACAAAAGCTGCAAAGCCCAGGCGTGAGGCCACCATGAGGGCCAAAGGGACGCTGGCCAGGTGGGAGCTGTGTCTCGCTGCTTGTGCAGAGCAGCCTCTGACCATGCGGCACCTCTGGTCTTGGTGGCCGTGCTGGGCTTGCCGGGCCTGCTGGCTGCTGAAAGAACAAGCCATGTGGGCAGTAATTCTTCCCACAAATGCTCTTCCAGTCAGGGATGGACTATTAAATATGAAGTCCCTGAGCCACAAATCGTGCCCCAGACGGAACTGCTAGACTATTTATACACTTCTGTATAAGAGCCACTGCAGACCTTTGGCTATCTCTATTGCTTTTTGAACATTTTCCAGTCCAGCTATATCCTTCTGAGATGGGGAGAGCAGAAATGCAGTCAGTGAATTATAGATGTGTAGAGGGCTGTAATGATGTTCTCCCTTTTATGGACTCCTCTTTTCCAAATAATTTTTAACATGCACCTCTCAGTTGAACAGCTTTTGGACTATCTGGTAAAGCTGAGCTCTTATTCCAGGGAGGGAATAGCTTGGTGCACATTATAAAACTGTAAAGAGAAGAAAATGGGAAAAACACATTTATCCCCATTCAATACCAGCTGCCATTTTAATATCTGCTCACATAATATCACAAATTGTTGTTGAGCCTGAATCACCAATGGTCTTGTTACCCCACAACCTGAGTGGGAGGTGGAAGCAGTGATGTGGAGGGTTGGAGAGGCTGACACCAGCACCAGGGTTTTGCCCAGCCTGGATGCCTGAATCCTCCCCAAAATGCTGCTTCGTCCTTCCCATCCTCTCTGCTCACTCCTCATCATCCTCCCCAGCAGCCTGGGGGGGAGCGGGAGGAAGGCAGGAGGCAGATGATGCTGGGGTGTGCAAGGAGGGGACCAAGGTGGTCAGTCCTGGGGATGGAGCAGTGGAGGCCCCGGCCATTCCCAGACCTGGAGGGAAGCGGCGGTGGCCCTGGTGGTGCTCCCCAGCCTGGTTCCCCATCCCACTGCATGCTGGACTGTGGCCAAGTGTCCTGGTTTTGGCAGGGATAGAGTTAATTTCCTTCCTAGTAGCTGGTACAGTGCTGTGTTTTGGATTTAGGATGAGAACAAAGTTGGTAAGGCACCCATGTTTTAGTTGTTGCTAGGTAATGCTTACACTGGCCAAGGCCTTTTTAGTTTTCCATGCTTTACCAACTGAGAAGGCTGGAGGTGCACAAGAAGCTGGGAGGGGGCACAGCCAAACCAGCCAAAGGGACATTCCATACCATGTGACATCATGCTCAGTACATAAACTGGGGAAAGCTGGCCGGGAAATAATTAAGTATAAATTGACAGAATGTATAGTAGTTTCAATATTCCCTTACAAGTGTATTAATCAGGACTGGGGAGAATGGTGGCTCCTACACCCATCGGTCAGACTGTTAACATTTCTAATCATATGTTCTGACTTTAATGAAAAAGTCCTTGGAAGGTTTTGGTTATTAGCATTGTTACAGTCTTCAATCTGTTAAGGCTTGGAAAGTGTTAAGCATCAGGGAAACTATTTGCCAACCACTCCATCAATGGTTTTTATCGGGGTGCAATTAATTAATGTGAATAACATAGTGTTTTCTATTCATCATCAAAAGTTGGAATATAAACTCTGGTAGGTATATAGTCAACAAGGAATACATGTAATGCCATGGTTTCAGCAGTGTTTTGGTACTATGTTAAAGGACCAGGCTAGCAGAATACTAGGCGCTTCATGCACAAAGAAGGGTTGGGGTTCTCTTTGGTGCAAGCACTATGAAAGGGGAAATGCTGACATTAGGAATATGCAGGAGAGGGAGGCGTGATGTGCAGCAGTATCAAACGAGGAGCAAATTCTTGATGACCTGAGTACTTAAAAGCCAGTGTGGTATCAAATCCTCCAGGGTCTGAACCCTTTTGTCCCGTGCTGACGGGCTGGAACAGAAAAACACCTCTTTTCCTATCCTCACCCTTTAGCAAGAGCAGTGCATGGGTTGCTCTTGCCCCCCACCCCAGCCCTGCCCGCAGGAGGCTTTGCAGAGCTGGTTGGGTTGTGGTGTGACAAGCTGCTTGATGAAGGCTTTGAAAGGCTTTACCTTACCTGCTCTTCCTCACTGTCCATAACTGGTCCCACACACTGGCCGTGCTGTTGGGTTGAGGTCCTGCTGCCCTAGGCCATCTGCCTGCCGACAGCGGTGCCGGTGGCCCCATTTTCCCCTTGCTCCATCCTGAGCACCAGGACTTGGTCTGCTGAAATCCCCATCGAGGTGGGATTACTGGGCACTGTCTGGAGCTCAGATTGCCAGCAAGGTTTTTCACATCCCCTCCTGTTTAACTTGATTTTTGCAGTCTTAGGCAGAGGACAAAGATTTGTAGAAAATAAAAATTGGGTAGGGTTGGGAGGCTGGCACGAGCTATGGGTATGCGCCCAGGCCAGGGGATTTCACTGTACTGAGAGCCCCGTGTGGGTGCAGGGTGCAGCCAGCGCTGCTGCCTGTGGGTGCCCAGTGGTCCTGCCGCAGTCCCTGGCCCCAGCACAGCGAGGAGGACTTGCCCTGAGGCTCCTTCCCACCTGAATGTCTCCCTGGTGCTAGATGGCCACAGGTTGCCCATACAGGAGAGCCTACTTGACCATCAGTTAGAGGCTTGCTTGCCAAAACACCAAGGCTTGGTGCCATGGAGCTCCCTACGGAGTACAAGGAGATATCTTCAGGGGCTGAGCAGCTCATTTAACTCCTGGAAGGCTTCATGCTGGGTGAATTGGTTCATTGCTAGATGTTTGGGACACTGCTTTGCCCTGCCTGGGCTAGGAGACGGCCATGCTTCTCTGCTCAGCCTAATACTTCAGGCACGAAGAAAGAAGAAGAGTAGCTCAAGGAGCTATTAGCAACGTGCCTAGTGGCCAGGAGTGGATTGAGGTGAGGTGGGACCGGGAAGGTCCCAGCTGACTGGATGTGATGCCCATCTACAATAAGGGCTGGAAGGAAGATCTGGGGAACTACAGTCCTGTCAGCCTGACCTCGGATCTGGGGAAGGTTATGGAGCAGTGCCATCACACAACACGTATAGGACAACCAGGGGATCAGGCCCAGCCAGCACGGGTTCATGAAAGGCAGGTACTGCTTGACCAACCTGATCTCCTTCTGTGACCAGGTGACCCACCTAGTGGATGAGGGAAAGGCTGTGGATGTGGTCTACCTGGACTTCAGTAAGGCCTTTGACACCGTCTCCCACAGCATTCTCCTAGAGAAACTGGCTGCTCATGGCTTGGACGGTCATACTCTTTGCTGGGTAAAAAACTGGCTGGACGGCTGGGCCCAGAGAGCCGTGGTGAATGGAGTTCAATCCAGTTGGCGGCCGGTCACGCGCAGTGTTCCCAAGGGCTCAGTTTTGGGGCCAGTTCTGTTCAATATCTTTATCAATGATCTGGACGAGGGGATCGAGTGCATCCTCAGTCAGTTTGCAGACGACACCAAGTTGGGCGGCAGTGTTGATCTGCTCGAGGGTAGGAAGGCTCTGCATAGGGACCTGGACAGGCTGGATCCATGGGCCCAGGCCAACTGTATGAGATTCAACAAGGCCAAGTGCCGGGTCCTGCACTTCGGCCACAACAACCCCATGCAGCGCTACAGGCTTGGGGAAGAGTGGCTGGAGAGCTGCCTGTCGGAAAAGGACCTGGGGGTGTTGGTCGACAGCTGGCTGAACATGAGCCGGCAGTGTGTCCAGGTGGCCAAGAAGGCCAATGGCATCCTGGCTTGTATCAGCAATAGTGTGGCCAGCAGGCGTAGGGAAGTGATCGTGCCCCTGTACTCGGCCCTGGTGAGGCCGCACCTCGAATACTGTGTTCAGTTTTGGGTCCCTCACTACAAGAAGGACGTCGAGGTGCTGGAGTGTGTCCAGAGAAGGGCAACGAAGCTGGTGAAGGGTCTGGAGAACAAGTCTTATGAGGAGCGGCTGAGGGAACTGGGGGTGTTTAGCCTGGAGAAAAGGAGGCTGAGGGGAGACCTTATCATGCTCTACAACCACCTGAAAGGAGGTTGTAGTGAGGTGGGTGTGGGTCTCTTTTCCCAAGTAACTGGTGATAGGACGAGAGGAAATGGCCTCAAGTTGCGCCAGGGGAGGGTTAGATTGGACATGAGGAAAAATTTCTTCACCGAAAGGGTTGTCAGGCGCTGGAACAGGCTACCCAGGGAAGTGGTGCAGTCACCATCCCTGGAAGTATTTAAAAGACGTGTAGATGTGGTGCTTAGGGACATGGTTTAGTGGTGGACTTGGCAGTGCTAGGTTAACAGGTGGAATCAATGATCTTAAAGGTCTTCTCCAACTTAAATGATTCTATGATTCTATATAAAAACATTGCAGCACGCAAGGACCTTCCTTCTCTCCACTGACATGTCTAGGGATGGAGTTTGGCCGGTCTGTGAAAAAAGCCTGCAAGAGAAGAGCCATCGGTGTCTCCAGCAGCATTGCCCCACCACCCTGCACAGGGATGGGGCTAGGAGCCAGTAGACACCACAGCTGAGCCTGCTTTGAGCAACTAAAATAGAGGCCAACATGACTGGGCAGTTCTAGGGTGTTTGAGCTTTTTTCCAGGCCGTCAGGGGAAACACAGACCCTTCAACTGAGTCAAGTCCTTGTGGAGCAGCCCTTGCCCTCCACCCACCTCCTTCAGCCTTTTGCAGACCCTGCTGCTCTATAGGGATTTTTCCCAGGCTAGAAATGGGGCCAGTAAGTGCTGGGGGACCACTGCCAGAAGCTCCTGAAGGGGCTTTCCTCTCTGGGTGCCAATGATGAGAGGTTCCCACCACCTTTAGCCCTGCTTGACGGCAGGGGGCCTGGCTTTCCAGGGGAGAGCAAAGGGGACAGAGGTAGCTGGACCCACTAGCTGAGAAACCCTTGGGAAGAGGCAATATTAAATTGCACCTTGGTGGGCAGAAGCTGCCACTGTTTCAAATGGATCCTCTCACTGGATGTGGCTTTGTGAAAGCCACAGCAGCATCCAGACCCAGAAGCAACAGCCCCAGGACTGGGGAGAAGACAGGGAGCTGGGGAGAGGGCAGCCCTGACCTGGGGACCTGCACCCCCACTTGGACGCAGCTCCTATGAAGGACAAGCAACAGGCCATACCCTGGACCACTTCTGCCCCCACCAGCACATCCAGAGGCTCCCTCCCAGCTTGAGCAGTATCCCACAGCACAGGGAAAGCAGGGGCCCAGGCAGGCAGGGAGGAACAGAAAGCAAGATCCTTTATTGTACATAGTACAGAATGTAATGCAGCTTTGCAGGAGATACATAGCCCTGCTTGAGTAAAGATTATTTCAAACTAGTCCTCAGATTAACCCCTTCGGCACTGTAGACCTGCCACACTGAGCAAATGGTTAAAACCCTGTCCCCAAGGTAGGGTTCCCGCAACCAAATGCTCCCCACAGGTACAGGCCACTGCAGCCACTGTGAGGAGAGCAACTGAGTCTACCTAGAGTTAATCTTCATACTTCCCCAAAAAATGAATGAATCAGTCAGAAGAAAAAAAAAAAATCCAACCAAAGCTAACTAAGGAAGAGAAAAAAATTCCTATACAGCATTTACAACAAAAACATGTAGCCAGTGGGGGGATAGGCAGGTATGGATATATGAATGATGGAGGAGTGTTAGGAGGTGCAGCAGGGAGAGGGGAGCTGGAGGGAAGCAGGTTACCTGGGAAACGGGGTGGGGGACCCCACCGCCCCTGCCGACTGCAGCCTTACAGCCCAGCTCCGAGGCCATGCCGAGCAGCGGGGGACCACAGCTGAGCTGGCACCATGGTTCAGTCCTGGCTCCCCTGGGAAAGAGAACTTGAGCGGTGAAATGGAGTGGACCAGATACTTCAGCAGCCATCCCGGCAAGCCACCGGGAAAGCCGGGGGGGCGTCCCCAGGGGCTCTGGGAACAGCAGCCAGGCTGCAAAAAATAGCTTTGCCTTAAAATACAAAAAAATCTACAAAAAACAGTTTAGAAACCTTTTTTTCCCCCCTAAAACATAAAAAAGAAAGAAAAAGAAGAAAAAAGAAAGGGGAAGGGAGGGAGGGAGATAGTGTCAGGGTCTCCTCCCCCGAAATGCAACCCATGGCACACAGCCGGAGCTGGGGAGGAGGAGTGAGAGGGGCACAGAGAGGACCCAGTGGGGCTGGGAAACTATTATATCAGGTTATATCACGAGGGTGGGGCAGGGAGAGTCAGTTCGGGAAGAAGGCAGGAGGCTCCTCAGGGTTGGGGTAGGATGCTGTGCACATCAGCCCTGGGGTGCTGGCCCAGATGACCCCCCCCGCATCCCTCCTCTGTGCAAATCAAAGCCCTTTCCACCACACAAGGCAGCTACGCAGATCGTGCTTGATGCAAAGCAGATTGTCATGACAATTCACTAGGGGGCCACACTGGCTCAGCCCAGTCCCGGGGCATTGCTGAAGCTGTCAGCCCTCACAGTGCTGGCGAGGAATGGGGCCTGGGTCAGAGACTGCATCTTTAGCTCCCGTCACCCCAAAACATTGCGCCAATGCTTGACAGGAGGTGGCAGCCACGGGCAGTCCTATGCACTAGCCCTTGGAGAGTAAGGGTGGGAATTCGGCGGTGACACACAGGGGGCATTTTAGATTCCTCCAATTTGTGTGTGCACGCGTGTGATTTGTTGGTTTGGTTTTTTTTTCCTTATGAAAAGCAAAAAAATATTCTTTAGAAAACCGTATTTGCCCAAAGTGGATGTGCTAGTGCTCGTGGCTCTGCCAGCTGGCTGAGTCAGTAAGCGAAGCCCTCCGCGTAGGGAAGGCTGCCGCAGGGATCCATCTCCAGGAGGTACGCTGGGCTGTCCTCAAAGTGTGTCAGCGGCACTGTCTCCTCCTCAGGCACCGGGCAGTCAGGCTCCGTCTTCAGGAAGGGGCGCTGGTTGTCGGGGTAGGCCATGGAAAAGAGGGCATCAGGGTCGCAGACGAACTTATAGACGTACCGCTCGCCAGCCACCTGCAAGGAGGAGAAGGGCATGAGAGGTGCCCTGCACCTCCCCCCCCAGGGAATAACAAGCGCAGCACAACCAACACTGGACCTAGCCCCCCTCCTGCTGTGCCCCAGGATGCTGGGTGATAGTGGGGGACAGTCACACCCTCCACCTACCCCCCTGTGGCAGCAGGGTCACTTGCCTTCTGCATGATGCCCTTCTCGTAGTAGTAGCGCAGGGAGCGGCTGAGCTTGTCATAGTTCATGGCTGGCCGGTTCTTCTGGATGCCCCAGCGTCGCGCTACCTGGGGGGAGAATGGCAGCAGCCATGAAGGCTCCAGCTGGGGCTTGGATATCGGCCCTTGAAGGAAATCAGAACCAAAATGTGGGGTAGGGGCTTGTTTCTGGGGGCTGGAGCAGCCAGGGGTGAAAGCATCACCGTGGTCCTGGAGAAGTTCCCCACTTGCTGCGATAAATGCTCCAGCTCTGAGCGCCGGCTGCCAGCACCAAACCAGGGGCCGAATCAAAAGACATTTGATTAGGGGAGCCTGCCAAAAAAGCCGCTTCAAAAAACCACAATTTCCATGCATGGCATAAGAGATATTATGGGTAATTACCCACAATGCACAGCTTGGTGCTACAGCTGCTTTCAATTACTGCCTAAACAGCTTCTTCCTCTGTGTCACCCTCCTGCAGAGCCACACCGCTCCGGCACAGCACTGTGCCGGCATGGAGCCACCGCTGGGGACTCAGTGTGAAGCAGTTTGGGAGGGAGGGAGCGATGGCTGAGCAATGTGTCTCAGCAAGACACCCAAGGCACGGCACAGAGGCAACGCCACTGCAGCTGGTGACCACTGGTGGCTCCGGGAGCAGAGCACGTACCATGCCGAGAGGCAGCGGAGGAGATTAAAGGCAAGTTTCTATGGCTGCTTAGTGCAGATGGGTGGCTGGCTTTTCTCTCTCACCCTTAAAAGCTGCCCAGAGAGTAAGACACATGTCTCGCTTCAAGTGTGAGCCTGAACTGCTGTGTTGCATGGGAAAGATCCAGCCCCCCACCCGCACCCCCAGGCTCTCCCCGCTGCTGTTCCCAGGCTACAGCCCTGGCTCCAGCACGCCAGGCACTGGGGCAGGAACCCCCATACCTCCTCAGGCTCAATCAGCTTGAACTCCATGCCCCGGCCAGTCCAAGCGATGAAGTGGGCATTGGCAGGGTCGTCCAGGAGGGTGACCAGGAACTGCCAGAGCTGCAGGGACCCACGCCGCTGGTAGGGAGGGCCCTCACGGTACAGGGTGGGCTCCTGCTTCACTTTACCTGCCCGCACCAAGACATGGCTGGTTAAACAGCCCAGCTCTGGCTGTGCCACCCAGCAGAGAACACGTACAGCAACACTGGGCTCGCCCCTGTGCCAGGATCCCCTGTGCAGGATCAGGCCACAGGGTTGGAGAGGGAGAGGTGCTGGGGATGGCACTGCAGGCAGATGAGGCTCAGGGTGGTGGCAGGGACAAGGCACAGCGGTGATGCCGAGCAGCCCTGTGGGACAATGCTCTGCAGCTCTCAAGAGCACTGCACCAGCACAGCTTGGTCTTAAAAGCCAGCCACTATGGGGCCCAGCTCCAAATCTCCCTCCACGAGCCCTGGTCACCCCCCAGCCCTCCTCTGGGGACAGATTCTTACCCTCCAGCCTCTCTGGTACCACACACGTGTCATCAAAATACAATCGCGTGTCCTTTTCATATGAAAATCCTAGGGGGAAAAGACCTTCAGTGAGCACAGGGCCCCTCCACCACCCCAGCCAGACCCCAAAAAACCCCCGGCTTGGCCCAATCCAGCACCAAGACCCCACTCCCCAGTGCCAGGAGCAGCCACCTCCCCAGTTATTTCGGTGGCATCGCAGTGGCTTGCCAGCTGAGCGCCACACAGCTCTTTCCCCCCCCCCCATCCCAGGGAGCTGGGGAAACCTAAACCCTCTTAACAGCTACATCGGGCACATTATCCTGGATTACGTGGCACAGCACAGCCGTGCCCTTGTGGCACGCTCGCAGGGGCTGGCAGCTGGACAGCAGAGGCCCTGTTTTTAGCAGCAGTGCTGGTGCTACTCGCATGCAGGCTCTTGCTAGTGCCATGGTGCTCTCACAGGCATTTTCAGGGTGCCTGGCAGCTCTACCAGCTGCAAGGGGGGGTCTGCCTGCCCCAAAGGAGGGATGGGACATGCCAGGGATGCCCATGAGCAGGAGGAAGCGGGG
>NW_008824715.1:449793-457747 GCF_000699105.1 Pygoscelis adeliae
CCGCCGTGCGCCCCCGACGCCTCTTGCGCCCTCCCCCCCCCCCCCCCCCAGCATGTCCTGTGGCCAAGCCAGGGCATCTCTCCCCCCAGTGCACTCTGGGCCACTGCACCCACCCCCAGCCCCCACACCCAGCTTTGGGGGAAAAACAGTATGATTTATGGGGAGGAAGGGCACTGGAATGAGTGCTGGGAGCAAGGTCTAAGTCAGCTCAGGTTTTCACCATTTTATTTGGGCCCTGCAGGAAGGGAGACATCACCGCACCTCCCCTGCCATCTGCTCAGCCGTGCCACCCTCCATCCTGAGGTCGGGGTATTTTTAGGTCCTAAGGAGATTAGAGGATTTTTCCGTGATGCTGGTGGGGTCCAGCAGCCAGAAGTCACAGCTGGCCCCAGGCCAGGGCTGCAGGGGGACCCACCGGGTGCTGAGGGCACCCCAGCCTGTGGCTATGGCACAGACCACACCATGCAGCATCTGGTGAATGCCTGCTCTATCCCCCCTGCTTTGGAAAAGAAAAGAGAGGGAGGAAAAAGAGGGGAAAGGAAAAAAAAAAGGAAGAGATCATCTACCACTGCAGGAGAAACAGCAACCGGCACCAGGCAGCCCCAGGGTGACATGCCACGCTCTGCCCAAGGCTCTACCCTGAGCCCACCACACTGCCGCCCGCAAGCTGCAGATGGCAGAGATGACTCTGCTCCCTTGGGTGCTGCTGGTGTAACCTGCACCCCCCTGAGCGCCAGCACCCGGCTGTCCTCCCCCTCCAACTTGCACCCACCTGAGTCGATGCAGTAGTCCCGGGGCTCCTGCTTGATGCCCATGGGGGGCTGGAAGCCATGGCTGGGGGGGCCGGGCAGGCTGGGGCCACTGTGCTCGTAGAGTGGGTCATGGTACTCCTGCTTGAATCCCTGAGGGGGGTGGGGGGCAGCAGGGCCAAGGGGCTCTGACAGCTGCCGGTGGTAGACAGGGCGGCTGTCCCCCGGGACCCCAGGCTGTGGTGGGAAGGGGTGGCAGGGCTCTGACAGTTGCCTCTGAAATCTGGGGGGAGAGGGAGGCAGTGTTACCAAGGGGTGGTGGGGTCAGCCCTGCAGGCACGCCGCCAGCTCCTGCCCCAGACCAGGACCCCGTGCTGGCTCAGTGCCCTCAGCCCGGGGTGGTTTGGGTGGTGTTGTGTCCCACCCGCAGTGGGCTGGGATGGTTCCTCAGGAGCCACCACAAGGGTTTATCCCGTGGGGACCCAGCAGGGTGCTGGGGAGCCCCATCCCCCTCCAAGTGCTGGGGACACCTGCGGGGGAGCAGGACAGCACATGGGCCATCACTGTGAAGCACTGCACAACGATGGCAGCCCTGAGCTGCAGCAGGGATGTCTGGGTAAGAGTGGGAAAGGGAAACAAACAAACGACACCGCACAACAGTAAAATCTCTGTAAACCAGTAAAGTCTCCCCTGAGGGTGGGGGGGCAGAGCCACGGGGGATGCTGCACCCAGGCGGGTGCTTACGCAAAGCCAAATCCACTCCACAGCCCCACAGCCCCAGCCGGCTGCTAATCTGCCTGTGCGGCTGGGATTAAACCTTGAACTCGGTGGCAGGGAGCACTATTTTCAGCTCCAGGGTGCCGCCACCGCCAGCTCAAGCCCCAGCAGTCTCTCCTGGCTGTGGTGGATAAGGGACCATCTCGAGGGGGTGCTGCTGCATCCCCTCGCCCTCCGGCACCTTGAAAGGCGATCTCTGTGCCCGGCTCCTCTGGGCCAGCCTTGCGCCATTTGGCTTTGTAACCAGAGCCCTCCCAGCTGCTGGGCTGGGATTACTCCATTTCCGAGCCGCGTCCCTCTGCCCTTCCTGAGTGAAACCCAAGCCACACACTGGCACGGCGCTTCCCGAGGGAGCACGGCCAGCCTCCTGCATAGCTCGAAGGTCACCTGGAGCTGAGCCCTGCTTCACTGGGGAGGGATGCTCACCCGCTGCGGGCATGTCCCAAGGGTTTCCATGGCCCCATTGCATGGCCTTTGCCGGGCTGCCACGTTCAGTCCTGTGCCCAAAGGGAACACCCTGCCGCCAGTGACACAGCAGCTGTCACCGCAGCAAAGGGCATCCAGGAGGCCACAAGCAAAGCCGGAAGCTGACTGTGACCTGCGCCATGCCGCCTACCGATAGTGTGAGCAAACCCGGGGCGAGGGAGCGGACCAGCAAAGCCTCTGGGGACGCAGGGGTGATGTGGGATGAAGCCACAGCTTGGAGAGGAAGCGGGGAGCAGGGCCTCTCCTTCCACAGCCCCCAAAATCATGGGGATGCCATGCAGTGCACAGGGGAGCTAAGGACCAACCCTCAGCACAGGGGTGCTCAGGGGCAGGATGGGGATGCCCGCAGCTCCCCAGCCCAGCAGGGCTCAGCTTGGACAGCAGAAAGCTGCAGTGGGTGGGACAGGAGAGCGGGAGTCCTGACTCAGCACCATCGCCCGTCACTGCAGGGACGGATGCAGGCAGCAGCCTCTGCCACCCTTGCCTTTCCTGAGGGAGAGGTGAAGGGTCTGCCCGGTGTCCCCAGTGCTGGGAGGAACAGGTCCCCATTAGCAAGCAGCTGCCTCATGGAGAGAAAGAGCCACAAGATCCCAGTGGGAAGCAGCAAGTTTTGCCACATTGGTTCCCATGGGTCCCCAGGCAGCAATATCTGGCCCATGGTCTGTGACTGCAGCAAGGGGATGAGTGGACAGGCATCCCTCTTCCCTCCCCACAGCTTGAGGCCACCGATTCATCTCAAGACGGCCAAAGTCCCGATAAACACCTGCAAGACACCAGCACTCACTTGGGTGGGGAAGCCTTACCTGTGCTCTGCAGGGTATTCGTTTTCAGACATCATCTTTGGCATGTGCACATGCGGGTGAGGCGGCCGCGGCACGGCGAAGGTCTGCTGCCTCTGCTCTTGCAGTGGGTGTGGGGCCGTGGCCGCCCCATGGGCAGCTGCCTGCACAGCTGGGGCTGGTGGCGGCAGGGCCGATCCCTGGTGTGCAGGAGACACTGGCGTGGCAGGCGGCGTTAATGGCTTGAACCCAGCAGGGGGCTTCCTGTCATAGGCACTGTGGAGGGGAGAAGGGCTAGGGGCTGACAGTGACACTAACGAGGACACCTCTGCGCAGCAGAGGCTGACAAGCAAGATGAATCCCTGTGCTGTGACCCAAGGGGCCTGCAGCCAGCAGCCGCCCCACCACTACCTACCAGCAGTTGTAGAGGCACTTGTCCCCGTAGCCGGCACAGAGACCCTGCTCGTGGCTGCAGGATGACAGCTCCGAGGAAGGGCTGTGCAGCTCCCGCTTGATCTTTGCCGGAGGTGGGGCGTGCAGGACCACTGCAATGAAAAAGAGGAGGATACAGGCTCATGTGTGTGGGAGAAGGTGATGGGGGACATCCCCCCTGGGGAGCATCCCCTTGGGTGCTCTTTGCTCAGGAATCAGGTGCCGAATTACCCCCCCGGCAGCATCAGGCAACCAAACCATGGCAGAATGATGCCCCAGCAGACCCTGACATGCCAGTGGACTGAGCCAGGGTGGCAGGGCTGACTTCTGCAGGGGAGGGCAGAGCTCCCAGGGACGGTCCCTCCATCCCAGGACATCACTCACAGAGGGGGAATCGTTCCCCACTGGGATCCAAGAGGGGAATGGCACAGTGTGAGAGGGGGCAGAGCAAGGGCTGTGAGAGGGGAACAGGCAGCTCAACACCACCCATGGATGAGACACACGCCTGGGCCGGGTCAAAAGCCTCTCAGCAAGGGGAGACAAGCCCAGGCACCACAGGCAGCAGCTGCCTCCTTGAGCCGTGGGGCGAGGAATGAGGAGGCTTGACAGCCTGGAGCTCGACAGCCTGGAGCTCCGAGACCTTGTAAGCAGGACACAGCAACCCACTCACCCTCGCAGGGGCATACCCAGCTCCCAGTTAGCTGGCCAGAGAGTCGGCAAGCAGCTAAATGGTAGCCACCTTCCCCCAGCCAAAGTGCTCCAAGGGGACCCAGACCTGGGGTCCCACAATTGTATGAGTTCAAGTGGCAAATGTCCCATTAAACCCAAATCCTTCCCAGCCCCCTCAAGCCCACTCACTATATATAATTTTAAACCAAGTTATATACGCTTAACCTAATTAATTTCTAAAAGCAGGCACTCTAGGAAAGGGAAAGCGCCTCAGAGATCTTTACCTAAATAGTGCCTGCAGAGGAGAGCCAAGGCTAATCGGAAGTGGAGTATTAGCTTCATGCAAAGTCTAAACACAGCCTGGCTATGGCAGAGAGGACAACTGTTCACGGCTTGCCAGGTAATTAGCTGCTCCCCTAATTTGTCAAAACCTTTAAGAGCTGCTGATTCGCCTCTCTACACACCGCCACCACCCCCCACCCCCGCCAACAGCCCGGCACAGCTGGTACCAAGGGCATAAAACCCCCCGAGGAGGATTTGAAACATGAAGCCCAGCGCTGAGCCAGCACAGCCCCCCACACGCCTTCCACCCGCTCCCAAGCCGGATTTATCCCCCTCCTCCTTCCCCCCCTCAGTGCAGTTTTGCCGCTCTCAGCATTTCTAGCCTTAACGGGGGGCCGGCACTGCGGCGGTTATCCCCCTCCTCCTTCCCCCCCTCAGTGCAGTTTTGCCGCTCTCAGCATTTCTAGCCTTAATGGGGGGCCGGCACTGCGGCGGCAAAGCCCGGGCGCCCCGCAAGCCACGGGAAAGTGAAGGGGAACTGGCTTTGGAAGGGCTCCAGCTGCCTATCACGGGCATGTTTCTCCCTAACAGGCTCCGTGTTGTTGAAGCGGGTTGTTTTTCCACCAGCCATACAATGGGGCCTGGTTATTCATTAAAAAAAAAAAGTCTCCAAGCGGGCACCACCCTCCATTCACAAACAATTTGGAGCGCTCCATTCATGTGGCTGGGGAAAAAAAAAAAGGAAGAATTTCCCCAGAGCTTAGTGCTGCCATTCAAGAAAAGGGAAACGAGCCTTAAGATCCTAACAGAGACCAGCTGGCCAAGCCCGGACTTTGTGCAACATTTGGATTCCTTACACAAACACCACGGGGCTGGCCGGCGCTGCTCAGCAAGACATGTTCTTGCTGCCAGGCTCATGGCCGGCCAGGGCGGCAAGGCCAGAGCACCCAGTGGCAGGAGCCAAGGCAGGTACAGAGGCCAGGGGGGCAGCTCTTGGGGGGGGGGGGGGGGGGGTTGGGTCCCTGGCAGCAAGTGGGGAAGGCGGCAGGAGGGTTCCTGGGGAAGGGGATGCCCTGCCCCAGCATCCAACACCTCAAAGGCACATTGGGTACGTGAGCACTTTCAACCTTTCCGGTCCTGTGTTTGTCACTATAATTAAAAGCTATAAAAAAAAAAAAAAAATAGAAATAGGCAGAGGGAGCAACTTAACTATAGACGGGGCTGGAGAACACACGCCTCGGCACACCCGCACCAGGACTGAGCCATGGGAGCAGCAAGAGCCCCAATGGGTGCCTGACAGTCCCTCTCTGGGCTGCTTTAGCCCCTGGGTATACACTGATCCCGGGGAGGCCGGGCAAGGGGACCGGCCATATGTGCCACTGCTGTGCCCGGCCAGCAAGGCAGCATAACCAGGAGGGGAAGATGGGGGGCTCAGGCATACCCCCCTCAAGTGCTGTACCGCCAGCCAAGCTGGAGATGCCCAAATGTCGACCTTCAGCCAAGAGGTCTCCTGTGGGAAAGGTGACACCCCAAAGCTATTCAGGGCCTTGGACTGCCAGTGAATCCCATGGTGGGGGACAGGACAGGTTGTTCCCAACCATCAGCATGATGGGACCTCTAAGAGGCCGAGCCTGGAGGACGCTGGCTTTGCTGGTGGCACCTGCTGCCCAAGCCACGGGGAAGGCAACCAAACCACCATTTCCAGCCTGGCCAACGGCTAGGGACCTTGGCACCCGCTCAAGTTGTCACCTGGGAGCTGAGCTCCGCGCTTGCCCCTCCACCCCCTGGTGTTACAGGACGCACCCAAGGTCACACCAGGAGAGGAGCCAGAAATAGAAGCCAGGCTCCTGCTTTCCTTTGTTTAAACAACCCTTCCTCAGAAACAAACCTCCTGCTTTCATTTCAGTGTGTAAGAAACCTGACTCTGTGCCCTGCCTGTGGCTTTAGCCACACACCGCCCATGCAGGGGGCCACAAGTCCCCGGGGAGCAAACCTCTGCAAAAGGCAAAGCCTCTCATGGTGCTTGATCTCCCCAGCACAACCCCATCACTTCCCAGTTATTTAAACAATCACTCAAGATACAACATTGTACATATACGCTTCTCCCCAGGACTGTGCCGCTGGTGAACCCGCACCTACACCCAGCCAGGAATGCAACGCAATGGCCAGCACGGTGAGCTCTGTGGGAGCCATCCATGGCCTCCTCACCTTCCTGGGAGAATCTGCTGCTTCTCTGGGTGGCTTAGAAGCACCAAATTCAGCCTCTTGCTGCTCAGTCCAGGGCGCCAAGAACAACGCATCCCTTATTCGGAGGAGCCCTGCTTTCCCCATCCCTACAGCGGGATTTCCTCTCTGGCGCAGCTACCCGCTGCCCTCCGGCATGTTATGGCACTTTGCTGCCAAACCCCAACTGTAAGCCCATGTCTGCCAGAGACCTCGGCTACAGAATCAGGAACAGTGAGCAGGCAGCAGCCAAGCTGCAGGCAGCTGCCATGCGATAAGGGTTTTTTAGCAAGGCGAGAACGATGCTGCAGTTTGGAACATCTCCGAGACTCAACACAGCACACGTGGTGGCATTCCCCACAGCAATGGGGTCAAAACTGAGCCTGGTGTGTCCCTTTTTGCTGCTGGGCCGAGGAAGCTTGGCCCTGGGCATGCCAGGGCCACGGAGCAGGAGATGGAACTGGTTTGCTCGGGATAAAAGAGAGCAGCAGCTTCCTCAGGGAAAAGGCATGGAGCAACACAACTGCGGGAACAGAGTCCAATGCATGCCCGCCAACATCCATACAGACTAGGGAAGGATTTACCTTCACCCAGGAGCTAACAGGCACTGAACCCCAATGTAACCCCCAGCCCAGGAAAGGAGCATGTCCCCACTAGCAAAAACCAAATGCAGGGTGGAGGCTGCACCAGATTTGTTCTCCTCTTCCTTCCTACACCGCACAGGGTTCAAAACCAGAGTGAAATGAGAAGATGGGGCCAGAAAGCTGTAAGCTAGAGACTTCTCCTCTTTAAATGCTCTCCAGTGCTGGTACGGAAAAGCCAGGCTCCTCGTCCGCCTCCACCCTGGTCTGAGTCCCCCCAGCTGGCACAGCCCTCTGCATGACAGCAAGGGAAAGCTTTGCTTTCTCTCCCTGGGAAAGCTAAGGAAGATTACTATAGCAGGGAGTCACACAGGGGGATCTCTTTTCAGGTGACAAAGTCGTTTCAACACCAGGTCTGCAGAGGCCGAGCAGGTCAGGAGAACATTTTAAGAGTCTTGAGCAAATGCCTGCCCATCCCCCCCTTCTGCATCACCCAGAAAAGTTTGTCTCTTCTCTCTGAGCTCTTCAGGTTACAAGGAAACAAGAGACTGCCAAAAGGCACTGGAAACAGCTTCAGCTCTAAGAGCCACCCTCCCACGCACGCTGCAGTTTCTACCGCTCCAAGCAAGAGCTGTCGGGCTGTGCTAGGATGTCAATAGCCAGTTGCGTTTCTCTGACTCTGGGCTCGCCTTTTATCTCAGGGGAGACAAGAAAAAAAGCACATCTGAAACTTGGGCTGTCTGGAACAGTTTAATGGCAAGCTTCCCACTCAGAAGTAATCAAAGAGCAATAATTAACATGCGTTTACTGTCAGAGAAGATACCCTTGCTGCATGCTGTGACAAAGCTGGAATGAAAAATCTGTTCGACTGCAGGCTAAATTTGATTTCCTTTAAGTTCTGTAGCTGTCTGCCTCAGCAGCAAAACGCAGCCACCGACACCAAGCTACTACTTCTGTTTGCCAGGTAACAACTGAA
>NW_008824715.1:457795-458886 GCF_000699105.1 Pygoscelis adeliae
TCCAACTGAGCCTTCAACGCCAGGAGAGCCAGTGCCCGAGAGCCGCACAAGCACCACACACCATTAACCAGCCCCTGCCCTCGCCACTAACCCATTCCGGCAACGAACCACGACTCAGAACCAACTCTCACTCTTATGCAATTCAAGAGGGACTGCATTTTCACTGGCCTCCTTTTAAACACGCTTGCTTGCCAGTGATTAACGCTGCTTAAAGAGGCTCAAGTTTCACCACTCAGGTCCACTCTTGCCAACAGCACTGGGCCAGGACTGTAAAAAGCTCCAGAAACTGCAGAGATTGTGGCTAACCAAGGAGCCCAGCACGGGCTCTTGCATCCACTTGAAAAGGAAAAGGAGCATTTATAAGCAAATCAACATTGCTACGAACAAGCAGCAAGTCTCAGGGGAGCCCAGAGATCAGTTAGAGATATTTCCATGCGTTAGGCTACAATTTTCCCCATTTACAAAGGACAGGACA
This sequence comes from Pygoscelis adeliae, assembly GCF_000699105.1. NCBI lineage: Eukaryota > Metazoa > Chordata > Aves > Sphenisciformes > Spheniscidae > Pygoscelis > Pygoscelis adeliae. The sequence goes on from NW_008824715.1 coordinate 458,271, forward strand.
CTGCAAGTTTCATCTCGATGAGCCCAAACCACACGTGCTTTCTCGCAAAAGTCCATGATTTCACAGTTTCAGCCCCAGCAACAACCACTTTCCCAAGAAAGCAGCTCCAAACCCAGCATGAGGTTTTGCACAGGCACCCAAACACTTCCCCCCCGGAGAACAAAAACCAGAACAATCACTTACAGTTGTCAGACTGGAAATCTGGGACAAATTGTTCATCATCGGGGACCTGAGCTAAAAAAACAACAACAAAAGAAGTGGTTTTATGCTGTTTTCGGTTCTCAAAAAAATGCTTGCGGAGAGATTTTACACGGCAAAAGGCAGAGGTGAAGACTTGCCTTCAGCTAGCCAGGCCTCTTGGAGCTGGCTGAGATCCTGGAAGAGCTCTGGAACAGAGTGAAAGACTTATGCACTCCACAGAAGAACAAATAAAACTGCCATTATTCGCAGGATTATTTCTAAACCGACGAACATGAGGAAAGCGGTCTCACGGGGCTGCAGCGAGGCCACGGCTGCCCGGGCCAGCCCTGCCTACCTTCCGAGTCGTGGGCCAGGTCAGTCTCCAAAAATTTCCTTTTCCTATCGGACCCCGGCCGGCCTCGGCCCTCCTCTGCGC
>NW_008824715.1:459960-474658 GCF_000699105.1 Pygoscelis adeliae
TGGCTCCGCCGAGAACGTTTTTCATTCATAAAAAAATAGAAAGGGGAAGAGGCTGGCGGGGGGGGGTGGGGGAGGGGGGGGATTTAAGGGGGCCGCGGCCTTCTCCAGGAGGGGGGCTGGGGGGGCTAACGGGCGGCCTTGGGAGGTTGGTGGGACAGCCCAGGGGGCTGGATCCGGGGGGAGAGACGTCCACGCCGTGCCCAAGAACCTACCACACAGCAAGCTCAGGAGATGGAGTGGTCCTTGGGCCTTCCACACCATGGGGTCCCCTCTGCTTTCTCGGGAGGCGATTTCACACCAGCAGGGCGGTGTCACACAGGGCCCGCTGCGAGCCCGGTGCTAACCCACACCTGAGTGCTTTGGCAGCCTTTCCCCTGCAGACACCCTGGAGGTGGGTTTGCCTTTGAGAGGGGCTCTTTGTAGGAGGCCATGGGGAAAACAGTTCCCACTTGTGGGGGCTCTGGGGCTGCCCTGGCCACAGACCCCCACGAATGGGTTCATGGACACAAGCCTTTGCAGGACTGCAAATGGCTCAGAGGATTGGGAATGAGCTTAGGACAGAGCCACGCTGCTGGGGGCCTGCCAGGCCCCCCACCCTGGCATTGCTCTGCTAAGTGCCTCGGTTTCCCCATCTGTAACCGAAGGTCGTGAGACCCGCCATGGAGACTTGCCAGCGGCTGCTCGTGGAGGACGCAGCAGGTTGCACGGGATAAATGAACTGTGTGGAGGCCTCACGTTGTGGAGTGAGCCTGGGAAATTGTTGCTGGAGAAGGGAAAAACAAGGGATAGTGCTTGGTTAAATATTGCTCTTCTCAGTTTGAGAAGGAGAGGAGCCTTCTGCTTGTATCCTGGGAAGGTGCCCAGAGGTTAGGAAGCCTGTTGGTATGGGGTTGTCCTGATCATTTTGAAATCCTCAGCCTCAGGTCATGGGCTTGCCGGTGCGCTGGGAGAGCTGCCCAGCATGTCTCTGGGCTGCTGGTAGGAATTTCTCTGTCGATGTTGGGGTACTGATGGGCTTTCAGAGTCTTCCAGGGCCACCACCATCCCTCAGGGATGATGCTGGTAATGGCGGGGGGGACCATTGTGTCCTGGGTGAAATGGGGGGGGGGCTGCCATGATACGCCGCCTGCCGGGTGCCTGCATGCTGGGAGGTGGGATCACTCAGAGGATACAGGGTGTCCTTGCCACCAGGAGAACATTCCCGGGGGGCTCTGCAGGCGCTGGCGCTCTCACTACCCCTCTGCAAGAAGGCAAGCAGGATTAAATCACTGCTGGTAAAATTAGCAGATGACACACGGGTAGGCAGGTGGCAAAACCTGGGCCGGGGAGCAAGGCGAGCTGCTGGGGATGAGCTAGGTCATCACAGAGCTGGGCACAACCGGCAATCCAAGGCAGCCGCGGCCCTGCACCGGTCACGGGCTGCTCAGCACCCCTGGGACCTCTTGCTGCCACCTGGAGCAGGGAGAGATAATGGGGGCTGAGCGCAGCTGTGGGGCAGGTGGGTGGGTGGCTGCAGGGGTGCCCTGAGAAAAGCCAAAGTCCCTGGAGAGCCAGGGCTGGGAAGGGGGGATGGCGACTGGCGCCTGCTAAATTTAGAGCCCACTCAGGGGAAAAAAAAAAAAAAATTGCAGGCTCCATATTTAGCCAGTTGCAGCTCCTGTCGAGTGCTGCTCCATTGCGCTGCCGCTGACAACGCCCCTTCAGCCCCAGTGCCCCAAACTGAGCACCTCCCATTGGAGTCCCCAAAGGTGGGGACCCTGCGCATGGCTGGGAATTGGGGAACCCTGGTGCACCCCAGGACCAGCCGAGTATTTCACCACCATCTTTATTTGAGGCAAGCCCACAGCAGTCCAGGTGTACATGGCAACACGCGCTACACTACAGACACCATTTCCATGCAGGCAACCATGGCTACACACACAGCAGGAGGATGGGGCTGGCTCCGGGAGGGGGCTCCCATGGGAATGGGGTTCTTCAGCTCTTGGGGGTCCCCCAGCACGGCACCGGCTCAGTGGGGTGCTCGTGCACTGGCACCAGTGCCTGGGGCTGGGGAGGGTGTTTGGGGGCTCCTGCTCCATCCCGCAGGCTTTGGGGAATGAACAGAGCTGAGCCAGGAGACACCAAGGGGGATGAGGGGTTTCAGAGCCTCGAGTGCCCTTTGGCTGCGTGGAGTATTCCTTCCTGGAGTTGGGGACAGCTGGGCTGGCGTCCCAGCCCCTGCGGGTCCCCTCCTGGGCTGGAGACATTTGCACCATTGGACTAAGGAGGTCGTTAGCTGCCAGGCCAGTTGAACCATGGCTTTGACATGGCGGGAGCGGATAGAAGCTGCGTCCCCTGGGGGAGGTGGCAGGGACCGTCTCACTGATCATCACAAGGGGATGTCTCTATCAGAGCCCATCACTCTTGGCAGACCGGTGTGGGTGTGTCATCATCCTGCTGGCCCAGGGTGGTGGCCCTCGGCTCCCCATGGCCTGCAGGACACGTGTCTGAGTGCTCCCCCCCGGCTTTGAGCTCAAATGAGCGCTTCTTGCCCCCGGCGTGCTGCCAGACCCATGGGTGCGGGCATGGGCACGGTGCCTGCTTGCTTCCCCCGGCTCCACCACCACCACAGAGAGACCCGAGTGCTGTGGCAAACCACAGCAGAGAGACCCGAGTGCTGCTCTTTGCCCAGAGCCCAGCAAACCGTGACTAGGTGCAAGGAGCAGGTCTGCAGTGAAAACCATCGCTGATTCCATACAGGCAGTTTCTAATCGGAGCCCTGGGATAAAACCCCAGGTCGAGGCCGAGCGGGCAGGGAAACAGAGCCAAACCTGCTGCTATAAAAGCTGCTGACCTCATGTGTTGTCATCCCATGGATCAAACTCATCACCCCGCCTGCCAGCAAAGCTCTGGAGATGGTTGAGGTTTTTTTCTTTCACCCCCCCCAAGTGCGGGGGCTGCGAAGCACAGCTGCCGTCAGGGACGGGCTGGGGAAATGGAGGCTGCTGGTTCATGGGATCCGGGGTTTATTTGGCCTAGCTCCCATATGAAAGCATCACCTGGCTACTCATTAACGGCTGCCCTGGGTGACGAGGAGGAGGAGGAGGGTGAATTTATGCACTGCGGGAGCGTGCCTGTGTACGCAGGTCACAGCTCCGGCGAGCTGCAGTGACCTCTGCACCCGCCGGCTGGGCCTGTGCTCGTTCCCGCTCGCTCCGTGGCGCAGGGCCCTCTCCTCATGGATTCTCGGCTGCCACTGGTGCTCTCCTGCAAGCACGTCCCTGGGTGTTACACTGCAGCAAGCACCTGCCCCCCAGCTCACCCTTGCCCTGCCCAGTGCTGGTGCCGAGGGCAGGACGAGAGGGAGCCATGGCAGCCCACCGGAGCCTCCTCCTGCACCCTAGCTGAGGGGACTCATGGGCTGGAGGCCAGCTGGGGCTCCCCTGGGGCGCTGCCAACTCCTCCTGTGTCAGCAGGGCCCTACAGCCACTGTCAGAAATGGTCCTGAGCTAAAGCTTGAATGGGCACACAACAGCACTGTCCCTGCCCCGGGAGGGTGACGAACAGCTCCCTTTCAGCTCACTGTTCACTCTGAAACTTAATGACAGCAGCACCCTCTGCACTGCCAGGGTGATGCTGTTGAATGGGGACCTGCAGCATGAGCAGGGACTGGGTGCTGGGTCACCAGGGAGGACAGGGTGGCTTGTCCCAGCCGGGGCTCCCTGCCCTGCGGCAGGGGCATAGCGGGAACAAACTGCAGTTTTCCTGCCTGCAGCAACATCCACAGGGCACATGCCGCTCCACAGCAACGCTCCACAGGGCTTGCTCACAGCGGCACAGGGGCCTCCGCCAGACCCGAGGGAGCTGCCTGGGAGCAGGGGCTGATTCGGGAGCTGGGCATCCCTCCATGCAGGGCCACCGCAGGAGGCAGTGGGTGCCTGCAGAAGCAACCAGCAGCCCTTTCCGTGGGCCAGTCCTGCCAACTCCCGGCTCCTGGGAGCACCATGAAGCGGGGTGTACATCCAGGCCACCGCCTCCTCTGTCCATTCGTCCGTTTTCTGGTCCCTGTCGCATCCTGGGTAGAAGCTGCGTCCCGCAGTCTGTCCCCACGCGCCTGGTGGGAGGACACATGGGTGATGCCACTGAAACCTGCCCATGCATCCCGGCCGGGCTCTGGCAGCTGGCTGGGTGAGGACAAAAGGAGTGGCCAGACGGTGAGCAGCGGGCACCCATGCAGGCAGGGGGCTGGCAGCAGCATCTGCGAAGCTCCTCGGCTTCCGGGTGGGTTGGGGGGAGACCTGGCCATGTGGAAACCCAGGTGCAGTGGCTCCCCTTGCTCCTTGCAGCCATCCAGGAGCATCAGAGGCAGCAACGGATGCTGCCGGGAGAGCATGGGCCTGGCGAAGCACATGGGGAGACATGTAAGAAGGCAGCGGGGACAATTCCAAACAAGAAGAGCTTCTGGATGTCTGCCCCCAGGGTCCCCAGCCCCTGGCAGAGGCTGCAGGCTTTAGGAGAGAGGAAAGTCCATGTAGAAGGAGGTGCTGTGGGTGGAGCTGGGGGGACAGCCAGCAGACAAGTGAGGTGGTGTTCGTGTCCAACCCGGGCTCATAAAAAGGTGACCCCCAAAGCCCCCCCCAAGTTTGCTAAATAAATACATAAATACAAACACGAAGCTCAGAGCCAGGGCACTGGGGTTTCCCAGGGTCAGCAGCTCCTCCCAAAATCCTTTTGCCGTTTCCATGTCAAAACACAGCCTCCTCCCGTCCACCCTGTGCTTGTCCCCGCAGCCCAGGCACCATCTGTCCCCAGCCTGTCCCATGCCTCACGGCTCCCAGGGCTGGCAGCGAAGGCTTAAAACCTGTCCTGAAGTGCTAGCCGAAGGCATGGCAAAGACCGTCTCCTCTAGGCTAAGAAAATAAATAACTTCTCCAATGTGCAAGGGTTGGTGGACAGAAAGCCAGTACAGCAAAACATCGAGTGTCCTTCAAGAGGATTAAAAATAAATAAGTGAAGCTTGGCATTTTTTCTGGAGCACGTTCATTTGCAGCTCTGCCGGGGAGGGTGGGGGGGTATTTAAATAAAGGGAAAAAAAACCCAGTCCGAGTGCTGCTCTGGTGAACACGCTCCCCGCACGTTGGCCTGCCTTCGCCCACTGCTTCCATCCCGGCTGGAGAAGATGCTTGTGGTGATTAGGAAGGAGCCTCCAACACCTTCCCAGGACAAATCATCCCCGCTGGGCTTGGGGGGTGTGTGTTTTCTCTCCCTGCCACAGAATGGGGATTTGGGGACCCCCTGCAGCAGGCGGGTGTCTGGGACGCCAGGTGCCTCTGGGCCATGGTTCCTTGCACGCTGTTTAATCTCGAGTTAGGTTTCTCCTCTTCAGGAAAAAGAAGCTGCTCTTCTGGGGGGGGCCCAGCAGCATTGGCACTTGGCTTTTATGTGTAATTTTGACCTAAAAAGAAGTGAAGAACCAAGCTCAGTAAGGGAGCTCAGTGAGGGGCTCCCAGGCCCTGAGCCCCCCTGGGCATCCCCCAGCCCAGGGACCCTGGGGAGTTACCCTAGCAAGCCAGTAGCAGCTCAGCACCCAGCATTGGGCGAGGAGCCACTGCCACCCCCCTGCTGGGTCGTTAAACGGTTTGCTGCATGGGAGCAACAGCTCCGGAATGGTGTCCAGGCAGCACTGGGACAGGCAGAGGATTTCTCCTCCAGGCAAGCTGCCTGCTGGATGGTGGGGGACCCCACTGCAGCACCCCCCGGGAAGGGATGCTGCTGTGCCCACCTGCCTGGCAGGGGACAAGCATGTCCCTGTCCCCACAGCTCCCACGATGGCTTTCCATGAGCTTGGGGCTGGCATGGGTGCAGACAGAAGTCACAGGTGGCTGGGCTCTGCAACCACTCACCAGCAAGTGCAGGAGCATCCCTCCAACTCCAGAGGCTTTGCCACGCTGCACAGGGAGCCGAGGCTGCCCACCCTGCTGCCAGCCCCTGCCTGCCCTATCCCGCCATGCTGCCAGCTCCTGCCTGCCCTGTCCTGCTGTGCTGCCAGCCCCTGCCCACCCCTGCTGCCCATGGCAGAGCTGCCCCCTCCCCAGGGACTCACGGTGCAGGACGGCTGCATCCAGGGCTCCCCGTCCACCTGCATGGGCAGCAGCTTGGATGTCCTGCAAGGCACAAAGAGAGGGAACACAGGGTGACACAGGCACCAGCTTTTGCCATTGGTTGGGCGCTCAGCTGGGATGGGGACAAATACCTGATGGTGACGGACGAACACTGGGCCAGTCTCTTCCCAGCACTCTTCAGCCCCGTATAGATCTGCCCCATCTCCATCGCGCCCTCCAGCCCCACCACCTCCAGGAGGTGGTCGCTGAGGTCTACAAGAGAGAGGGATCTGAATCGGTCCCCCTGTCCCGGGGGACCCCCTGCCTTCCACCATCATCTGAAACATCAGGGCCAGCACAGTGGGGCTGGTGGTACGATGGGGATGCATCACGATGTCCCCTGTGCCTCAAGGTTGCTAAGCTGGGCATTTGCAGCATTGGGCAACACTGCTGTCCAAAATCTCTGGAGCAAAAATACTCCCTATCTGAAACAGCACCCAGTCCTGCAGGGCTGCAGGGTGGCAGCCAGATCCCCACCAGCTCTTTGACTGCTTGTTTGCAGTGTTGTATGAAATGGTGGCAGAACCCCACTCCCCCTTGGGTGTCCTGGGGTGCTGTGGCCCCCTGGGAGCTAGGATGCATGGGGGAATCCTCCCTGGGAGGGATCTGCTCAAATCCCAGGGCATCGCTCCTTTTTCCAGCTCCTCCTGCTCTTCTGGGCCGCCAGCAAAGGCGCCTGACACCGGGGCAACTCACTGTATCTCATTCCCTTCAGGGTCCTCTTTCACCTCTGGTGGAACCCCCCACAGGAGAAGCCCCCTGAGCCCCCCCACACCCTCCTGCCCACCTGCAAGTAGGGATGTGCCCAGGGGAACAACCCCGCTGCCTCTCACTACCTTTGAAACTGGCCTTTGCTCTGCCCTGCTTCCTGTTCCCATGAGCCTGCCCGGTGAGGGACAGTCAGTGACAGCCTAGGATGGCCGGTGACACCGCCGTCCTGGCAGCCACGCAGCAAGGGGGCCGTTTCCCAGCCCCGGGCTGTGGGAGGTGCCAGGTGGAACATATGGGCACTTTGCCTATTCTGCTGGCTGCTTTCTAACCCACTGCTCCCTGATGGGGAACCCTGCCAGAACTTTGGGCTGCCTGCACCATGTCCGCAGGGATGGCTCCGGTGGCCGCAGCAGTGGGTGCGAGCTTCCAGCTGGGGCATAGCACAGGTACCATGCTGTTCCCAAAACCCTCCAGCTAGGTTGGCAGCACTGCGGCGGAGCCTGGGAAGAAGCTTACAAAAGCCATCAGTGCCAGCTCTGCAGCTCGTCTTCCGACTCCTCCTCTGCAGCAGCGGGCGCCCGGCCCTGCAGCGGCTGCCTGCCAGCTCCACGAGGCGCTGGGGGCTCCCAGCCGCATGCCCACAGGTGACAGGTCCCATCCGGGCACCCCCCAAGCCATGATCCCCGAAGGGTGCAGGGAGAGGTGGCTGCCAGGGCGTGGGAGCCACCTCCTCTCTGGCCACCATGGCACAGCATAACCAGTCCTGAGAAACGTGGTGCTGGGCCATACCCAGGCAGGCAGAGCCATCTTCCTTCGCCATCTTGGCAGATCATTCTTGGGGTCACCCCAGCACCCCAAAAGACAGCGAGTCGATAGCAACCCCTCCAGTGCTGTTGCTCCAGCACCATGTGCACTGAGCTGCGGCCAGAGCTGGCGGCTGCCCAGCTCCCCTGTGCTAACCCCGCTGACCCCATGCATGCCACAAACCCCGATCACTGCCAGGCCCCGCTGCTTACCCTGCACGCAGAACTTGAGCTCCTTGGTGTCAGTGACCACCATGGCGTGCAGCTTCTCTGGTGCTTTCTTCCCCAGTCGGTTGTAACCGCGCTGCTTCTTGGTCTCACCCCAGAGGTTGGAGCCGCCATACATGCTGGGGATGTTGAGAACGGCGATGCCCTCCAGGGACGTGTTGCTCAGGTCTAGCAGGGTCCCATCACACTGCCAGGCACATGGGCAGCGTCAGGCTGCAGGTTTGGGGGGAGCTGGTGCCTGGCACCGTGGAGCCCAGCCTCCTCTCCCTGCCTGCCCACAGAAGGAGTGGGGCTCCCCGAGCATGGTGTGCCACCGGACGGTCCCCAGAGCAAACCTGCCCCAGGGTGGCATGGGCAGCCCTGGGGCGGCTGGGGCTGGAGGTGCAAATACCTCCTAGCTTTGCTTTTCTAGGGCTGACAACCACCACCTCCCTTTTCTTGTGCTGCTTTCCCCTCTATTTCGATATGAATTTTACTACACATTCGAGATGGCAGTTTTGAAAAGCGAATTTCCTATGGGAGCACATAAAACCTCAGGCAGGCTCAATGCGGCAACCCAAAATAGGATGCAACACCACCTTGGCCCTGCAGCAACCTCCATCCGAGCATCTCCAGCACACACTTCCCCACCTCCCCTTGTTCAAATTGACACCAAAGAATCAGGAAGTTTGGCTGCCCAAAAACTAACTCAAACCAGTTTGTTTTTCAAGTGCAATTTGGAAACTAGAAATGAGGCTGGAAGGAAATTACAGGAAAGGTGTCAGAGGAAAAAATGTCATTTTTTGGAAAGAAAACTGCAAGGCAGCGCACAGAACTGGTATCCTGGGCTTCGCTGTCGCAGCAGGACTGCCCAGCTGAAAATTCCCTGTAAAAGGTAAAATATCTGTTGCCTGCGGCTTTCCCACAAGACTGGAAGCAGCAGCCATGGAAATGCATTTCTTAACTTCAGGTCTTCTCACTCTCATGCTACCCAGATGACGCTGGATCCCCTTTCTAGATACCTCTGGAGGAAGCAGCTGCTTTCCCATTCAACTGTATTTTCTCTAGAGTGTTTGTATTTTCCTTTACGCATCTGCTTTCTACCTGCCATGTTATGCTTCAGCAAATACCGGCACATTTTTTTCCTTGCATTTTGGTGATGCGACGGCATTTCTGCCCTCTCTTGCTTTGCTGAGAGGAATGCAAATGGGCTGATGAACCCCCGCTGCTGCTTTGACTCCAGTTGTTTTCCTCTAGCAAAGAGTGAAGGTCTCGAGCTTATTTTTAATACCCTGTCAGTAAGCGCTGAGCACACCGGCTGCATATACATGGAGCTGGGCGCGCACATGAGCAAGCATCTCTGTATGCTCTGCCTCCTCTGATGCTCTGAGATCTTATTTTTAGCCTTGTGTTGAAAGCAAAAGGCAGGAGTCTTCTGGTTTGGGAGTGAAGAGCTGTCTCTCCGAGGCTTGTAAAGGATGTAAATCCTTTCATTCTCCATACATCTTAATGGTATTATGATTGGTAGGAACAGAAAAGACCCTAACACTCTGAGCAGCAGATACCGCGGTGAGAAGGCTCCGATTCCTCGACGGATGGACAAAACATCCCATGCCTGGCCGAGCCCAGCATCGCCCCTGACCACAAGCATCTTTCCTGCCTGCCCGCGAGGTGGCAGGTACCGACCCCGCTGCGGTGGGATGGGAGCAAGTCGGCTGCCTGGGGCTGCCTGGGCTGTGGGATTTCTGGGGATGCTGTGGGAGTCCGTTCCTGCCCAGGGGCGTGCGGGGTGGGCAGGACCACTGCTGCCCATGCCTGCCCACGCACACATGTGCAGGGAGCCATTTCTCCCTGCGTAGCCCTCCCCTGTTAGTGTGCCAGCAAGCTACAATGGGCTCTTTGAGCAGGGGCAGCTGACTGGGCGCTGGCAGCGATGCTGGAAGTAGAAATTTGCAGCTGGGGAAAAAGCAAATTCATTTCCAGGAGCTGTAGGGGAACGAGTGCCAATTTCCAAAACAAAACTGCCATTTCTCTGCAAGGCTAACAGTTGCCTGGGAGCTGGAGGGAGGACAGGCTGCTGCTTTCAACTTCAAATACTGTAGGATTAACGCTTTCCTGCCGGCATGGCGCAGCCAGTGCCGATGCACACTTGGCAGAGAGCGCACGGGGCACCTTGCAAGGAGCGGGAGGCAGCTCGCGCCCATCTCTGGCAGCATTGAATCTCACAGGCACGGACTTTTATCCGCCCTGGGACGCTGGTGTGCGGCTGGTGAAGGGGGTGAGATGGCCGTGCCCCTGCTCCTGCCCCTTCCCACCAGCTGCTGAGGGCACAGCTACCCTCTTTGGGCCTTGGGAAGGGCTGAAACTCCCCGTGTAGAAACAGGCTTCAAAGTCCCTCTGCCCACAGCCGCACACGCTGCACTGCCAGCTCCCTGGGCTCTGCCCACTCTCTGCCTGCTCTCTGCCTGCCGCCAGCGACCCTGCGCCCACTGCGTGGTCCAACTCACACCAGCCCTTTGCAGCAAGCAATGTTTTTTTCCCCTCACCCTCAAGCCTAAGTTATAAAAGGGTCATTTATCCAGAGATAAGGAGAGGCGGAAGTTTACAGCAAAGCACGGCCCAAACCCCCCCAGCGCTAGTGGAGAAATGACAGTGCTCTTAGCAACCGCGGGCCCTCCTCCCCGCTCTAATTAAAGGCTGTTTCCATGTCATCCAACAAGGGCTGGGAGCAGACGCGGAGTTTACAGAGAGAATATTCCAGGCACGCTCTTGAATACAGCTGGAAGGGGGGGGAAAATGCAAGGCTATTCTTCTGCCTGCAGCTGGCCGGCTTTGCAGCAAGTGCCACACAGTGGAAGAGCAGGTCCTGCCAGCCACCGCATCCTCCTGCTGCCGTAAGGGATCAAAGCTGCCACGGCACCCTCTCCCTGAACAGCCAAAAGCCTGCCTGAGGGACCCATGGGTGACATCTCCCAAAAAGCCTTTGTGCCATGGCTGGAGCCAGGGACCATCCCAGGAAACTCACCTCCACCTCGATGTAGTCGTGGAGCTTCTTGCAGGTGGCCGCAAAGGTCTCCGATGTCCCGAATTCGAAGTACCACAGCTTGTTCTTCATCCTGGGGCACAGAGATGTGTCAGCATCCCACTTGGGAGCGGTGCCTCACCCCAGCCGCCCCCAGCCCAGCCGGTGGCAGGATAGGCTGCCAGAGCCTTTCTGGAGCCATTGCGATAGGGACACGAGCCGTTGACAGAGACATGAGCCATCGTGGGGAGGGACCACTGGCATCACAGCCCCAGGGATGTGGGACATCCCCCAAGATGCTGTGGGACAAAGGGTGGCTCAGGCGGACCTGGCTCTGACACCCTGCAGAGGGGAAAGATGCGGGTGCTGAGTGGTCCCTTAGCATGGGACAGGGTGCCTCCACCAGCTCTCAGCAGAGCTGAGCATGGGCTGTCATCTCTCTACAGGGCTGCTGGGGACAGGGTACCCCACGGAGGGGATGTCCCCCACCTCAGCACCCTGCCTCAACACCCTCCCGGCACCCTGCCAGGCAGCCCCTGACCACTGCTCATCCCCCGCATCAATTGCTGTGCCAGGCTTCGAGGGGGAGCTGTAAGCTGAGGGGACCTGAATTTCAGAGCAGAGCCAGACGCTTTGGTCCATTCAGGGGTTTTCTAGCAGGTATTTCTGAACATGGGGATGGGGGTCACAAGCCACAGCTCCTAGTGCCATCATGCCATTGCCATGCACCCCAAGCACAGCAGGAGCGAGCTGCCACCTGCTGCCTGGCCTGCCCTTGCTGCCTGGCCTGCTCCTGCCGGTCCTGGAATTCGGTGCTAATCATAAAGCATGGATGAATGTAATTGGGTGCGCGGCCAAGTTCGAGCAGCCTGCCACGCTGCACGGGGCTCGAAGGAGCACCCCAGACCCCCACCATGCCTGGGCTCTGCCCCCTGGCCATGCCTGGCACATCCCCTGCCTGTCCCCTAAGGTTGGCTGAACACTGCGCCGCCTCCTCGGGGCTGCTGCCAGTCCCATGGGGAGAGGGGCGAGAGGAGCCCGGTGGAAGGGGAGCAGGCTCTGGCATGTCCCCTCAGTGCGGTGCATGGCAGTGGCGGAGTGTCCCCCTGCACCCAGCTTTGGGGGGGGACCATAGGCAGCCCTTACCTGCTGTTGAATTTCTCAGGGTGCTTTTCTCGCATGATGTGGAAGCGGTGGGCAATGGAGGCATCCTGTGGGGAGAGGGAGTGCAGAGACGTCGGCAGCACAGCAAGGAAATAGAAAGCCCCCCTCTGTGCCCCACCGGCACGCACCAGGATAAGGGGGCTCAGCTCTTCGCCCTCACCACCAGCCCCCATGGCAAAGGGGCACAGTGCGGGGGCTGTGACAAGGCAATGGAGGCACCCTCAGCCAGGCTGCTTGCAAAGCGTTGAATGGGCTCGTTAAGCAAGACATAATTAGTGTGCTTGGCCTCCTTCCCTCATCACAGGGGCTGTGCAGGGAGATGATGCTGAGGGAGGGAGGAAGGGCTACCAGCAGGGCAGCAGGGCTCTGGGGACACCCCAGGACCCTGCACCCTGACAGCTCCCCTGGCAGGGTGGCAGCTCTCTCATTGCAAACTCTCCTATGTGGGGTGGGGGGTGTTTAAGCCCGACTCGGAAGCTGTCACCAAATGCCACCTGCAGTGACATTGCCTGGCGTTAGCAGGAGCTGATGTGAAAACAGAAGCATCCCGCAGCGCTGCCGGGTGTGTGACCCATGCCATGGTGGTACTGCTCGGGCACCCATGACCCAGGACAAAAATGCTGCAAGTGCCTGGGAAAAGAAGCGCTTTCCACTTTGCTGTTCCCCCAAAGCCCTGCTGCTCCTGGGATCGACCCCCGTGGCATGGGGCTGCCATCATCCCTGGGCTCCCTAATGCTCCCTGGGTTAGGAAAACATGGGGGAACGCAGGTCCAAGCACCGAAGCATGGCTTTGCGAATGGGTGCCATCTCGGCAAAAGCTTCAGGTGGGGGGTCCAGCAGATCTCAACCCGTCCCCAAGACTCCAAACTTCCCTGAACCTCATTTAAGCTCCTTGCACACTTGCTCTTGCAACATTCCCGGTTGGGAAGAGAGAGATTCCATGCCTGTTTATGCATTTAAGTGCTGCCATTACAAATGAGAATAAAACCAGAGAAACAATGCCAGGAGGCGGGGGGAGGTTGAGCAAGGAAGAGCAGGGTGGGAGAGTCCCCGGCTTGGGAGGCTCAAGCTCAAATGTAGAATTTCACCAAACACTTACAAAGGCTTTTATGGTCTCTGAGGAACGCCACCAGGAACCAGCCCCTGCTCCTGGGAATTAACTTGGGGCTGGCTCAGAAGAGGGCTAAGGTTGACTCTAGGAGGAGACAGGGAGGGAAGCGTAGGGGGCTGGCATCCCTGAAGTGCACCCGCTGGGCTGGATTGCTCCAGTGACTTCAGGGCAGCCGAGGCATTTCCCACCCACTGAGTGAGAAATGCTCCTGGGAATCTGCTGATCTAGGTGGGTTTGAGGTTGTGGCTGTGCTAGGGTCCCAGGTGACAGCTCCCATGCTCTCCTGGCCTCTAGAGCTCTTTCCTCCGCTTTGCCGTGGCCGGGCGGCTCCAGTGAGCATGGCACAGTCTGAGCACTGATTACTAGCCCTCCATTGTGCTGCGCTCTTCAGCTATAACATGTGTGTGCTGTGCTCTGGGCTGCCCTCAGGACCCATCCGTGCCCCACAGTACTCACCACCCCAATGGAGAAGTAGTTATTGATGATGGTGGATGGGACAGGGTCTCCGTTGGCGCCTCTGTCACTGGGAATGATGTCTATCTGCCAGCGGTCCAGCATCACCTCCGTGCTGTGCTCGATGTCTTTTAGGACCTTCATCAGATTGCCTCCTTCATAGCCTGTAAGAGAAAGAACGTGGGCATCTGAGTAGGATGAAGAAGGACAAAGGGGAGCACAGCCATGTCACATGGGGCTGGAGGCAGTTGGGTGCCGAGCACCCAGGGCAGCCTGGGGCTGCTGCTACAGCACCAGCGAGATGCTCGGCTCATCCTTGCAGCAGTGGCAGAGATTTCAGCTAACGGCATGGCTCTCCCAGATTAAAAAGGTTGTTGGGCAGGACCCGGCTGATGGGGGTTTAGAAAGCAGCAGCTGCTTTTTTTGGAAGCAGTTAGAGGCGCCATCTGGAGGTGCCAGGGATGAGGTGCAGCCCCGAGCCTCATCCCAAGAGCCTGGAGAATCTCCCTCCCCCCAGGACGGCACCCACCGAGCTGCACGGGATGGTCCCTGCGGGCCAGCCGCCCCCCAGGCGCTGCTCGCCCGGCCTCACCTCCTCCCCAGCGCAGGCACCGGGCCAGGTCATTGCCTGTTCCCAGGGGCAGGATGGCCACCGGCGGGTGCTTCACCAAGTTCGCCTTGTCTGCAGTTCAAGGGGAAAGAGAGGTTTGGGGCTGAAAGGGCTCATTCCCTGCTCCTCTCCATGTGCCTTAGCTGGCACCCCAGGTGAGGGGGAGCCCGGGGGCAATGTTGTTGGCCCCGCTTTCGCCAGGGGAATATCAGGAATCCATGGCAGATTGCCGAGGATGCGGGCAGATGCTGCTCTGTGGGAGCATGGCTGGTCCTCGCTCACCTATGCAGTCTAGGATCCAGCCCACTGTGCCATCCCCTCCGCAGGCCAGGACGCGGAAATCTGGAGTGTCCCGAAAGAAGCTCAGCCTGGAGAAAGCCAGGAGAGACAAGGGGTGACATGGGAAGCAGGGGCCGGCGGTAGGGGGCAGAGGGTCAGCCGCAGCACCTCCGTACCCTGGCGGGGGCCAGCCACGGG
>NW_008824715.1:474841-485237 GCF_000699105.1 Pygoscelis adeliae
TACCGCTCCCCTTGCCTTCCTCCACTCTTGGGGTTCACAAGCACCAGGAGGGGATGTGTCCCGGGCCGGGGGCTGATCTGGAGGGCAGAAAGCGCGGCTGCAAATGCCTGGCCGCTGCGGGGCTCAGTGCGCACCTGCAGCACAGCTTCCTGGCAGCCCGGCATGGGAACCTACCTGCAGACCTTGCCCGTCCACCGTGGTGGAGTTGAACTTGAAGCCTTGGCTGTCCTCGGGGCTGGTGCTGGCAGGGGAGTCGCTCTCCGATCTCCAGCAGTGGGACTGCCTGTCCTTTGGGGAACAGAGGCACGGATGCGCACGCTGTCCCGAGAAGGCAGCGCTGGCCACCAGGGGAGGCAGGTCAGCCATGGCGATGCCCTGCCGAGTCCCTGCCGCCCGGCAGCAAGGAGGGGGACACTTACCAGGACGACAGGGCAGATGTAGGAAGGCAGCAAGATGTGGTCCCGCAGCGGGCCCCCGTCGCACTCTGACTTCACGTGGGTGGCACATTTGTTGTGGAGCTGGAGGGGGCAGGAGGAATGGACGTCAGGCAGGGGACACCCAGCCATTTCCTATTCATAAGCCTCTCCTCCCCCTGGGGCTGGCAGTGCGGGGTGTGCTGTGGGGTGCACCCTGGGCCCCCCATGCCTGCATACTCACAGTGACTTGGCACCAGACGCAGTGCAGGCCTGTGATGCCCTGGTAGCACTTGATGCTCTTGTGGCATCTGTCACACTTCACAGGGGAATTGCCCTCGATCCAGGTGTGCTGCATCACCTGCAAGGCATGGGGCGGGTACTGCGGGTGCAGCACCCACTGACTCGCGGGTGTCTCCTCTCCGCTAAGGGCTGCCACCGTGATTTCAGAGGGTGGCTCATCGTGCAGGGATGCTGACTTGCGCTGCCCTTTCCAAACCAGCCCCTCCCTGCTGCTCCATGTAGCACATCAGGGACACCCGTCCCCCACCCAGAGCTGCGGCAAACCTCAGGGCCAGGGGTCCTGCAGGTCCCCGAGGGCTGGGGCTGGGGCCCACCCTGCTGGGCTCTGGATGCTGGGAATGCCCACGAGCTGCTGCCCAGGACCCAAGGGGCAAATCCCAGGGGAAAAAGCCACGGTGGACCAGGGCAGGAGACTGAGGGGCCAGCTGCTGCCGGTGGTGCTGCCTCCAGGAGGGCTCCGCGGGAGACCCACTGGCTCAGAAACATGCTGGCCGCCTACTCACGCTCATGTTTCTCTTAGATTTCACGTAGGTGCTGATGCAGGAGGCGATATCTTTGGACACGCATCTCTCGTGGACAGTGTACTTGCAGACTGGTGGGAAAGAAGGTGGTAAGCATCACTCCCTGGCATGGGCACTGCCCCCTCCCCACTCATCCTGAGCACCCACAGGGCTCAGCACCGATGGGGGCCAGTCCCCCCTCCCCAGGGCACTGGGATGGGGCAGGAGCCGCTGGCCTGGGGGCATGGGGGGCCAGGACTCACAGGAGCAGCAAAGGCCCTGCTTGCGGACCCCCAGCAGCATGGTGCGGCAGAAGTTGCAGTAGGCGGGTTTCTTGAAGTGCTTCAGCCTCCAGGCATGCTGCCCGTCATCCTTCACGTTCTGCAGGGCAGGAGAATGGAGGGCGAGGGGGGGTCATTCCCCCGACAGGAGTCCCAGCCCGCCACTTATATTAGTTTTTTGTCCCGTAAAAGCCCCCAGTGTGTCTGCAGGAGTTTGCTCCCAGCAGGACCACGGGCTCCCTCTGCTCCCCTTCTCCCCAGTGTCCCTCAAGCATCCCTGCCGCTGCATCCCCCCGCTCCCCAGCCACGTCCGGCTCCTGGCACTTCCGGCACCGAGCTCCGGCTCCCCACAGCCCCTTGGCACAGCCCAGCTGCAGGGATGCTCTGCCGGTGGCTGACGGGAAGGAGGTGACTCCACATCTGAGGCCAGGCCACCGCCACCACGGAGTGACCAAAGCAAGCTTCTTATGTCTGGGTCCAGGCACAAGCACTCTGCAGGAGCCACTTAAAATTCCCTGTTTTCTTGAATCTTCCTGCCAGAAAACCTGCCCCCCCCCCCTCTGTGGGAAGCAAACACAAGAATGGGCACTGGGGAGCAAAACCCTGGATTTTCCCTGCAAACTATTACCTGATGGCCAGGGATGCATCTCGATGAAATGAAGCCCAAAAGGATGAAAAAACAACACAGGGAAATAAGGGGGGGGTTCTCAAACCGCTCCATCTCTGCTCTTTGAAGCTCACCCCAGGAGAGGAGCTGGTATTCTAGGTGCTCATCTTATTTTTGGATTAAATATTCATCGAACCGGAGTGCACTACGGATCCCAAGGAGCAAGGCCAGCCTGCCTGGGCACAGCAGCTGGCAATGACCACAGCTCAAAACTGAGCTGGTGAAGATTTGGGGGGCGAAGGCCAGACAGCAGAGGCAGGATGGGGGTGTCTGCAGGGGTTGGGGAGCCGGAGGCGGGCGTGGGGCTGTGTGGTGCCAGACGGGTGTGCGGCGCGTTGCCAGGGCTAGGGTGCCCTCCTGTGGTCCCTGTGCACCCTCCATCACTGCCTTCCCCTCCTGCTGCCATCAGCCCCAGGCTTTCCTCTGAGAGTGGGCAGGGTGGCTGGATGTGGCCGAAGCAGGTCCCCACGCGGGCACTCACTGTCTCCATCCCCAGGAGGACCAGCAAGGGGATGGTGGTCATGCCGCCCCGGATCCACTCCTCCAGCGTCACGGTCCCGTCATGGTTGTAGTCGATCTCCTCCATCATCGCCTTCAAGATCTGGAGGAGGGATGCAGTGACTCGGCGATGCTGCCTGCGAACCCTGGCTGCCAGCTCCAGCCAAGAGCCCCTGCAGCCCTCCTGGCCACCCCAGCCCCGGCACTCACGGGCTTCAGCTCGGTGGAGTCCCACTCCAGGTACTCGGCCACGTGCACCATCTGGTTAATGATACGATCCAGCTCCTGAGCACAGAAAGACAACAGCACCCGGTGCTAAGGGACGGCTTCAGGCACGAGCGCTGTGTCCAGTCTCACGCCCCCCAATGGGGGACATATCAGGTCTATGTCCCGCTACGGCCAAAGCTGCCCCAGGCCCCCGCCTGCACAGGGGGCCAGTGACACCCTACTTCTCAATGGGTGCTGGTTGCTGCTTTCTCCTCTGAAAATCTGCCACAAAGTCAGCAGTGGGTTTTCCCTCGGAAAAACTACTCTGATAAAACAGATTTTTATTTGCAACGGGTTTCAAGGGAGATACCCAAAGGACAAAGAGAAAACATCCCGGGGGGGGGGGCGGTGCATGATTTTTCCTTTTCTGAAACACCATGACCTGATGTAGAGCTACAATTACTGGTGAGTAGATTTTCTGGAGCTGCTGCTGGATGCTGGATGCTGCAGAGCTGGTGCACATCCCCCAGACAGCTCTGCTGTCTGACCCTGTAGCAAATGCTGCTGCCTTCCTCCTCCCTTCCCATATCCCTCTTTAGCTCAGAGTTGTGCATGATTTTTCCTTTTCTGAAACACCATGACCTGATGTAGAGCTACAATTACTGGTGAGTAGATTTTCTGGAGCTGCTGCTGGATGCTGGATGCTGCAGAGCTGGTGCACATCCCCCAGACAGCTCTGCTGTCTGACCCTGTAGCAAATGCTGCTGCCTTCCTCCTCCCTTCCCATATCCCTCTTTAGCTCAGAGTGCCTTGATGGGGGAACAGGCATCCCAATAGGGCCCTGCGTGTCTCCAGCCCCCCCCGAGCAGCCCCTGCTTTCTCTCCTGAGGGAAGGCTTACCGAGCTGTCTAGGAGGCCGTTTCCATCAGTATCGTAGAGGCGAAACATAACTGGAGAGAGAAGAGAAGCCAGCTGCCAGTTAGAGCCCAGCCCCGGGGCACCCCGGGCAGCCAGTGCTCGGTGCTGGGGCCGCTGGGGCTGCCAGGGCTGCAGGATGGGAGCAGCGCTGCAGCTCAGCCCGAGTGAGATGTGACCCGAGCCTGTACCAGGCTGCGGGGTATTGGTGTGAAGCCGTGACGTCCCTGGCTGCCTCTCTGCCAGACATGGGTGCCGGCAGGCAGGAGCAGAGGGGCGATGCTGAGCAGGGCCCTTTTCTAGCAATAACCCACCCAGGAGCCAAAGCCAGGTTTCCCAAGTGCTTTTAATGTTTCAGCATTAAAAAGTGAGCAGGAGCGTCCAGCCCTGCACCCCTCCTCGGGTGTACCCCCCAGGTGATGCCTCCCACCACTGGTCCCCCCTCCACACGGCGTGACCGGCAGCCTGTGACCCCAGGGTCCCACTTACACTCCAGCTTGTCCTCTGCCCGTCCCCTCTCCAGCAGGGACAGGTAGCAAACGATGTCCTTCAGATGGACCACCTGGGCCAGGGGGGCAAGGGGCGGCAGGGGGGCAGCTTTCAGGGAGCTGTGGCTCTTCCGCAGGCTGAAGGGTAACCTCTTCTCCATGCTCCTCAGGCCTGTGGGCAGGGAGGGGGGGATGAAGGCCATGCACAGGGGGACAAGGAGCCATGCCAGCCGGGACATGGGGCTGGCAGCATGTGAACTCCAGGGCAGGGTCCCATTCAGCGTGGGGCAGGCAAGCTGAGGAGGATGCAGAGCTGGGTGCCATTGCGGGAGCAGGGCTGGGCACACGAAGGGAACACAGCGCTGGGTGCCATCGCAGGAGCAAAGCTGGGCACATGAAGGGGACGCAGGGCTGGCGCAGGAGCAGGGCTGAACACTGCCAGTCAGTCCCCAGGGCGCAGACCTCTGCACCTCTGGCACGGCAGGCGTGGGCAAGATGAGCGGTGGGAGCCCACAGGGACATGCCCTGCCAGGGACAAGCACCCAGCCAGAAGGAGCGAGAAGCTCGGCTGGTGGCGGGCAGCTTGCTGAGGTGCCGGGACAGCCCACGCTTGCAGCTGCCTGCGCCGGCGGCAGCCTTCGGCAGATGGCTGCTCCTGGCAGAGGGGCCATTCCCAGCACTCCCCCTGTCGGTGGCTGGCAGGAGCTTGGCTGGAGGCAGCTATGAGTCACTGCTCAGATCCCCCCTCGCTAGGAGCTGCTGCCAGGTAATTAAGACATTGACTGGCGGGGGCTCTGTGGGATGGGATCGGTGGATTAAGCTTGCAAAGCAAAGGTGTCAAGACGCCAGGAACCCACTGAGTTTGGAAGGTCACCGCCACCACGCTGGGGACTTGACCAGCTGCACCACCAGGGCAAGGTGCAGCTCTGTGGCTTGGGAAACCGGGGAGGGCTTGTCACTGCCTGTGTTCCCCGTGGAGCCCCAGCCAAGCTCACCTGGTGACTGAGGGCTGAGCAGGGACCCAGAGATCTTCGAAGAGCCCGAGGAGTTGTGAGCAGAAGGGGTGCCAGTGGTGGACTTCTGGGAGGATGACCTGGACCAGCTGGGGGAGGTGTTGGGGATCAATGCTGGGGTGAGGGATGCTGGCTGTGGCTCAGCCACGTTGCTGTGGCAGCTCTTGGGCTCAGGAGTGTGTCGTCCCAGGGCACTTAGGAGCATTTTCCCGTTGATCCCTGCAAAGCAGACATAGGCCCGTGGGCAGTGTGACACCAGGGTGCCTGTGCCCGGCAAACCCCCTTCCTCCAGGAGCCCTGCCTGGGTGCCAGTTGCTCACCCTGGGTCCTCTTTGCTAGCCCAAAAGCAGGCTGGTATCCCGGCCCCAGGGCTCTCCAAGGGGCACTGTGGGCAGCCCCTCACCCTTCTGCCTGGCCCAGCGGCTCCCAGCAGCACCCCCATCCCCAGGTGCTGGCCGCCACAGTGCTCGGAACCAGGCAGGGAGGACGTGGTCCCCTGCCACCATGCCCTGATGCGGCAGCCAAGCACCCAGGGAAGATTCTCCCTTTTCTTTTGCAGTTTATAGTCCTTTCAGCAGATGTCTCCATGCGCTGCGAATCCACCCAGGCAGGGGCCAGGGGAGGCAGAAGCTGGGTACCCAGCACACGTCCCCTGCTCTGGGTACAGCCGTGTGGTTGGTGGCCGCCCGCGCCGGTACCTGCTGTGACAGGGGCGCAGGCCACCTTGGTCTGGATGGAGATGCCGGCATCGAGTGACTTGGGCTCTGAATGCGCGGAGGAAAGGGAGCAATCAGTGCAATGGCACCCTGTGGGTCCCTACCCTGGGGAAAGCCCTCTCCTCCCTGGAGCAGTGCAGGGTCCCTGGGAGCCTGTCTGTCAGATGGGACAGAGCTGGGCTGTGTGCTGGCCCCAATGCCACCCACTGTGGGTGCTACCCCGCAACCTTTGTCCCCGTGGGGCAGCGTGGGAGCGAGCCCAACGTGCCACGGTGCCACGGTGTGCCCAGCTGGGCAGCAGGGGCAGGGCTGGCTCACCGAGGGTGTTGAGCTGCGAGACACCGGGGCTCTGGTGCTGGGTCTCAGGGGAGGCTTGGCATATCTTACGCTTGAAGGAGGTGAAGAGGTGTTGGCAAAGCTCTTCGGGCACATCTGCCTCCAGGTAGGTCTTCATGAAGAGGCGAAAGCCCTCGTAGTCAATGGGCTGGGGAAGGGACAGAGGAGGATGACAGAGGTGCCCTGGGCACGCCATGGGCGTGCAGAGCTGCCAGCAGAGGGAGTGTGTCCCGTGCCCTGGGTCTCCCTCACCGGGCACATCAGCTGCAGAGCCCTCCCCAAAACTGCTGGCTTCCCAAATCCCAGTGATGGGATATAACCTAAAGGGACCCAGAGGCAGCAGGGCCAGAAATCCCCAGTGCCAGCTGACTGCTGGGGGCTGGCGCAGCTGAGCCAGGCCAGCGGCGCTGGGAGCAGGGATGAGAGCTGCGGCAGCCGGGGTAGGAGCTGGGGGAGCGGCAGGGAAGGGCAGAGCCGTGGTGGGACGGCTCTTGCAGGCGCTGGGGCAACAGCCAGCTTGCCTGCCCGGGGGTCTGCAGCCAGCGGACCCCCGCAGATGGTGGACAGCTCACTGGAGGGGCAGGAGGCTCTGATGGAGCTGGGTGCTCAGCTCCTGGCAAACAATTGAGGAACTAAATACAGACCTTCTGGCACAGCCAAAGGAAGCTGGGGGTGTTGGAGGAAGAGGGGTGTAACAAGCTGTGCTCTGAAAGCCTCCCGCTCCTCTGGGGCAGGGCACGGAGCAGTGGGACCCTCTGGCCCACCCCCAGCCCCTGGGGACTACCATCCTCCCGAGGTCTCCTCGCCTCCTCCTTCCCTGGGCATCCCCATCACATTGGGACATTGCCTTCCCAATGGCTTTTGTGGCCCCAGCTGAAGCGAGGGTCCTGTGGTGCCCTTGAATAGCAGGGTAGGTTTGCTGCGCCTCCTCGCTGCATTCAGCCCACTGATTTTTTGTGTTTCACCTCATTTCTAGTGATTATGGCCCCTGTGAAAGGCTCTGTCTTGCTGGCACACTAATAGGTCTCTCTGAAAGCACCGCTTAGAAAAAATAAACCCAGCCTTCCCCAGACAAAAGCGAGAAGGCATAGGGCCTTCCCCTGTCCCTGAGCTGGCAACAGCAAAATAATTTGCTTTTGGGGAAAGAGAGAGTAAATCCCTCCCGGCTTCTGCCTGGCAAGGAGATGCCCCAAAACGCTCTCAGCAAGGGAGCCTGCAGCCAGCACAGGACGGCAGTGTGACCACAGAGTCCCGGGAGCATCGGTGGGATGGGGTGGGATGGCCGTGCGGCAAGCCTGGTCCCCGGGATGGCCAGGGGAGGATGTGGTTGGGGGCTGGGAAAGATGCTCCCCATCTTTCCCAGTCCTGGGAGCACGACCATGGGGAGAGGCGGGGGGGCAGACAGACGGATCTGCCTTCTCCTGGCTGCTTTTAGCTGCGGGAGCTGGGCTGAGGGAGTCCAGGATCTGCCAGCAGCATGCGGGGAGGCTGGAGGGGACAGGGCCATACCTGTTCAGGGTTGTACCTCGAGAGGACGCCATCCCCATGGAACTCCTCCAGGACATCCTTGAGCTTCTTGGTGGAGTCTGGGGAGACAAAGGCATCACACTGAGCATGCTGCCGGCGAGCCCCCTTCGCCGTTAGATCACTATTCAGGATGGTGGAGTCAAGTTTATCTGCTGGATATGCAATTTCTGGTCCCCTCCATGCCTGGGAAGGGGCCACCCCGTGCCCTGCTTTTCCCTCCCCCTTTGGAGTGCCGGTAAAGCTTGCCAGCAGAGATGGGTCCTCTTCCTCCTACCTATATGAAAATAAATGCAGACCCAGAGCAAAGCCACAGCACTCGGCAAGGAAAGCCCGGACCACTCCCTGGTCCCAGCTGCTCCGGGGGCAATGCTGAGCACAAAGCCTGGCCATCCCTGCCTTGGCCCCTCCACACAGGCTTTGGGTGGCTGCCCCCGCGCTGAGAGCTTGTGCCTGCTCAGCAGCCCAAGCCATCCCTGAAGCCTGCCCTGGGCTGCCTGTCAGCATCTCCAGGAGGCGCAGGAGGGAGAATGAGAAGGGTATTGCTCCATGCAAACCTCCACACAAACAGTAAATGGCTCATGAGTTCTCCTGGCTGGGTGTCCTCAGTGCTGGAGTGGCTGGAGGGACACCAGTCCTTCCAAAATTGAGAAATAAGGGAAAACCAGAAAAAAAGATCAAGGGGAGGTAACATTAAGCCCTAACCTTCAGACACAGATCTCTGGGCATGTCCATTTAAAAGGTGCTTGGACATGCCAGCCCTGTTGACTACTGTGAAATCCTCTCCCCAAGCAGGGGGTTGTGCTGGCTCCTGCTCCCCCCAGCCCTCCGCTGCGGATGGAGCTTGGTGCTGGACCACGAGTGTCCGAGATGCCTGGGGCAGGTCTGGGGGTTACAGAGCACAATTGGGGGACAGCGTGCACTCGAGGAGGGGGCTCCTGGGCCCAGGGCTGGGGAGGACCTGTGGGAGGACCCCTGAGCCCTGCTCCCCAGCCCAGTGCCAGGCCACCCTCCCAGGGAGGAGGCAGCTGCCCATGCTGCAGCCTTGCTTGCCAAACTTTGATTAACGAAACGAAGACGCCGTACATGTTCTGAGCTCAGCATTACAGATGGCATTTTATGGTCTGTGATTCAAGAAAGCAGAGCCCGTTCTCCGGAGAGGCAGGATGAGATGCAGATAGTGATGCTGTGCACACACCTCTGCCCGCAGCCCTGCCTGCACCTGCCTGGGATGTCTGGCAGGCAGGCAGGAGGCAGGGAGCAGCTTGCACTGAGCTGTTTGGATTCAGAGACCGTGCCTCCCTGCGCTGTCAGCCCTGACCCGGTTTGCCTCACCCCTATGATGCGCAGCATCATGAGGACAGGCCCAGGGGGCTCATGGGGTCTCCTCTGCCTCCCAGTCCTCTCCCACACAGCTGCAGGAGCCTGCTCATCCTGGGGTCGTGCTGCCCCTGCAAAGTGATGCCCCTGAGATTTTACACCCCTTCTCCCTTCATCCCGCGGTCCTGGCTGGGCTTTTCTGCCCATCCTGCCCTGCTCTCAGCACCTCCCTGGGCTGCACCACTTCTCCATTGCCTGCCACAAGGAGCACGCCCGCACACTGGCTCTCCAGCAGGCAGGACATCAAGGACCTGGTTTCGGACCCCTGGGCTTTGCCCAGGCTCCCTTCGCAGCTGCTCGCAGCCCCAGGACCCCATGGCACTGCCGCCAGCCTCCTCTCCTCGGCAGGAGCTGCAGGAGAGGGTTGCTCTGCAAAAGTGCTAAGTAAAATTACCACAGAGGGCTGGCAACCCGAGGCGAGCCGTGGAGCAGCTCTGCGTGTTTAGGAAAAGCCAATCTGCTTTCCTTGCTGGCATTTCGCTTTGCTAACGAACGTGGGAGCTGGCCGCCTTCGGAGGGACAGAGCTGTGCTCATGTGTGCGTCCCCCAAAGCAGAGGGGACTAGTGCTCAGCTAAATCCTCCCGGGCACGCAGGCATGGGGATTCCTCTGCCGTGCCCCACCAGCCAGTGCTGAGGGTCGGGGACCTTCCCAGCCTCCCCATTCAAAACCTAAGAAGTCACCTAGTTCCCCAGGACATCAAGGACGTGTAGGACACCAGTCTGGCACAGATCAGCAGGACTTTTAAAACCCCTCTCCCAGTCCCAGTGGGGATGTGGGGGGGGCGCAGGGTACTCACAGTCCGTGTACTGCTGGAGCTGGGCAAACTCGGTGGGGCTAAGCGAGATCCACCCTCCATCGCTCATCTTTGGGTGGCAGGGCCCGCCTGGGGGGGCCACGAGCCACTGCACTCCCCGTGCTGGGCTCGGCGCCACAGGTCCCAGCCAGCTGCTTGGTCACATCGGCATTGTGAGGGGTATGGGGGGCTCTCGGACAGCTGGCATCATCCCGCTGAGCCCGTGGGCAGCAAACCCCAGAGCCAGGAGCAGCCGGTCAGCACCTTCCTCCCTAGAGTGGGGACAGAAAGAGAGGAGGGGGTCAGCGGTGCCCTGCCCATGGCAGGCAGCGGCTGGCTCCTGCCTGCACAGGGTACCCT
>NW_008824715.1:485269-491792 GCF_000699105.1 Pygoscelis adeliae
CTGCCACGGGGGGTGCATGAGCTTGGAAATGGGGTGCAAGGGTGCCTTCCTGGCTGGGGAGGGCCCCCCGCCGTGGATGTGGGAGACCCCTGCTCCAGGTGCCCCACGGGAATGGAGAGGGGAGTGTGTCAGCTGCAGTGGGGGGCTGGCAGAAAGGGGGGTGAGTGCAAGGAGGAAGACAGAGCACCTTGCCTTGTGACCATCCTCGGAGCCCCTCTGCCGTGGAGCTGGCACGGTGCCACCTGCAACGGCCACAGCTCTCAGCGACCAGAGGGTGTGGCTCGATAGAGGCAAGGCAAATGCCGCGGGCAGAGAAAGGAGCTTGTTGCCTTATTTACACCCAGCGTTTTCCAGGGGAACCCAGCATGATAGGAGCAGAAGGAAGGACACGATTAGAGAAGACACAGTGCCTGGAGGCAGGGGATCTGAACGAGAGGAAACTCCCAGCTCGCACCTTCATCTCCAAAGCTGGTGGTGACCTTTAGCTGGCTCCGCCGCCGAGAATTATTGTAAATGAAAATCTACGTTCAAAATTGGGTGAGAGGGAACCTGCTTGGGCTGGAAAAACCTGTGCTGCAGAGGAAATGTCAGAAGTGGCCTTCTCCAGCCCATCCATTTTCAGGCTTCAAAATCGATTAGCTTCTTCACTTAATTGAATCGGTCATGGGGGGAAAGGGCAGCTTCCCAAGGAGGTGGTTGTTCTTCAAGGAGCAGAGGAGAGCAATTTGATCTCGATTTTAGGACCATCTCCTTGCTAAATGTTGCCTCCCGGTTTTCACCAGCCTGAGCTGACGGACTGGAGAAAGCGGAGCACGGGCGAGCTGGGAAAGGCTGCGCAACTTGGGGCGATGCTCGGGGAGCACCTGCATCCCCCGCAGCTGGCTGGGCTGCCCACGGTGCCTTTTCATTCATGGGAAAAGGCATTTGATTAAGGTGAACGAGTCATTCTGGGGAGCTGCTGGGTCCCACGTGCCACACCACCCCCAGCCGGTGTCCCTAGGGACAGTCACACACAGGGTGCAGCAGGGGCAGGCACTTAACTCCTCATCCTCAGGATTTCCCCCCACAGCCCGTCTCTGGGATAGACCTTCTTCACTCCAACCACATAGGGCAGCCCCAGTGTCAGCAAGGAGATGTGACCACCTTCACGGGGCTTTTGGGATGCAATCAGGGAAGCATTGCTGCTCAGTCCCCAGCAGAACCAATTTTCTTTACTAATGTTATTTTGGCTTTAACTCCAGCCGCTGCAAGTACTCCAGGGCGAGACATGGCCCAAGGGCAAAGCCCCATGTTGTCGGAGGAGGAAATGCTGCAAACCCCTCCTCCAGGCTACGGGGAGGACGGTGACCCCTGAGTGAGCAGCACAGGGCTGAGCACACACACCCGGATGGCTGCCGAGGGCTTTTCCAGCTGCGGGGAGTGACTGTTCATCTGGAGAGAAGCCCACCAAACCCCGGGCACACGTTTGCTGGAGTTAAACGACACAGGCTGTGCTTAGTCCTGCTCAGCCCTTTCCTTCCGAGAGCAGCCAGGAGCTGCAGCTCGGAGCACACCCTGCTTCACTGCCAGGGAGCTGCTCCAGCCCCATGTTGTGTGGGGCCAGCCGGCAGGCAGAGGGGATTTGCCTCATGGCAAATTTTGCTGGGTATGAAGCCGTGCCCTGCCAGGGACGCTGCTGCCCGAGGATGCTCTCCAAGAGCTGGGCAGATGCTGCTGCCCAGAAATGCTCCTGCCCCTCTCCCCTGTGGCTCTCCCATCCCTCTGCTAGCAGGAGACAGCCCCAGTGGGCATAGCCGCTGGGGCTCTTGTCCTCAGCACTCCTGTCCCATGGCCTGGGACTTCTTGGCTGCAGCACAACATGGCTCTGAGGCTGCCAGGAGTGCAGGTGGGGGCTGAGCTGGCAGGGGCTTGGGGACCCCCTGAGATGCTTCTGCTGCTCCTGCCTGGGGTGGAAGTGGGACAGCTACCCCAGGGCTGGGGGGGACGATGCCATGTGCCCGCACTGCTCTGCCCTTGGGTCACTCGTGTGGGGACAACACACAACCCAAGGGAAATGTCACCTCCGCACCCCATGGCAACTTGCCTCCAGCCTGCGGCCGTCCCAGCTCATCCCGGTGGCTCTTTGTCCCCATGCCACCAACTGGGGACAAGGCTGGACACAACTGTTTTAGGGCTAGAAAAAAATACCCAATGTCTTCCCACACTGGCATTGGTTTTCTGGGGATCTTCATCTTGGGGAAAGGACAAGCAGGAATATGGTGTTTGCACCTTTCCAGGATGAAGGGTTTGTCTCAAGGTATCTCCGAGGCTGGTCCAGAAGAACTTAGTCTGTAAGAAACCCTCCAGGAGTGCACATAGGCTTTCTGTTTCCTAGCAAATGAGCTGTTTGGCTTGACCAGAACCTTTTTTATCCTAAATTTATATAAGGAGAGGCTGAGAGAGCAGAGCTAGCTCAGCCTGCAGAAGAAAAGGCAAAGGGGGGAATCTAGCTGGCTCCAGCTGCCCGAAGGAGTTCAGGGGCACCAAGCCCTCCCGTGATGGATGGCAGCAAAAATATCCTTTGCTTCTTTTAATGGCGGGTTACGGGGCAGCACGAAGCAATAGAAGGAAAGCAAAGTGGAGCTAATTGGGCCATCCCAAGGGGCTTTCCCCCAGCAATTGCTGCAATAACAAATGTCACTTCTGGTACGTCAGCCTTGGATTTCAGGAATGGCAGGAAAAAGCCTCCTTAGGAATCCAGCTGCTGCTTGTTTGGCCGCCCTCTGAATTGTC
Organism: Pygoscelis adeliae; assembly: GCF_000699105.1. Classification (NCBI taxonomy): domain Eukaryota; kingdom Metazoa; phylum Chordata; class Aves; order Sphenisciformes; family Spheniscidae; genus Pygoscelis; species Pygoscelis adeliae. The sequence goes on from NW_008824715.1 coordinate 488,042, forward strand.
AGTGGCAAATTATGTTCTATTAAATCAAATTTGCCTCTCTCTAAAAATAGCTCCCCTACTAGTGTTACAAATAACACTAGATTACCCTGCCTGAAAGCGCTTACCGGGACGTGGCCACTCTCCCCCTCCTCGCTCCGTGCCTGCCAGCCATGCGCGTGGGCTTTGCCATTCTGCCGGCACTGGCGGTGTGGCATGATTCAGGGCAGCTGAAGTGGCCGGGGGAGGATGGAGAGGGGGGAGCCAGCAGGGCTCCAAGCACCTCCCAAACCCTCCCGGGGGATTAGCTGGTGCCAAAGCCCTCGGGAAGCCCCCGCACGGAGCATCCTGTCAGCCCCGGGGCCGGGCAAGGGAGCTGAGGGCTCGGCAAGGGGTGATGAAGGAGGCGCCATGGGGAGCATCTCCCAGTGCGGGCAGAGGCACAGCTCGGTGGGAGCCAGGGCCCGGCCATGTAGGGCCTGAAACGCTCATGTCAACAAGGGAGATGCCAGGCTGAAGCTGGCGATGGGCCAGTCCCCACCAGTGAGCGGGGCCTGGGCCGGCAGCGGCAGGGCCAAGCCATGGACAGTGGGCACGTCTCAGTATCCACGAGAAAGGGCTACCCGCAGGCACCCCCAGTGTCCAGGGCTGGGGGGTCTCCTGGGAGCAGTGATGGGAGGGCAGAGGAGCTGTTTTTCCAACCAGCCACCCCTGCCCACGAGCCTCCCAGCCATCCCCTGGCCACCTGGCGCTGCCGAGGATGAAGGACCCAGCTCCTGGGCTGCTCCCCGGGCACGCAGCACAGTGCCATGGGGCTCACCGCAGGTTTGGGAGGGCTTGTTCCACCAGCACCCACCTACCCTCTCTGGGACCAGAGATAGCGATGGAGACCTAATTCTGCCCAAGCTGGGGCAGAGCAACTGTGGGTGGTGGGATGGCAGCCTCCAGGTGCTGGCAGAAGAGTGGACGCTCTTGCACAGCCTCCAGCCTTCGGACTGGCTCTGCAGGGGCATACGGTAGGGCTGCAAGCGCATGCCCTGCCTGCAGGAGATTTCTGCTTCAGATGCCCTTTGGGAAGGAAAAATGTTGGCTCCTTGAGCTTCAGGAGATGGTGTAGGGAGGGAAAGCTCCTGCTGTGCATATGCACACTTGTATGTGCAGAGACTAGCTCTCCGACAGCAGCGGGGTACAGCATGGCCTGAAGCCGGGCTCGTCCCTGCATCCCTGGCTGGGTCTGCTGAAAGCCACAGTCACTCACAACATCTTCTCCCAGGGCAGAAGCACGGTGGGTCCCTGCAGGAATGGCATTTTCCAGCCCGCCCGCCCCATCTTTTGGAAAGATCAGCCTATTTTTGTGTTGGGCTGGGGGGAGGCCCCTGAGATGGTGGGTGGAGTGTAAATGCCTCCTGTCCCACTGCAGCAAACTAACCCCAACTAAGACACGCTCAAACTATTTTCTGCAATGACAGGAGAACGCACTTTTCTGCATTTTGCCAGCCTAAGAGGACACTTGGGATCTGCTTTTTCAATTCTCCCTGCTTGTTGCTCTCTACACATTCCCCCAGCCCTTTGCCGGCCCACCCACTCACGCAGAGCCAGGCACGCTGTCTGGGCACCTTGCACCAACTTTGCTTTGGGTGCCGAGCACCCTCGTGGCACCAGAGCAATGAAATGTGCTGGCAGATGTGCCCGGAGCACCTGGGCAGGCAGCTGCCCATAAGCCCGTGCCCGCCAGCCCTCAGCACCTCTCGTGGGAGGAGAGGTACTCCTTCCTACCTGGAGTAGCTACTTTTCAGTGTGTTGTGCCAGCTACCTGCTCCCCTGCCTTCGGCAGCGGTCCAGCAAACACAGAGGCAGTTGTTGGTGCACAACCCCAAACCCCGCTGTCCTGGTTTCGGCTGGGATAGTTAATTTTCTTCCTAGTAGCTGGTACAGCGCTGTGGTTTGGATTTACCATGAGAATAATGTTGATAACACACTGATGTTTTAGTTGTTGCTAAGTAGTGCTTACACTAGCCAAGGCCTTTTCAGCTTCTCATGCCCTGCCAGCGAGAAGCTGGGAGGGGGCACAGCCAGGACAGCTGACCCAAACTGGCCAAAGGGGTATTCCATACCATATGACATCATGCTCAGTATATAAACTGGGGGGAGTTAGTTGGGGGGCGGTGACCGCTGCTCGGGAACTGGCTGGGCATTGGTCAGCGGGTGGTGAGCAATTGCATTGTGCATCACTTGATTTGTATTTTCTTTTATCATTATTATTATTATTATTATTTTCCCTTCCTTTTCTGTCCTATTAAACTGTCTTTATCTCAACCCACAAATTTTACTTTTTTTTTTTTCCGATTCTCTCCCCCATCCCACTGGCAGGGTGAATGGCTGCGTGGTGTTTAGCTGCCTGCCGGGTTAAACCACAACACCCGCGTGCACACATGTGCCAGGAGCACATTGCTGGGCCTCTGCACGCACTCCTGGCTGCAGGGCATCCTTCCCTAGCAGCTTTTAAGCAAGCAAGCAGCGTTTCGCTAAGAGATGCTCCCCTCTCCCCGACGGTTGCGTTAGAGGACCAGCAAAGCTCGGGAGAAGAGACTCGGGGAGAAGAGACCAGCTGCCACCATGACCAGCTCTTGCATGGCAGGTGCTTTCTCCCGCACAGCCGGGCAGTGACACAGAAGAGGAGGGTGGCCGTGGCTGGCCCTGTGCGGATGTATCGACTCCCAACCGGGAGCTAGGAGAGCTCGGCTCAGCCCAGCCGCATGAGGACAGTGGGTACCCAGCACAGCCCCCTGGAGCTCACTCCCCGCCCCCCCATCAGCCCGCCAGGGCCAGGACAGCTCATCTCACACCCTAGGCTTCCCGACTTACTGCTGTTGCCCTTTTAGAGAATAATTTTGCTGGCTGAGTTAGGAGCAGGCTGGATCAGAGCTAGGACGCCTTTTGAGCGAGACCTGTCCCCTCACCACCTCCCCTGCAGGTCCCAGTCAGACCAGAGCTTGTCTCGCAGAAAAGCCCCTTCGCACACCGGACGGGGAGGCAGTGGCTGGCCCTGCAGCCTGGGGGCTGGGATCCTCCCTGGGATTCTCCCCGGGCTCCAGACTCCGTCACCTCGCACCTACAAAACCCAGGGCTTCCTGCTGCTGGCACAGGGAAGCCCCAGCTCTCTCCCCACAAGAATCCTGCGGCAGTGAGTCCCATGGGTGAACTGCAGCTTGTGTAGGATAACGCTCCTTTCCAGTAGCTTTGAAATATGTTCTTCTCCCCTTTCATCCCCTGAAACAACCTGAAGAACAAGTTGCAGACAGCCTCTCTCCGCAGGCCAGACACGCTGAACACCTCCTCGGTCCTCCTGCCCTCCAAAGCAAACAGCCCCAGCAATTTTTACTTAAGAAGAAAGACACCAACGAGCTTTTCCGGCCTGGCAACACGGGGGAACGGCTGACTCGGGCTGTTTCTCTGCCCATTGAAAGGGTGTGTGGTTTTATATCAGAGCTGAGAACCAACACATGCTGTGACACCAGTGAAGATCGCGCAGCCTCCCCAGGCTGTGTTAAAGGCTCGGTGGCAGCCATCTTTTCCACCCTGGGGGACAAGGGGATGCTGCCCTGTCCCTCCCGACCCTTAGGGCAGCTTTTCCCCCACCCGGGCACCCCGGGAACCCCGGCTCCCGTGCCCCAGCACTGCCCCGCTCTTTGAACATGTGTCCCCGCTCCCCAAACCGCTACAAACCCGGCCCAAAGGCCTCGGGACGGGGTCGGGACCGGCCCGGCGGGTGTCG
>NW_008824715.1:493115-493715 GCF_000699105.1 Pygoscelis adeliae
TGGGATGTCTCCAATACCAGCCCCAGTTCCTCTTGGCAGGGAACCCAGAGAGACAGGTCGGGGCTCCTGGCTGGGATGCTGAGGATGACAGAGTCCCCAGTCATGCCAGTTTTAGGGGCGATGGCGGCATTCATGTCATCTGTGCCTGGGCAAGAGGAGCATTACTTCAAAGCACCCACCGGCCCCTGCGCTCCCTGTCCCCATCCTTGTCCCTGTCCCCATCCCCATCCCCGTCCCGCTCTCTTTCCTGGGGCTTTTTATGCCCCTGCACCTCGGTCTTTCCTGCTTTTGAGCGGTTTCACCCATGGCAAAGGTTGCTCTTTCCTAAGGAACAGAACAAACCGCCAAAAACAAACAAAAAAAGCGCCCCAAAACAGATAAAAAGCATTTTTATTTTCTTTCCATGACGCGTATGCTTGCCTGCTCGGGGGTGACACTATTTCAGGCATGTCTATTATTTATGTTTCACTATATTTATATTAATTAGAGACGCCATCCATGTACGTAGTTCTCCAACTTCAAAAAAAGCAGGAGAAGGGGACTGACAGCTGAGACTGAACTTTCTGGAGAGAAACAGGCAGAGAGGAGCAGAGAAAACAG
>NW_008824715.1:493817-507470 GCF_000699105.1 Pygoscelis adeliae
ACCAGCCCCAGTTCCTCTTGGCAGGGAACCCAGAGAGACAGGTCGGGGCTCCTGGCTGGGATGCTGAGGATGACAGAGTCCCCAGTCATGCCAGTTTTAGGGGCGATGGCGGCATTCATGTCATCTGTGCCTGGGCAAGAGGAGCATTACTTCAAAGCACCCACTGGCCCCTGGTGATGGGCTGTGGCAAAGCACAGAGGAGTCTCACCTTGTGGAGCAGTGGAAAGAGGGCCCTGAGCTCCCCCGCTCCTGTCCATGCCGACTGTAACCTGTGTCAACAACTAGCCAAAGTGGGTGACCTCTCCTCTCCCCTGAGACGAGTATCCCAGTCCTGTCCTCATTCTGTCCGATGCCTCCGGATCACTTCTCCTCCATCCCGGGGAGGTCTCTCTGCAGGGAGGCAGTAGTCTGCCAAACACATGGGTGTGGAGGAGGAGAATGGGGAAGGCTCCTAGCTGGACACCCACTGTTGCCTTTGCCCAGGGTACCAGGGAACCTCAGCTCCGGGCTGGGCAGGCAGAGACCCAACCAGAGCTAGTGAAATACCTGGTGCAAAGGCTCAGCTGGCAGACACAGAGTCTTTTTCCCAGAAAGAAACCTTGCACCAGATGAAACCTTGCCCAGCTCAGGGCTGACCCCGGCCCTTGCAGGAGCGATGCACTCAGGATGTGCTATTACCTCCAGCAATGCTCTCTGGCTGGCAGTGGACTCCAGGGCTTTCCAGATGGCTGGGAGCTCCCACAGCTTTTGCCAAGGGTTGGAAATGGCCCTGCACGAGTGGTGCATGAATATGTTTTTCAGGCAGGGAGTCCAGCTCGCTCGACCACGAGAAACTGATGGCCCAGCTGGGATGCTGTACTCCCCCACCCTGTGTTGGGTTTGCTAATGCTCTGCCCAGGCTATTGGTGAAACACTGCCAGCACACCCAGATGAAAGAGTTTAATTCTTTCCCCGCATCCAAGTAGGTATTCCTTCCAGGGATTAATTAGTAAATTAAACTGGTAGAAAGACAAAATTATTATGATTAGGTGCAAGCCCCAGTGATGATGTCTCTCTCTTGCAGATCTGCATGCTATGTCCCAGCACATTCCCACCTCCCTCAGAGGGCTGCAGGCAGCTGATTCACCCCCTAGATTGATTCCCTTAGTGGGAAAGACACTGGGGTCAGGGTTTGGGTGGATGAGAGCTACCTATGGGTGCCTTAAACATCGATCCCCCGGCCTGAAAGCCCTGACCATGCGGCCCGCAGTGCCCTGCACCCACAGGAGAAGGAGGGTCCCTTTGCTTGGGCAGCAGATGCCATGGTCCAGGGGTGCTGGCAGCAACTGCGAAGCCTCCGAGTGCTGTGTCTGTGTACACTGGAGGAGGAAAACCTGGGTGCATAGAAGTGGGAAGAAAAATGTGCCGGCATGGAGATGCTGCCGTGTTTCATAATCTCCCCCCCCTGGTGATTCGTAACTTCTCCCTGGTCCCTATCAGTTTACCAATACTCTCCTTGCTGTGCTGATGGCTCCCTGCTGTGGATCGGTGATGACACACCACCTGCCAGAGAGCCTGCAGGTGTGGGCTGCCCATGCCTCCTCAGTGAAGCGCTCCTGCCAAGCCCTGCGCCTCGACGCCAGGGCTAGCCGAGCCTTGCTCTCCAGATTAATGCAAGCGATGCGCTGAAAGCTGGATTGATTAGAGCTGCAGCCCTGTTTTCTAGTCCTGTCCAAAAAAGCCATCACATTTTGCCTGGCAAAAATTGTCCTTCTTAAACCTGAGTCACTTACAATTCCTTGTTCTGATGCTCAGTAATTTCTTTTTTTTCACTGGTTCCCCCTGGCAGGGCCCAAACCCCAGCACGGATCAGCAGGCAAAAGGGCGGGCAAAGCTGCAGGCAGAACGCGTAGGTCCCTGTGGCTTTGGGGGCTGAAATCCCTTCCCTGCCTGCTCTACCCAGCACCCGTGGGACTGGGGTGCCTGGGCTCCCAAGGAGATGGTTGTTCTGCAAAGCCATCGCCCTCCAGGGTGGGCACTGGCGGGCAGCCCGGAGGCGTGGGCAGAGGCACAGAAGTGGGGCAAGCTTTATTTTGGGGCCACCCAAAGGGAAGAGGATGCTTTTCTCAGTGCGACAAGCAAAGGAGTGGTTAACAGTGTCTTTTCATCATCTGGGCAGATTTGGGGGATTTTTATCAGCTTTCTTCTTGCTTTAACTCTGGTTAATTTGCTCTTGAAATGTTGACCCAAGGCAACGCTGAGGTTTGCTTCTAACTCAGTCGTAGTGCCACCTCCCCTGCCTGGGCTCTGTTACGTAGGGGAGAAGGAATCCCTGGCAATTATAACTTGATTATTTTACTGAACATGTGATTACGAATGGGAACCGCAGAGCCCTAACGGGCTCTGAGTAATGAGCACCGCAGTCAAGACACAATTAAAATGAGCCCTGGCCCCAGCTTTTGCTCCAAAGACAAGCGGGCTGCTTGGAAAGGCATTCACCTGCCCTTCACCCCCCCCAGTTATTTCTCAGTGACCAGAGGAAAGATGGTAAATTTCAAAGGGGGAAAAAAAACCCCAAAAAACACTTGAGAAATTTCCAGGCTGATTTTTTTTTACAGCTTTCCTTCTGCTTGACGGCGGTGCCCTGGGAACGGGCAGGGAGAAGGACGAGCTCTCTTGCTCCTGCCCACGGGTAGTCGCGAGCATTATATTAAGTTGCAGTGAGCCTGGAGAGAAGCAGGTTAGGCTGGAAATTAGAAAAGGCGGCAGGGGGGGAATGTCCCCCGAGAGGGACTCAGCCACAGAGCTGGGAGACGCCAGCGTGGCCGAACTGGCCCCTTCCCAGCCACCAGTCATGGTGATGCGGGGTGCCCTGGAGCGTACTAGGGCTCCTGCACCCAGCAAGCCGAGCCTGCGGCAGGGCAGGCGAGCCTGCGGCAGGGCTGGGCAGCCAGCTGCTCGGCTGCTTTCATTACCGTTTGTTTTCCCAAAGAACCTGGTGTCACCCCAGCTGGCTTTTCCCAGCCTCCTGCTTGGGGATGCTGCGCGTCGGGGGGAAAACAACAGCACCTCTGCTGCTGGCTGCAGGCTGACTCTATCCCTGCTTCCTGCGCCTGGAGACCAAACTGCCCGGCTCTCCCCCAGAGCATGATTTTTAGGCAGGATGACATTCTGGATGGTGAAATATTTCTGATTTTGCAATCTATGGGGCTGGCATATCACATGGGGGAGCGCTGGCAGGCAGCAAGGGAGAGCTGCAGCGATGCAGTCAGAGGGAAGATACGCAGCAGTGCCAGCAGCAGCTCTCCAAGGCTGCGCAGCTCTTGCCCAAGCCCAGCTCCTGTGCGGAGGCAGCCTGTTGTCAGGGAAAGACAGTGCAAGTGAGTCAGGGATTTGGGCAAAGTGGCTTTCTCCCCAAGGCTGGAGGAGGAACCCATGCTGAGACAGCAACTGGCGGCACGGAGCCTGTGAGCCACCAGCTCCTTCTGAGCCCAGGAGCTCAGCACGGGCTGGGGAAACCCAGGTGGGAGGGAGCTGGGCAACTAAGAGCAGTGCTATGGGCCGAGTCAGAGCACCCATGGGTGCTCTGCTAAACACCAGCCCTGTCCTGTTTCCACTTGAGTGACCTTGAGTCTGCAGAAGATGATGACCACAATGACAATTCAATGGCTCAGAAAGGGACAGCATCATAGCATCAGGGCATGAGAAGCTGTCAGCAGAGAGCCCCAGGGATGGCTGCACACCCAAAATGCAGGGTGCAAGGTTGCACCTTCCCATCCATGTCTCAGCCATGTTGCCCTCCAAAGTTGTATCTTGGCAGTGTAAATGCAGAGCAAAGACATGAGAGATGCTTCAGCACAGCTGTGCAGGACGTGTTCTGCCTGTGCCTGCTAATGTTGGTGTGACACTGTGTTATTAAAACATGTAGAAAACTGTGCTGTAGACTGCCATATCTGTGCTCCCAGTGGTTATTTTACCTCAAATAAATAGCATAGTGGAAAAATCACACATTCAACCAACTATACGGAAAAACCCTCTTGTACAGAGATATCAATGTATCATCTGCAACCTCAGGTGGTCGATGCTGTGGGTAGCAGTTCGTTGCACACACCTGGGTGCAGCTGGGTGGCTCCAGCAGGAAAAGGGAGGTGGGGGGAGAAGGAGGGCAGGTGAGTAGCACGAAGCAAATCTGGGGTGCAGGAACCCATACCAAGGCAGAGCCCCAGCTCCGTGCCTTTGGGGCAGGGGTGGGAACAGTGGGCTCCTGCCTCCCCTCGGCTCTCCGCTCAGGCTGCTCCCTTGCTTGGAGGACATGGAGCAGAGCAGGGAAGGGAGTCAAAGAGCTGTCAGGTGTTGTTAGTGGTGTGACATCTCTTAATAAGGCCCATCTGGCTGGAAGGCAGTGGATCCGGCAGGATTTCTGCAGACCTGATGGCGAATGCTTTTGCCAAGGTTTTACAATCAGCATTAATAAACACGCTGGGGCAGCATTTGGCACCGTGAACTCAAACTTCCCAGGCTGAGACTGAGAAAAAACAGAATTACAGCAAAAAATTCTCACTGCACAGGAGAGCTCCTGGGCAACTCATTCCACCTTCTGGGATGTGCAGATCCCGCACAGCCTGCAAACACCCACCTGGCTGCAGGTCATTTCTGGTGGGGTAGCTGGTTCCCACAGATGTCCCATCCCACTGGCAGTGCATGCACAGATCCTGCATCCTTAACCAAAGGGCTGGCTGGGCTGCCCAGCTTTTCCACCAACCTTTCATCCCCAAAGAGCCACCAGACCTTTACCTGAATCGCCATCCTCTTTGCCCTGCATCGCTGCGCCATAAGAGACACAGGTGGCTGCATGGGGCATGGAAACCACGGCATGGAAACCCCTGTCCTCCAGGAAGAGGGATTGCAGGGACACTGCGGGGATCAAACCTGCTGTGACAAACCTGTGTCTCACCTAAAGGCAGCACATGTCATGCAGGCAGCGGGCACTTTTAAAGCAGGATAGCACTGCATAGCAAGTGTCTGGGTGGGAACAGCTGGGCCCGTAGGTGTGTAATAGCAGCAGAAAAAGCCCATGTGATTTAGGGAAATGCCTCATTCAGGGACGATGAAAGGGTAGAGCTGAACAGAGTGGCTGTCGATGAATCACAGGGCTTTAGGGAACACGCTAACGGGTGTTTAAACTACTCTGTAAAGCTTGGCTCAGTTCCGGCAGACGTTTGGGCATTGCAGGAATGGGCTCTGCTGCCTATTCCTGCTTTTCCCACCAGAGCCAGGGAAAAAGCATGGGGCAGAGAGGGGAACTGAACACTGCGATGCCTGTGGGGGACCCCTGCATGCTGCTGCCCCTGAGGTAGGGGAAGGGGCCAGTGGATGGGTGCCTTGGGCTGCAGCACCAGAGCACCTGGTCCCAGCGTGGCACGCTGGTGCGAGCTGAGCTTTGCTGGGACAACCCTGCCCCGTGGACCGCAGAGCTGCTGGGGAAGCACAGAGGAGGCTGCTGCTGCATGGGGTCAGAAGGAGCTGGCGGATCTTCATTTGCACTCATTAACATGGGCTGCTGTCTTTTCTGCTCCCGGCTGTGCCCGCCAGACCTCCAGCTCCGGCACGCTGCGGCAGTGCTTACAGCACGAGGAAGGCAAGGAGCGGCGAGGCTGGGGTGGTGCAAGACACCCCAAGGCACCCTGGCACCCCCAAAGCACCCCTCTGTTCCTGCCCACACCTGGCTGGGGGCTGGGGGCTTGGCCGCCAGGACTGCAGAGCCCTGAACAGTCCCTCAGGGGCTTTGGCCTCTCTTAAGTGAGCAGGATCAAATTAGCCTCATTAGAAACCCTATCAGGCTGAGCAGCCTGAAGCGCCAGGCTGCAGGGGACACCAAATCTTCCTGTGACAGGCTTCACGGGGCTGCCAGTGGGGACAGGGGGGTCCCTGAATCAAACCACATTGAAGGCACTGATCCTGCACACCCCTACAGATGCCCTTCGCGTTATTCCCGCAGCTGGACCAGACTGTGTCCCCGCTGTGGCTGCTCTTCCCCAGGGTCATGGTGCTGGGTTGCAGGTCTCTCCCCAAAGCCTGCCCTGTTGTTCCCGAGGGCTGGCTGGAGCACTCCTCGCTGTGAGCAATAAGAAGAATCGCTTTAAGTATATACTTCCTTAAATCCCTTGAACTCCTGAATAAAAATAAGGATGTGGGATTTAACTTGGAAGGTTTTGAAGCAGGTATTTTTGTTATCATCATGCATGTCACAAGTCTAAAATATTTGGAAGGGCTGTATAAATAGCCGTTTGATCACCTTTCCTCAGCTGGCTCCTGCTTCCCTCTATCTCACAGCTGCTGCAGAGCAGGGAAACGTGCGTGGCTCTTGGGAACTTGCAGTTTTACTTTTGGTTACTTTCAGTGTTTCCAAGACAGATGGCTGTCACAAGCCTTGTTTCATCCAAAAGAGGAGAGGAGAGGAGAGGAGAGGAGAGGACCAGGGTGCATGAGAATGCTGCTTCCCCGAGCATCACTCAGACACGCACAGACTGTCAGGACAAAATTGTTGGCACTGAAATGCTGTCATGTTACTGGGAATTACACCATGCTCCGGGTGATCATTGTGTTGTGTCAACCCCAGAACTCCCGGCATGTGAAATGGGAATTTTCATGACATTTTCAGTGGAGAGAAAGGCAAAATAAGCCAGAAGCTGTTTACCACCTTGACAGCTGAACCAGCTGGGGAGGCCCGAGGGCATGGTTCAGGGTGCCTCACATCTTCCTCCCCATCGCCCCTCTCCTGGGCATCACCCCGAGTCACTGGCCAGTCTGCACCCAAAAATTGCCCTCCAGGCACTGGGGTCCGGGGCCAGGAGCAGCTCTGATGCTCCTGGGTTGTTTTTTTTAAAGCTACATCAAGAAGATGTTTCTATTAAAAGACCTTCTGGGTCTAAGATGTAAATCCACAACCGCAGCCAGCCAGCTTGTCTCGATTTCAGCTTAAAACCCTCTGCTGCCGGGCTGCCGGGGCCAGTGCCGCAACCACCAGGAGATGAGAAACATTTGCCATATGCTGAGGGATTACTCTATAAAACTGAGATGCTTGGCTGCATGCCAAGGTACAGGGTTTCCAAATAGAGTCTGAATCCTGGACAGAAAAGTTCCAACTAAATATAGTCATGACAGCCTTGGAGTTGATGACTTTTTTTTCTGGGTTGAGTTCACTTAAAATAGCCTGGGGATTTTTTTTATGCCCTGCCAAGGGGGCAGGTAGAGGTGTGTTGGCAAACAGAGGTACAAACCCAAGGAGATGGCGGGAGGGGGAACCTCGCCCTTCCTCCCACCCACCCCGGGATGAGGGATGGAGGGGATGTGGGTGTGGAGCCCCCAGGCTGCCTCCAGCCTCTGAGGAGGAGCCGGGGGAGGCAGGTCTGGCCTCTTCTTCCTCCCACTCTGCCCAGGAAAGGGCTGTCTGCCTAAAAACCATTGCAGGGAACCAAAAAAGCTGGGGGGGCCACGACAACGCAGGGGACAAGAGACAAGCGGATGGCCCTGGAGAAAGGCTGGCGCCTGCGGAGGCTCAGTTGCACGTAGCTCAGCAAGAAGGAACTTTGCCGGGTGGTTTTGGCAGAGCCAGTCATGCTGCCAGGAGCCAGGAGTGATGAGAGTCTGAGAAAAACTCGGTGAGGAGATGGTGCTTTCAATCAAAAGGCGATTTGGATTTTCTGGGCTGCCAGCCCTGCTCACACCTTTCTGAGACGTGGGCTGGATTACTCAGCCATAGACCCACTGGCAAATGCAGAAACAAAATCAAAGCCCAGCACTGGGATGGAGCAAGGGGCTGGGATTTCAGGGGTGCTGCATGCCAGCCGAGCCAGACCTCAGCCTTGGGATGGAGCAGCTCTGGGTGCAATAAGTGAAATACTTTTGCAAAAGCCCATAGAAAAAGCAACAAAGCCTAAATATCTGGGATGGGAAAGCAGGCACCGGATGCGCTCCTCACGCTGAGCACAGCGCGCTGGGAGGAAGCATTGGAGAGAAAGCGTCGCGAACTCATCCTTGGCAACACAACCACCATCACTCCTGCTCATGAGCTGGCCACGTGCGCTCGAGGCAGCAGGATGCTGAAACTTCTTTAAAGGGCCGGGGGAGAAAACTCTCAGAAAGCCTTAAGTCATTTGCTTTATAATATCATATATATATAATATAATATATATAATATCATAAAATATTAATAACTTTGATGAGAAAAAGGAGGCGAAACAAGCACCTACATGGACGTTGTCTTGCACAGTATCCACAAGAGCTTTCCCACACCTTTGCATTGCAGGCAGTATTTTTTTTAAGGGTTCACAGCTCCTAGGACAGCTGATAAGGGTAAAAATTAAGCAGATGCCTGAGACAAGTCTTAAATGAGGGCGGCCCTAGAAAACACAGGACGTCTGAGATGGGCAAGTAACGAATAATCAGAAATTGTCCAAAAGAAAAAAAAATGGGTTTGTAAATTCTTATAAAAGGCAGGAAAACAGCCCGAGGTGTGATCCCGCCACAGCAGAGGAGCTGCTGGGAGGAAGAAGTCTGGCTCAGCAAAATTCATGTCCCTAAACAACAGCGTTGGGGAAGTTGGTGACATGGGGGAGGTACGGCTAATAATAAATACTGCCAGAGTTATACCTTACATAGATAAAACTGCCGCTGGAACTGGCTTTCTGAGAGTCCAGCGAAAAGCTTTTGTTTAATTTATGGGGCTCAGGCTATATTTAGCCAGCAGATCCTTGGGGTTTTATCTGGGATCGCTGCTCTGAGCCAGCAGCTGGAACATTTTAATTGTTTGCTCTGGGTTTGTTTTTTTTTTTTTTCCAAAGGGAGAAAAAGCAAAGCAGGTGCTGGGGTCTGACCCTGCTGGCCTCCCGACACCCTTGGCAGCACCTCCTGGGGTGGGGAGGGCAAACGGGCCTTGGGACGGCTCTGTGCCCTCCCGGGAGACTTTCTGGGGTGGTGCTGGGGGGTTCACAGGGCGAGCCCCCCTGTCCTCCAGCTCAGCCGCTGGCAGGGGCTGCACCCACCAGGACCCTACGTTCATCCCCAGCCCTTGTCAAAGGGCAGCTCTCAGCAGGTGAGAGCACAGGGGGACTTCACCACGCCACGTCTCCCCATCCTCTGGCTGCTATGGCGATTTAAAAATAGCCTGGGCAGTCCAGTGAGGCGAGAGCATCCCCTTCTTCCAGGAAAGTGAGAAGCGCTGCTCCAGGCCTGGGAACGTGCCTGCGTTCAGTGGGGGTTTTATTTGTTAGGAAAGCCCTTTGGTATCTGCCTGGAGCGTGGATGTGAGAGGAGCCATCTGCTCAGGGGACAGGCGGTGTTTACGCCTCCGTGCCAGCCTGGGCAGAGACGGGCTCTGCGGCTGCCTCGTCCCCACCTCCCATCGCACCGCCGGCACCTCTGCTCCGCTCAGCCCCGGTGATGAATGCAGATGTCTCTGTTTAGGAAAACACACACTTTGCTGCACTGGGATCTCCCACGGCAGCTCAGAAATCCCCCCCTGGCCGATGGCTGACAAGAGCCGGCGCAGCGGGGTGGCAGTGGGGACAGCCACGTGCCGGGGGGACAGGGGTCTGATGGGGCGTCCCGCTGTGCGGGGCACTGGGCACACCGGCAGCCCCTCTTTGGAGGTGTGCCCTGGTGCTGAGCACGGTGCGGCCAGAGGAGCCCAGGTGGGCAGGGGGCCAGAGGGGTCAATGAACTGGGGCCCATGGCAGAGCCACCGCCCTCGCAGGCAGACCCGGTTTGGGGAACACCGCAGCCCAGGGGGTGTTTCGGGGGTTCCTGCTCCACCGCCAATGCTCGGGGCTGCAGGCAGACACCTCTCCCCAGGCTCAAGTGAAGGTGTTGGTGAGTTGATGAGACAGAAAGGAGGCAATTAAAAGCAAAGTGTAGCACCTCGGCCATGCACATGCTCCCAGGAGAGGCTGGCTCAGTTTCAGCCATCTTTGGCCCAGCACCGAGGGTGCTACAGGATTGCTCTGCCTGTGCTGACCAGAGGGGATGTGGGGTTGGGACTAAAGGGAAAACTTTGAAGAAGGACAAGAAAAAGTGACTGTTTTCAACCTTACTTTTTTTCCTCTTTTTTTTTCTTTTTCGCCCTGCAGAGTAAATCTTTTTCATTTGGACCCCACTGACACAAACAAGCCCAGTTTTTGCACCAAAGTGCTGTCAATTGCCCCTTTTCATTCCTGGCCGGCATGGTGAGCTAATTTTATCCTCCCCGGCCCCCCCCATCTCCTGGAGATTGTCCTGTTGCAGCCAGGGAGTGCTAGAAAATAGCACATCGCCCACTCATCCAGCCTCCTTCAAGGGAAATATTTATATTATGCCAAAGAGAGGGTTTCCATGGCAGTGAAGACTTTAGCACTGTCGCCTTGGAAACCACTTGAGGCCATCTTGAAGGGTTTGAAAATACCCTTCAGAGACAAATAAGGAGAGGGAACAGAAAGCCCGTCGGAATTAGAGCGGCATTTTGGTCTCCCCTGGCTTGCCTGTCGGCACCTTGCCTGCTCTCATTGCCCAGGTGCCCGCCCACGGGTGCGCACTCCGGGTCCTTGCCTGTGCCGCCAGGATGCTCCGTACCCCAAGTGTTGCTTCATGAATGAACCCAGGACAAACAAATGAGGCACTTTGCAAACAGAAATAGTTTGGTGAACGCTTCCTCCAGCCTCCCAAGCGGTCCAGCCGTGGGTCTGGTGTCAGGGCATTGCTCAGCAAGTGTGAAAGAGCTGCCTCAAGCCCAGGAGGTGACTTCAGGGAGACTTCCCTGGGCCTCCTGATGCTGGAGCGATGCCGGGGCCTGCCCAGCCTTAAGTGCCAGCTGCTTTTGGAGGAACAAACACACAGGTCCCATGTCTTTTCGGCAGTCCCTGAGTCCCCGCTAACATGCAAAGAGCCCCATGTTTCTCCTGACGAGCTGCCAAAACCTGAACGACCTGCAAGAGGCGGCTGCTGGCATCAGAGCGCTCTCCTGCAGTGGCAAAATCAAGAGAGGTCTGTTCCTTCCTCTGCATCACACGTCTCCCATGGCTCAGCCCCCACATCCCACGATTTGGCCGACCTAATGCTATTGTTTATTTACTCTCCCAGCCTGCAGGAGCTCTGTCACCAGCGGCCAGCCCATCTGGCTCTCAAGGACAACAGGAACATGGCAGGGAGAGCGAAGCTTTCAGAGCAGACGGACAATGAGCTCCACGATGAAGCTGGTGGTGGCAGGGGCGGCCAGTGATGCTGCCTGCTCAAGCTATGGGATTGCTTTCTTCAGGTTTTGTTCTCCATTTTGCTGAAAATTATTAGGCGTCTTCTTAATTTAGTTTAGGGCAATCCAAAATGCATTTTCTTCCTTCTCCCCAAACTGCCTTCATGCTGGGGAGTTAGTTATTCACCAAGCCAGAGCTCTGCCTTCAGCACCCACGCTCAGCTCTGCAGTGCATCTCCGGCACTGCCGGCTGCCTCTGGCCCAGGGGCTCCTTCACACTGCCCCATGCCTGCCCAATGGCTGAAATCAGTCAGCCACGAACAACTCGGACAGTTTACATAGAATCATAGAATCGTTTAGGTTGGAAAAGACCTTCAAGATCATCCAGTCCAACCATTAACCTAGCACTGCCAAGTCCACCACTAAACCATGTCCTCTTAGCGCCACGTCTACACGTCTTTTAAATACCTCCAGGGATGGTGACTCAACCACTTCCCTGGGCAGCCTGTTCCAGTGCTTGACAACCCTTTCGGTGAAGAAATTTTTCCTAATATCCAATCTAAACCTTCCCTGGCGCAACTTGAGGCCATTTCCTCTTGTCGTATTGCTTTTTACTTGGGAGAAGAGACTGACACCCACCTCGCTACAACCTCCTTTCAGGTAGTTGTAGAGAGCGATAAGGTCTCCCCTCAGCCTCCTTTTCTCCAGGCTAAACAACCCCAGTTCCCTCAGCTGCTCCTCATAAGACTTGTTCTCCAGACCCTTCACCAGCTTCGTTGCCCTTCTTTGGACACGCTCCAGCACCTCGACGTCCTCCTTGTAGTGAGGGGCCCAAAACTGAACACAGTATTTGTGGTGTGGCCTCACCAGTGCCGAGTACAGAGTACTTGTGTACAGTGCCACAGAGAAAGAGCCACACAGTGCTTAGTCCCTCCACAGGATCCTGAGGGTGTGCCTGGCCACAGCGCCAGTGCAGGGGTAGCTTGTGTCTCCCGATCCCTCTGCCCGTGCCAGGCTGCCTGCTCCTGCCTGCACCTCAAGGGGGGCAAGGTGCGTTTCAGGGGCGTGATAGGCATGGGCTGATGGTGTCAGGATGTGACACTCTCTGGGGATTTGCAGCCACGTGTCTGCCTGAAAAAGTTTGGTCTTGCTCTGAATCAGCCTGGCCTGAGCGTGCCTTTATGCTGGAGCCCGATGCCCACCTGGCTTCAAGGGACAGTGGCTTCAGCCATCACTGCAGAGCAGGGAAGCAGCAGCCGGTGGGGATACAGCACCTCGTGCTACCCACGGGGAGCCAGGTGCAGGATTGCAAGCTGGGACAGGCGCACTTATGGGAAACAGTGGTTTTGCCCTGCTGCTGCCAAGAAGCCCACGTGCCTGTAGTGATACTCTTACCCCATTCCCAAGGGATCTGCGGTAAAACCAGGTCCCAAAGCAGCCCTACACAGGCAGCATCACAACTTTCCTTGCAGTGACAGTTGGAAACCCATTTCTTTTGGGCTCTCTGCATTGCTGGGCACGAATCAAGTGGCGCAGAGCTCTTTGGCTCCAGCACAGGAAAGCACTCAGCTGTATTCTTGACCTACAGCATGTGAAAATCGACGTTTATATTGATGCAGCTTCTCACTTCTCAAATGTTGAACATGTGGACTCGAGGCCAGCAGGCTTCTTGCTTTGCCCAGGAGGGAGACCCCAATGCCTCAGGTGACACAAACATTCACAGCTGGCCCGTGCCGACTGAGGAGAGAGGCTGGGATGCAAAGCATAGAATTACAAGGATGAATATTTATTCATGCGCATGCAGTGTCCCAGCCAAACTGGGGCACCCCAAATGTGGTTTTACACAGGGTTCTTATACCCATCAAATGTTCAGGTACAACACGATTGGACTAATCACTAACACCCACGCTACCAACTGCTCATCACAGTAAAACTTTGCAAAGCCACTCTATTTCTGAAGCATTCTTGCTGCTTGCCTATTGATCCAGGCGTCCCTGGAGTCAGTCTCGCTCGAGTTACTGATCTGTGATGTCAGACAATGCTGGGAGGGTTTCAAAGATGTGTCAGAGGGGCTGGGATGCTGGCGTTATCATGGTTGTCCTGGGTTATCCTTTATCCTTCATGGACCACTCTTAAGCTTCCCAGAAGCAAAGTCCTTCTTTTCAGGGCCGGGCTGTCCTTTAGTTTGTTTTACTTAAGCATGAACAATACCAAAGCCTCCAGTAAAATTCCACTACCTCATTACATCGCAGTGTATCATGTGAACTAATATATACATTAACAAAGTTAATGCACTTTCATGCTACAAAGGTTGATGTAACAGTGAGGGAAGGGGATCTGGGGACCCTTTGGGGGTCCGTTCCCGCAGGGGGCAGGAGAAAGGTCTCCGTTCGGGCTGGCACCATCCAAACCCGGAGGGTTTCTCGCGAGGGCAGGTGCCTCCGCAGCCTCCC
>NW_008824715.1:507978-516392 GCF_000699105.1 Pygoscelis adeliae
TCCGCAGGTCCCAGCGGGGTGGGTGCCCGCCCCGGCACCGTGACACCCCCCGGCGCTCCCTTCCCGTCGGAACCGGGGGCTCTGAACCCTGTGATCGGCTGAGCCTTGCGGTCCCGGCCCTGCTGGGTGCTTCCCCCTGCGCCGCAGGGGATGGGGATGAGTGAGGGGAGCAGATCCTGGCAGCAAGTACTCCTTGCAGAGCACCCAAAACTCATGGCTTTGCAGTTACTTTGGACCCCACTTTTGCGGGATGTCTGGTGCATGAAGCAGCCTGGTGCAGGCTGTTGCCCCATGGGCTGCACTCCAGGCGTGCACTGCGCACAGGATGGCTGCTGGCCAGGGCCCTGTGGCCACTCAGGATGGGGACAGGCAGTGGAAGCCGGGAGGGCAGGTCCCATCCTTGCTGGGAGCTCTGCAGGGTGTGATCCTGTGCAGGATGGGGCACCTCTGAGGTCTAGAAGAGAGGCTTTACTTGCCACTTTTCCAGCTGCCACTGCAACGTAACTGTGCATTTAGTGATGCTAATGGCTCAGCCAGGTCTCAGGCGGGAGTTGGGTATCTGTCCTGGGCAGGGGGGACTTGCTGGGCAGCCAGGCCCCCACTGATGGCCCTTTGGAGGAGATCATCCTTCAGGACAGGGGAGACTGACTGGGGGAGCTTCAGGCTGAGAGCTTCACACCAGGAAGAAGATTGGGTGCTGTCAGATCTGGGTGAGGAGCAGTGGGTGGCTGACTACTTCTCCTTGGTGGGTGGAGGATGTAGCATAGCCCCATGGGTGCTGTGCCAGGTAGAGGAGAAGCTCTAGCAAAGGCTGGGGACAGCCCCCTTCAGGGTTGTCCCAAGAAGTCTGCCCACTCTTCCGAGTGAGGAACTAGTCTCCACGTGATGACCAGCCTTCTGATGGCTGCATGGTGGCTCTAGCTGGGAGGAGACTGAGGACCAGCATGTACTGTCTTCCTTCCGCCCCAAGCCATTAACTTCACATCTCTTGTAGCCAAGTGGCAAAAGCAGTATCCAGGAGGCTTCTAGCACAGCAAGAGCTGCTCTCCCACCTCTGTCCCCAAGGACTGCGGTGCTTCCTGTGCCGTCCTGTGCGAGTGGGCTGGTCCCCTGAGATTAGGCGTTCAGACAAAACCCTAATCCTGAAGGGCTGCAAGGTCCTGGAAATGGCCCATTCCCATACAGCTCTAAGGGTGGCATTGACTTAATGGCTCAGAGGATGAACCCCAGCTGGGGGTGCCAGGAGAGGGGACACCCCAGTGGCAAGCAGAGCATCAGTAGGAAGCTTGGTTAAAACTGCAGGTTCTCCTTTTGCCTGCTGATGGCCTCCTGCGGTGCGAGAGGGCTGTTTTGTGCCTCCTTGTAAGCAAACAGTCTCAGGGGCAGCACAGGCGCTGTGATGCTTTTCCGTCCTTGGTTGGAAAAACGGGGAAGACACAGCTTCCTAGAGTGTTTAAAATCTGCAATCTTGGCCTTTCCGGGCCCATGTGTAAACACCCTTATCCGAGTTATGTTAATAAATTGCCCAGTTGTTTGGAGGGCCGTGCAGAGCATGTGACTGTTGACAGTGGGTCACAGCTGAGGGTTCCTGCCAGCTGGAGAGAGAAAATGCAGCTTTGCTGCTTGTGAGTGTGGAAAACAAGCACCTCTGGGACTGTTCTTTTTCCTGATTAAGGTGCTGCAAAGCAGTGATTCTTCTTCCACCAGTTACTAAGTAGTCAGGCAAATTGGTTGGTTTGTTTTTTTGGTTTTTTTTTTGTTTTTAAACCACAGTCAAACAGGCTGATGCTTAGATTCTTTAGGCAGGGGTGAGGTTGAAATGGCTGATTCTCAAGGGCTGGCAAAGGAGGATCTGGGGGAACTTCCTGAGGAAGCTGGGGGAGCATACCAATGAAATGGCAGGTGAGTATCCTGTAGGAAGACTTTCCTGAAGAGCTAGCGCTGCCGGGAGCTGCAGGGAAGCCCAGGAAGGCGGCTGGACTGGGCCACCTTGTCCTCTGTTCAGACCTGATCTGTTCCCCCCGCCAAGCTAACCTGCATCCCCTGGGGATGCCATTGTCCACGGTGGCACTGGTGCCAAGAGCCACCTGTGTCTGTAGAGCAGGGGCCTTCCTCTGCCAAATGGGGGTGGAAACAGTTTCTGAACATGGGTGCAGATTTTGGCTGTGGTGCTGCTCCGTCACCTGGAGTGTTTCCTGGTGAAGGAGGGTTTGGATGAATTGGCTGGGCCATGGTATGGGCTCCTGCGGGGACTGTGTCCTGCCTTGTGCTCCTCTGCTTCTGCTTTTCCTGGTAGTAACTTCCTTGTCTGGGGCTTGTTTGCTTGAGCTGCTCTGTCATCCAGTGATATGGGACTGCACCTCCTGCCCAATGCTTGTCCTCGTCCTTGCAGGGTCCCTGTGGACCAACCCCAGCTGCGTCCCCCAGCTGTCCCGCTGCCTGCCGGCCACAGCAGATGCTCAGGCTTTTAGGGAAATAAGACTCAGGGAGCGGAGCTCACAGCTCGGGTCTTTGGGTCAGCATGGGCAAGGCAAATGACTCCCATTTGCATTTGGGCCTCCCGCTGTGACACTGGGTGTGTTTTGAAGCTGGCAGCTCTTGCAGCAACATTACCCTGCATTGCTTCTGGTCTGATGGGAGTGACTGCCTCCTGGAGTGGGCAAAGCAGCAGGCAGGAGCAGGCTCTGAGGAGCCCAGAGTTTTAAACCACTAAGAGGCTCTTCAGAGTACTCAGGCGTCTTTTTTCCTTCCTGTAGGTTGTCACCAGTATACGAACAGGAGCTGTGAGGAATGTCTGAAAAATGTCACCGTAAGTAGCAGCAGGAAAACTCCCAACGTCTCATGATGCCTGAAAACATAGCATGGACTTTGCGGGGCTGTTACAGAGCAGTTTCCCTCCTGGAAGGGGGGCTGCTCCCCTGCCCTTGTCCTGAACACACTGCAAATGCCACCCACCCATGATGGTGAGGGGGCAAACACCCCTTGGTGCTCTGGGAAGAGGTTGCTAGAAACTGCTTGGGTTTTGCTGTATGCTTTTCGAGTCGAGTAATGGAGCTCCTCCTCATGGATGGGAGATGCGCATGGTGAAGGAGCTGAGAGGGCTGGACTGGCTGGGGGGGGGGGCCCCCCCCCCCCCCCCTCGGCAGCCCCGTACAAGCCCCATCGCACTGGGTGGATGCAGGGTGTGTACCTGGGTCCTGCCAACCTCCACTACCTTATCTCTGATATCAGCAAACTTGAATTTGAGTGTGATCTCACAGCTGACTTAGCCAGAACCAGTTTGACCAAACCCAGCCGAATGCTGGTGTTGGGGGTTGGAGCCACCAGGAGAGGAGGGTGCAAAGCTGCTGCAGGTAGTCTGGCTGGGAGAGACTAGTGAGGCCACACACAAACCTCTCCTGCTCATCAGCTCTGTGTTGAGTGGCTTGTCTCAAAGGCTTGCTTCTTGTCCCAAAAATGCTGCATGGAATAAACAGGAAGGATTTGGTGATTACTACCATCATGCAAGCCAGGAGAAGGGTTCTCAGCGTCTTTACTTGCTCTAGAAATCTGCACTCCCCTCACCTGCCTCTCCTGGTGCAGGCAAGCCTGATGCAGCCTGTGCTGACTGAACACAACTAATACTCCCGAGCATCCCGTTGCTGCTGGGTGGTACCTGGCCCTCGGGAGCAGGCAGTGGTGGCCCTGTTGCTGCAGCTAACAAAGCAGAGCATGGCTAACTGGCAGCACTGTCGCGCACCAGTAACGCTGTGCTGCCTGGTTCCTGTGTCCCAGTGCCTGTGGTGTGCCAGCAGTGGGAGGTGTGTGGAGTACCCTGTCCGAAGAGTCCTCCCACCAGCTGACCTCTGTGAGCTCCGCTCTGCGCGCTGGGGAGTCTGCTGGGGTAAGTGGATTGCGCTCAAGCGATGACTGCATTTAGTGCTTGCTGCTAAATGGCACTGACTGCCGCTTGCGCTAGTGATATTGGGAGGTTTCCCTTGCCTCCCTTTCTCACTGCTGGTGTAGCAATGACATGCTGAAGTCAATCAGGGTTCTCCAAACTTCCTGAAGTGTGGGCGAGAAAGCAGAGCGTGGGCAGTCCCTGCCTTCTGGCAAGAAGGACCTGTGGGGCTTTAGCTACTCTAAATACGTTCCTCATGCTTTGGTGTGATGGAGGCTTCCACATGTGGCCAGCACCTAGGATCGAGAGTTGAAGGTGCTCTGTGGGCAGCTGCCCGTGCAAACCTTCCCAGTGCTCAAAGTGTGCACACCAGTGTCTGACTCTTCGGCAGCACTTTCCTCTGCACGCTGTGCATCGTTCCTTGCACGGCTTCTGGCTCTTCACCTTTAGCGGTGTGGCTGCTGTCCCAGGCAGGCTCTTAAAATTCACGGGGGCTCTTGGAACTAGAAGTGAGGTGACTTCTCTGGAGGCCTGTGCGGGCTTCTAGTGCTGAGCATGCTGTGGTCCTGCTCAGCTCTTATCCACCTGAGAAAATACCCTCTTCCAAAACTAGCTCTGCATAAGCTGTGCTGCAGCCAGGTCACCTCTGGGAGCTTTTTCTGGCTGACAGCTGACTGTTGGCTGCCTTTCCTCCTTGGTGCTCTGTTTCCGGGTGGGTTTCTGGAGACATTAGTGTCTTGTTTAGACCAAGCTTGGTGCATGCTCATGCTCAGACAGGACCCAGCTTTTGGGGGCTGGGGCAGCTAGGAAGCAAGCTGGGGCTTGATTTCTCTCACCTGTCCCCTTGATGGGGAACTTGGAGTTGAATTGTGGTCACCTGACATCTATTGTGCTTGAGGGTGGGCTCTCTACGCACAAGAGAGTTAAAACTGCTCCCATTCCTTGCAGAGGAAGAATCTCCTCTTTGTGAGCACTACAGTATGTTTTTCTGAAACGTGTAAGACCTTGAAATACTAGTTTGTATGTGAGTAGCTTCACAAAAGGTTTCATTATAGAAGAACACATTCCTTAGCTTGCAAAACTCGCTTTAGAGGAGATTAGTCCTGTGGGAGATTAGCTCTTAAATGAGTCTGCATTTTTGGTGTGTGTGACTTAAGCCTTTATCATCAGGTGGAGGAGTGCCTGGTGCTCTGTCACGGACCTCTCTGTGGGAAGGGGTGATCTGAACCCCAGGCTCACCCTGAAAGCCAATGTTTCAGAAGCACCAATACAGACATGCTGGTGGAGAAACTCCCTTTTGAGCTGAAGAGCCTGTTTGGGTTTGTCTCGCCCCCACTGGGCTGACTTCTCATTCTTGGCTGTTAGGCTGTCCTCTACATGACTCCATGGGTCTGTCACAGTGCAGTCAGCAAAAGCTTCACATTGCTCCAAGGCAAGACAGTGCTGTGGACAGTCAGGTCTCAAATACCATCTTTCTCAAAGCCTTACTGGGAACATGAACCTGCAGGCCTCCCTGCTGCTGGGTGACTGCTGGAGAGGCTGTGTGAGCCTACCTGTGGGGACAAACACAAGTGTCTGCAAGCTGGTGGCTTGCTGAATTCTAGTCTCACTGGTGACCTGCTAGGCCATGGCAGCTATCTGTGGTTAGTATCTGGAACCACATTCCTTGCATGGTGCTTGCAATGATAGCCTGGGTAGGGACGCAGGATGATTTGAGAGTCAGATGGCACAGTTGTTGGCAGTGATGAAGCTCTCCACTGGGAACAGGAGCTGGAGGCTTTGAAAGCAACTTCAGCAGTGGAGTCAGCTCAGCCTGGAGCACCCCAATTAGCTTGCTACTGCTGAGTCCCTGCAGTGAGGGGACAGGCAGGCATCTTCTGAAATGCCCTGAAATGCACCATGTGTGGTGCTCAGGCTTTCCACTGGGCTCACAGTCCAAGCTGCATGGAGAAGCGGGGATCAGAAGTGCTCTGAGAAGGCTCAGGTGCACTAGGATTTCTGTAACTTGGCTGCTGTGTGTGAAGTGGCTCCTAAACAAGTATTTCCACAGGTCCAAGTCTCTGAACAGTCTGAATCATACTTGGAAGAAATCCCTTTTTGTTGCAAAGGGTTTCAGGTGATGTCTAGATATATCCATTTTGGCTGGTGTCTCTACTGCTATTACTGCAGGAGCAGAGTAGGATGACTGCCTCCCTGGGGCCAGGGCTCAAGGCTGCTGCTTCACTACCACGTCCCAGTGGGTTTTATGTTGGGCATGGGCAAACAGATCCCCCAAGCCCTGGGGAGACATGATGGTGGGGTGCATGAAGCAGCCCTCCGCCTTCAGCTGCTTCAGCAGCACTGCTGGCCCCAAGCTGATAACTCCCAATGGATCTTGTCTCACTTTGTCTCTTGCCCAAGGACTCCAGACACCCTTAAGTGCCTCCAGTCCACTGTCGTCTTATCTTAGATGACTTCTGAAGCTGGCTTCTGTGGGCAGTAACTCCAGTGCCAGCTGTGGCCTCTGTTGGAGGTTGCTCCTCAGCACTGAAGCCTCCAGGTTTTTTTTCCCTTGATGGATAACTGTTCACCTGGATTAGTGATAAAGATAGCTTTGCTCCTGTTTCTGCCGGAGGAGTTTGACCTGAGTGCATTTGGTTTTGCCTTTTTTCATAGCCAGTAACTGAGTGCTATAGTTAGCAGCTACATGTACTCAGTTGGTGTGTACCTGCAGATGCCAACACTTGGTATACCTATAGGTAATCATGTCCATCTTGCTTTCCCAGGCTGTTATGCATGGCTCCAGCCCAGTGACTGAAGCTGCTGGTGACAGTAGCTGTATACTTGTAAATATTGTAACTCCAGGCAGCCATGTATTTGTGTGCTAAATGTGTTTTGTCAAATCCTTTAGTGAACTTTGAAGCCCTGATCATTGCAATGTCTGTGGTGGGAGGAGCGATCCTTATCATGTTGGGGGTCTGCTGCTGCTGCTGTTGTAAGAAAAAGAGCAAAAAGTAAGTATCAGAGGGGTTCGCTGTTTTCTCGGAGTAGCTCACATGCAACCACATGCTGTTGCAGAACTGAGTGCCGCTAATGGGCTCTTCTGTCTGTCAGGCCAGACAAGGATGACGAGAGAGCAGCCAGGGAGCGGGAGAAGAGGCAGGTGCGGCAGGAGGAGAGGTGAGGTCACTCCACAGCCCCTGCTCCTCTGTGGGTGAGCCACACTGCCTCAGGCTGCAGAATGATTTGGCTCCTGTCTACTGTCAAAACGTGATGCCACGAGGCATGTGGGGCTTGACATGTGCAGTCAGTGGCTGCTTCAACCTCGGCATGAACATAAACCTCGTGAGCAACATCTTTCTGGGGTGACTCATGAATGCAGTATCACAACGGTGTTGTGTTTCTGACTCCCTGAGGGCTGCTGACATGTGTGGGCTCTGGTGGTCCCCAGTGCCTCCAGGAGGTGGGGAGGTGGCCGGCGGGGGGCTGAGCAAACCTGGCAGCCTGGAGGTCCCTGGGTTGGGAAGAAGCAAGAAGCTGTAGCTCCTCTTACTTGGTTTTGTATCGCCAGTCACTGACTTGTGGTTTTTCTGTTTGCTTCTTGCAGGAGAGCGGAGATGAAATCACGGCATGATGAAATCCGAAGAAAATATGGTACAGTGCTGACGCAAGTGATTCAAACTAAGCTTTAGATCGAGCAGCCTCAGTAACTGTGTTCCTTGCTATGGTTACAGCTGCAGAGGAGACCTAGCCAGCAGGGAAAACACAGTCTCTGCTTCCCCTGTCTCAGTGAATTGCTCTCTTGCCCTCTGGGAGCAAGAGTAGAGATGCTTGGTGTGTGACCCCATACAAGTGCTGCTCCTCTTGGGCAGGGAAGAGGGAGTGTTTAACAATCCCCGGGACCTATGTTCTCCAAACTCACTACATTGGAGAAGCTGCTGGGGCTTCACTGGAGGGGAGACACAGAAGCTGGTAGACACAGCACCAGATGTAATGCTGCTGCCCTTCAGGCATGGCCCTCCGGCAGCCCTATAGTCACAGAGTGGCCAACAGCCTGGGGTGGGGGGCCACGTGGGAGCCCGGGTGCCCACAGCTGCAGGAGCACAGAGCAGGCACCAGCCCGACCACGGAGCTGGTCCTCTGTGCCGGCCAGCAGTTCCCAGAGAGGTGGCTAAGTCCCCTGTGTTCTGGGAGTGCACAGCCTCCCTCCTGGGGCTGGACTGTCCTTCAGGTAAGTTCCATGGTCCTAGGGCAGGTGGGGACCTACCTGAGAGGGACAGCAGCCTGGGAAGAAGGGGGTGAGCAGCCAGTCGCTCAGAGCTGGTGGAGGGGACTCTCCTGCCTGGCTGTCAGGGCTGCCAGGGGCTCTCCCAGGGTGGCTGTGGAGCAGGGAGCAGTTGGGCTCATGCATACTGAGCATAGTGGTCTCTGGCTTTAGGTGGGGCTGTAAGGAAAGCTGGAGATCTCTCCTCTGCCTGCAGCTGCTGCCGGTCCAGGTGGGGCAGGAGATCTGGGGGTCTGAGGCTGGGCTGGCTCGGGGGGGGGGGGGAGAGCG
>NW_008824715.1:516612-519406 GCF_000699105.1 Pygoscelis adeliae
GAAGAGCGGGCAAAGCTGTGCCTGAAGGAGCACTTGGTGGGGGGAACACTTCGTGGAAGTGGAAGAGCTGTGCTCCAGGACTGACTTGCCATGCCAGGGCTCTGTCTTCCGTGCAGCCTGACTGCAGAGTTTGCAGTATCATCCTTTCTGGCTGTTCCTCCTCAAAAGTGTTGGGCTGGGGCTGGGAAAGCAGTCAAGAGAGTGGCATGGGGGCTTGTCACTGGCCCAGAAGTCAGCCCTGTATCCTTTCTCTGCTGTCTGTCAGTCTGTGGTTGCAGGAGCAGGCTTGAATTTAATTTGGGGCTCTCTGCTTCTGAGTCCAGTCCAACAGAAGGAGCATGCAGAAGGGGTGCTCTGGAAGATCAGTCATGCTGCTTTACCTGGACTTTATATGGTGTGCCTGGGAGAGGAGTTTGCCATCAGGTCAAACTTCTTAATGGATCTCTCCTCCTGTGCAGAGGAGGAGAGTGAAATAGTGCTGACTGCATGCATGGCTTGAGTAAGAGCAGGTCTTTTGGAAGGACTGCAGGACAGGAGGCTGGATGAAGCATGAATGACAAAGAGCTGTAACCAAGAACTAGGTTTCTTGCTGGCTGTGACTGGCATGGCTGCTGCTGTCTGAATGAATCTCTCTTCTCTTCTAGGCCTGTTTAAGGAAGAGAACCCTTATGCAAAATTTGAGAATTAGCACCTCCGGACCTGCCCATCCCAGTGAACAGTGCCTTCCCGCAGAGCTGCAGGACTCCACGCTTCCCCTGCCACAAGGAGACCACAGTGGTGCCACTTCCCGCTTCCGCTGCCACAGAAGATGAGCCAAATGCTTGGTGACACTGTTGTCCCCACTCCAGATGCTCAGTTTGATCCAGAGCTTTGCTCTTGCTCTGCTGGTGCAGGAAAACATGGTGGCAATACTAGAGAATACGTTTCTCCTCACTCCCCCTGGGGTGGTAACAGAGTCCAAAGCAATGCAAATAACAGCCCTTGTCTCTGGCCAAGGGCAAAAGCAACCTTATGCATCTTTCTTGCTCCTGCCTTACCAAATAGCCTTCACACACACAGAGCCAGGCTCTTCTGTCCACCCCCTCTTTTCTTTTTTTCTTATAGTATAGGCAGAAGCCAGCAAGAGTTTCTTGACTTGTCAGTCAGCAGGAGGCCTTGGCTGTTACTCCAGGTGCCTGTACTTGTCCCAGCACATTAGCATTCCTTTCAAAAAGCACAAGTTTCTGGTTATCTCAGGCCTCCAGGAGGAAGGTCCCATGTGCATG
The DNA here is from genome assembly GCF_000699105.1 of Pygoscelis adeliae. NCBI lineage: Eukaryota > Metazoa > Chordata > Aves > Sphenisciformes > Spheniscidae > Pygoscelis > Pygoscelis adeliae. Next base: position 517,878 of record NW_008824715.1, read on the forward strand.
TTCTCACTTGCAACTAATCTGGGGAAATGCCCCAACTCTCCTACCTCTCTGTGGCTTTCCAGAAAGGTGGTCTCCTGGGCTTGATGACCACAGCTGATAGCAATACTGAATGATTCAGATGCCTTTACAAAATGTTGACTCTATATTAAACTGATGTGATTACTATCCCAGTCTGAAAGAGTTTAATTCTGCTTCCACATCAGGTACAGGTTGGCAGTGATGGCTGATGGAATTGTCACTGTTACGTGGCCCTTATGGCCCTGGCTTGTCAGGCCCTGATGGGGTGGCTGAGTGAGGCAGAAGCAAGGCTGCCTTGAACTGGGCTTGAAAGGGGGAGTCTGCTCATGGAGATGGTCAGTTGTTAGGAAAAGCTGGGTGGTGGGAGTAACACTGCTCTCTAACAAAGGAGCTGGGTCTTTCCGCAAGAGCTTGGCCTGTGTCCTCTAGCACCCCTTAGAGCCCTTGTCTAAGTGGGGTGGCCTGGGGGCTCCTGGCAGTGTTGGCCACAGTCTAAACCCTGTGCTGTGCTACCTGTGTAAGGGCCCCAGGGGTGGGGGGGGAAATGAGGATGGGAGCTGACTGCTCTTATGTAGTCCTATACTTGACCAAAATTGGCTTTGCAGTATGAAGGAGCCTCACATGCAAGCAATACATCTACCTTGATAGTTTTGTCTAAGAAAAGCTGGCTATTGCCTTCTTCCAGGTGGGGTGACTTGCTCTGGGCTGCAGATGGTAGCATTTCTGTGGGCTTGCATAAAATGCTCTATTTGCATTGCCAGGCTTATGGCCCTCAGACACAAACTGCTCGAGCTGAACTTCTGAAGCTAAACCAGCTGTGAAAACTTGCTGCTGCTGCCTGAGTTGTGTGCTGGCTGCCAGAATCTGTCTGGCTGTTGCCAGGATGGTGAGAGATGCAAGACTTAATCTAGGCTATCTCTGGCTGCTGCCAGAAGATACTTGGCTTCAGGTGGTAGGAACAAAGTGAATGACGCTGTCAATGCTGAATAAGCACCTGGTCTGTAACCTGGGCTCCTGTAAGTGTGAACAAGGCTGCAGTGATGGGAGGAGGGTTGAAAAACTAGGGTTCGGTTGCCAAGCTCTCATGGGTGCTCTCCCATCTTCTCTCCTAGTCTGTTGGACTGGCTGGGCAGGGGCTGCATCCTGGTGTTGCTAGTCAAGAGCTGTGGGCGGTGGAGACAGCATATTATTTGGCTGCATGGCTGGGAGATGATGCTTTAAAGAAATCCCCAAAGCCCTGCATTTGATTTGGAGCTCCTTGCGCAAAGTGCCCTGTGCGCATGGAAAAGAGCATGGAGCCCTGTCTTGGCAGTGGGACAGCAACAGGCGTAGTTGGCTCTGCTACCCACCAAAGACCAGTGAAGATCCATCATGGCTGCAGAGGGTCCGGGAGGAAGATCCAGGCTCAGGGGACCACGCGAACCGCCTCCCCGGCTCACAGTCTCAGCATGGCGGCCGGGCCCCCTGGAGTCCCTCTGAAATTAAAAGCACCGGGGATGCTGAGAGGGGCC
>NW_008824716.1:0-722 GCF_000699105.1 Pygoscelis adeliae
GACTGTTGGGGTCAGAATAGGATGCTGTGTTGACCTGGCGCTGGCCCTGCAAGAGCCCCCAGTGCCTGCAGGGACAGTGCTGTGCTGGCATGGATCGGTGCTGGGGAGAGTCAGGTTTTTGTCGAGCTGCACTGCCCGGCACTGGGACCCCCCTTCGCAGCCTTGTTCAGGCCGACTGGACAGTATCCTGAGCCCTGCCAGCATGTCCCACATGACACTGCTCCCCGCCTTGGTGGGATGGGCCAGGTGAACTGCTGCCATGGCTCCAGGTGGGCTCCCCCCACAGCCTGGGGACACGCCAGCACAGTCGGGCCCTGCAGCAGCTGCCTTTCTCATGCCTGATGCTGCCTGCTCTGCAAGGATGACCCTGGCCCCATGCAGCAGTGCGTGCCCATCCCGGCATCACCCAAGCTGCTGCTCCACGAGGGCGTGCAGGTGACCCAGGGCCACATGAAGAGGAAGAGGGATGTCCCTCTCTTCAGGGATGCCTTGGCCATTGTCAAGCCCAAGTAAGACCCACAGGCCCCAGCTGCCTTTTCTCCCAAGCCCTGGCCCTGGTGCCAGGGCCAGGACACCCAAGGAGCAACCTGAGGCCCCTGGGACCCTGGTGCTGGATGCACCAATGTCTGTGCCTATGGCAGGTGTACGGTAGAGGAGAGCCACCAGGCTCATAGCAGTCAGCGTGTGCCCCTGGGGCAGTGCCCATGGCTGGGGGGGGGCGC
>NW_008824716.1:882-3244 GCF_000699105.1 Pygoscelis adeliae
TGCCTGGCCCTGGACCAGCCGCAGGTGCTGAGCAGCGAGCGGGAAGGGGGAGACCGAGGATGCAGAGGAGGAGGAGAAAGGCAGCAAGTACACCAAATCGCTTGTCCTTGTCTGGCCCTGCGGTTCCTGCATTGTCACTTTCCGGTGAGTCTCGATGCCAAATCCCACAGCAGGGATGGGCAACACCTCTGTCCCACTCCATGGGGCTTCATCCTGCCTCTGTGGCCGTCCCCACAGGACAGGGCTGTGCAGGAACCTGTCTCTGCCCACCGGCTGGGGAGCAGCAGGCACTCAGGCTGTTTCTCCTCTCTTTCTGCAGCTCCTGGGCGGTGAAGGAGTTGTGGGTCAGCACACTCCGTGGGTAAGCCCTGCCTGGCAGTTTAGTTGGGGGGCGGTCAATATTCACATCAGGGGGATGTCCCAGGAATAGTCGTACGCAGAAACACTGCTCCCAAGCTGGGGAGGGGTACCCTCATGGCTGTGGGTAGCTCTTGGGCAGAGCTAGCAGAGCTGTTTCGCACAGCTGTGTCCAGCCAATGCCTGCCCAGCCCCATCCTCACCACTGCTGCTGCTCTCTGCTCGACTGATAGGCGGTACCCAGGTGTTTTAGGGTCACTTGGAAGTACTCCCTGGGCTGGTAGGAGAGAGAAAAGGCAGCTTTGGTCTCACAGAGCTCTTTCTCTGCCCCTTCCTCGTGCACAGACCACCAAAAGGACTGGAGGGAGCCCAAGTGTCCCAGCTGCCCTCCATCAAGCTCCTTGTGAAGCTGAGCCACCGCAATGATATGAGTGTCCCTCCTGTCTCCACTCTGCCACCAGATGCTTCCTCAGCCCAGCATCAGGTGCATCACTTCTTACCTTCTGCTTTTTTTCCTTTGCCCAGGCTAGGGAAACCAGCAGCCTGGAGAGGCTGGTCAAGGGCCAGGCAAAGGTGAGGATCGCTCGGGCTGCTTTTGTGGGATATCCCCATGTCCCCAGCCTCCTTCAGCACTGGTGTCCTGCCCCACTGGGCACATCCCAGGTCACTGGTTACAGCAAAGCCTCTCTGCCATCCCCACCTCTCACAAATCGTCAGGGGCCAATGCAGCTTGCCAGGGGTCCTTTCTGCTGTGGGGCTGCTTGGTGAGTGCTGCACCTTTCTTGCAGGCTGGTGTAGAGCAGCACCACCACCAGCCCTGTCTGGCAGCAAAGTGGACTTGGCCACTCGGTAGGTGGGTTTGGAGATGGGCAGGACATCCTTTCTCTCCTCTTCTTGCAGGTGGGCACTTGTGCTGCACGGGCTGCTACTGCCCTTTCTTCAGGGCACGTCCATCCCCATCACTCAGTGGCAGGAGAGAGCTGGGACTCTGGGGGCCCTTCGTTCCCAAACGGCACCTCTCCCTTGTGCTCAGAGGTGGGGGGACAGCACTGAGAGGGTCCAGGCAGTTGCCTGGAAGTTCTCATCAAGGGGTTTTGCTCTGTATTCCTTGGCAGCAGGCGGGACCCGGAGGAGGAGGGGGCTGCCCTGGCCCTTTGCATGGCGAGGGACCTCGGCTGCTGCAGAGGCATCCGGGCAGTCAGGCTCTGGTGGCAACGGGGCTCTCTTTGAGTGGCCCTTGGCAGATCTCTGCAGCCAGGATGGCATGCTGCCTCAGCCCATCCAGATAAGCAAACCTGACCATGGGGTCCCCATCCCACTGGCTCCTCCTGAGAGCTGCTGTCCCCAGCAGAGGGACCCCGGGTGGGGCTTGGGGACAAAGCCGGCTCCTCCTCATGTCACCTACCTGCAGTCACCCCTCCTCCTGCCCCAGTGAAAGCAGAATCATCCACACTTGCTTCTGTCCTTGAGGCAGGTTCACCTGCTGCAGGGCCTGCCTTCAGCCAAGCAACTGCCCTCCCGTGTCCTCTGCAGGACCTGCTGGCTCTCCTGAAAGGGCAAGAACCCTCCACGGAGGGGGTATTCCATCTTGCAGCCAGTGAGCGTGTCTCAAGGGAGCTGAGGAAAGCCTTCGACAGTGGTGTGGAAGTAAACCTGCAAAGCCAGCCTGCACACCTGCTGGCCATCATCTTGAAGGTGAATTCTCCTGACCTGGAGCCCGGCAGATCCCAGCTCTCTCAGTGCTGATGGGTACCTGCAAGAGCAGGGAGCTGAAACCCACCCTCCTGCTCATGAGCCAGAGTATCGGGGATGCTGCCTGTGCTCCCAGCAGGAGTGTCAAAGCCTTACCCGGAGCCCTTGGCATTACAGGACTTCCTCTGAAACATCCCTGCCAAGTTCTTCGATGTAGACCCATATGAGGAGTGGATGAGCACCCTGCAGAAGACCAGCAGGCAAGAAAAGCTGACAGGACTGAGAGTAAGAGTGGCAAGCAGCCTGCCTGCTC
>NW_008824716.1:3376-19266 GCF_000699105.1 Pygoscelis adeliae
CCTGCCTGCTCTGCAGGGACAGGCAGAGGCTGGGCACTTGTAGAGGCAAAGCAATGGTCTCCTTGAAAAAGCTGTGTTTCCTGCCAGCCACCTCTTGCTGCTGTGGGGACAGATTTTGGGGGAATGTGGCACAGAAAAACATTTGTCTCCTTGGAGCACTTCCTGAAGGCATTGGACATTGCTCCATCAAGCAACTCTTGTCAGAAGGGCAGGGAGGGAGGTGGCACTATCTCAGCAAAGGCAGTCAATCTGCTGCAGACCCAATGTGGCCAGGGAGCCTTCCCTCAGGTGGGCTTGGGTGAGATCAGCCTGGGCAATGAGTGTTGACAACGTCTACTTTATTAACATTGTGTTCCTGTTCCCTCAGGATGGCCAACAAGTTGCCCCACACCAACCTTGTCCTCCTGAAGCACTTGCTTGGCCTGTTGCTTAATATCAGCAAAAACTCTACAACGAGCAGGATGACTGCCAGCAACCTGGCCATCTGTGTGGGGCCAAACCTACACAGCCCTGCTGAGGAGAACACGTTCCCCCTGGAAGTGCTGGTGCAGGTGATGGGGAAGGCACGCTGTATTTACCTCTCTTTAACAAACACTCGTGGGGTAGCTGCCAGGAAAAGCAGCCCCACAACTGCAGCTTTCTGCACAAAAGTGAGGGTCAGGAGTGGGAAAGGCTGTTTGATCCATTTTCAGCTACCTGGGTTGAACCCAATGGTTTGATGTGTGCAGGTGACGGGCCTGGTGCAGTTCCTCATTGAGAACAGCGAGGAACTCTTTGGAAAGGAGATGTCTGGACTTTCCAGCGCACCAGATGAGGAGTCGCCAGCACCAGTAGTTGAAGCAGAAACAGCAGAGGTATGTCAGGTCCACAAACGCTGTGGCAACATGCCTCGTGCATGAGGCTATAGTTCCTGATGGAAAGCTGAGGCTGAAATGTACAGGGTCTTCTCCTCACCTGGAGTAGAAATCCTATATGTTTATGTCTTTCAAGAAAGGACATCCTTCTTTCTGTGGACTCAAACCCTGTGAAGGGGAAAGCAAGGTCATCCATCAGCCTGCAGCTCCACAAAAGTTGAAAGGCTGATGCAGGTTGGCCTTTGCACTTTGTGCAATAATCCCGTTAACATTTCCTCAGCTGATCTGTCCTGTCACTAGCTGTCACCTTCAGAAAAGTTGAGCTGAGATCCTCCTTCATCAGAGCTTCATGAAGTCTATTTTGGGGTGGGGTACTGTGAAAAATCTGGATAATGCAAACCAATCCAAGCGATCTGCTTTTAAGTGCCAAAGTACCAATTTGGCAAACAGTAACTTCCTCCTCCAGGTAGGTCCTTGCCACCTGTTCGCTTCTACATGTCCATTGTAGGTGCTTGTGCAGAATTTTTGCATGATAAATGTCTTGCTAGATAGAAAAAAAAAAGTTTTGTGCTTATGTTATGTACCCTAAAGTTTGAGGACTCCAAGTAATATACAACATGACTACTTTAACCTGTGGCAGTTAGCCAGTTGTATTCCAGGCTTGCTGTTGTACTTCTGTGGAATGCAAGAGAAACAAAAAAAGCTACTAATTTCTTGTATTGTGACATAACTACTGTGGGTTAAATATGAGCTATACAGAACACTAAAATGCCTATTGATTGCAAAATGGAGCTTGCAAGAGCAGTAACATCCAGTGCTAATTATTCAATAGTCCATACAAAAATTGTCACATTAGCAGTCTCTACCAACAAACTACTCTCTTTAAAGATTTAATCTTTTTTTAAAAGTAAAAAACAAACAGGCAAAAAGTAAGCTGATGCTATTCAATGTTCTCCTGGAAATCTTTCCTCTTGAAAAGTAGAGGCAGGAGCGTTGGCCACAGAATAGACTTTGACACTCAAACATCAATGTACATAAATCCTCTGTGACAACACCAACATATTACATTCCCTATTATATTTCCAAGGACTTCATCCTGAAATTGTTAGCATACTGCATAAGTTAGTCCATATTTCCAGTAATCAGTGCCCTGTTCACCTGTGAAAATTGGATTGACTTTTTTCCCCCAATATGATTGGAAAGATATTCTGGGCCAAAAAATATTGGCATGTATTGATTGTTTCAGAGTTCACAAAGAAATCTATTAGGATGCTTTCAGTATTCTTAGCTTCCAAAATAATCTTCCACTTTCTTTACTGCAAGGCTGCCAGTTTTGTCATTGAACTGCATCTGTACTACAATGCTCATTGTAATTGCAAGATCCTGAGAAATAAATGACAGCTGTATCAGGAGATCAGCAAACTGCTCCTCCAACAGCTTCTGTGGCATTTCCATTGATGTACCAAATTTAGATAGAGAAATCTTACATATAGTCCTGGCTAGACAGGCAAGCTGCTGATGACAGTTTAGTTACAGAACAGGAGTTTGAGGGGCATTAACTTCATTTTGACCTTGGCACCTCAAGATCAAAGTACAGACTTTTCTTTCTGGAAGCCTTGACAGAATATTATTCACATCCTAATATTGATCCTGTAGCTCTAGGTCTGTTTATTTAAAGGAAGACTTCATTTTTAAATAAACATAAAACTAATAACTTATTTGTCTTTCTCTTTTCCTTTTTTCCCAATTCTCTGGAAAAAAGAAAGATTTTTTTTTTTTTTCTGCATGTGTTTTACTTGAGATTGAATAACAATGATACAGCAAACCCATGAGGACTGATATTTCATTGGGTTTTTTTAAAATGGAAAAGTAAAGCCATTTTTGTTACGAGAAGTGTCTAGTCTTGACCCAGCTACTCTGTAAATATTTTTTCTCAGTTATAAGCAGTCATCAGGATCGGTCTCACAGACTTACCTTAGTATTGTAAAGGTAAACAGACTGGCTGTACCATGTGCCCTTGTATCATGGTATTTATTCATCCAGGCTGAGGAACTAAGTAAAGTGCAAAAAAACCCCCCTGTCTTCCAGCTCATACTCACTGTTTTCTTATTTCAGAGATCATGATATGCAGTGAAGTGAAGGGAGGGTACGGCTGTAGCCCTGGACTTGCCCTGGGATTGAGTTTAGACAAAGTTAAGAGTTCAGAAGTGCTTCATATCCACCTGTAAAGGCCTACCCATAGATAACTTTGAACCTCAGACTAGTGACCTTGAAATGGAAACTCTGCTTAAAGGATAGTAGACATGCATAACTTTATGTGCTGCACAGTGTCTTCTACCCCTTACCGCTTGCTTCAGAGAGAACGGGTTTGTGTCGGTGATATGGTATAAATCTGAAGCTGCCACTACAGAGGCAACAAAGGATTCATAATATGATTCACAGACTGGGTCTATCAACTGCAAACTAAACTGGGGATTGACCTTCAGTACTGTTGAATATAGAAATGTTTTATTTGGCCCCTAGCTAAAATTAAAAAAAAAAACCAAAACAAAAAGAAAAACAAAAAATAAAGAAAGAAAATCAAAGAGAGAGAGAGAGAGGGAGAACTAGCTTCATTTCTGAAAGATTCAAAACAAAAGTACTGGTGGCAGCAATGACAGATTTGTGAGATTATGGAAGAAGTAGTATGATCTGGGCTTCTACAAAAACATCTCCCTTTGGGCATTACATTTATATGCATGAGCATTATTTTATTTTCAGTAGCAGACAGGTGTCTAATAGAACATTTTAATAATTTCTAAGAACATGAATCCTGCAACTGATTGAAAATAGAACCTTTTACATTAGTAGTATTGTGACGTGCCAGTAAAATCAATAGAAAATGTGAGTTTTATAAATACAGGAGTGATTACGAATGTATTTGAACAAGATTCCGATACTAAGCAAACTATGCAAAATAAATCTGTTGCAAATACGCATGAAGCAGAAAACTGTCACCAGTTCAACCATCCTCTCCACATGCTTTACTTTTCATACAGATCAATTTACAACACACATAACATATGAATTTGGACTACCAATTGTTCATTTGCAGACCTGTAAATTCTATAGGTCTTGAAAGCTGATATCTAACAAAAACTATATATGAGGAAAAGCAGTAGTGATCTTACATCTTCTGTCCAAAAAATTAGTTCCTTTTATATGACTCATCAAAATGGCAGAAAACTTATATACTGGTTTTCTACATTATTTTTTGCTGTTGTGAAGAAAGCAAACAGTTCTGAGAAGTGACTGATGAGCAACAGAAACTTGCACAAGTGGGAAAATTAATGATCATAAAATTAGGCACTTGGAGGAGGTGTGAAGGAATGTAGGACCAGGATCTTCCCCTTTTCAGTTGAGTTAAAATTTTTTGTCAGCGTTATGTGAATACACCCCATCTCACATGACTACTCTAAAGGTAAATTTTGTAGACATCAGTGAAAAAGCACTCTTTCATACAAACAGACCAAACACATAAACATTGACTTTGTAGTAAAATGGTTACTGCTAGGCATCTGATTTAACACTCGAGTGTTGTAAGGATTATTACTTTTAGTCTTCTGATACATTTGCATCCTTTCATGTCACTAATAACAGACATGTTAAAAGTAGTATATGAAAAAAAAAAGGCAAGGAGTTTTGATCAGTAAGGAGCCTTTTGATGATACAGGGACATCTGCAGCAATACTAGTTCATCCTTCCCTCACATCCAAGTGGAGATGCCCTAAACTGTTTTTAATTCTTGGCTGCTCCCAAGTAGGTGCCTCCCACATAGAGTTGTTTTGAAACTGCAGGTTTCTTTTTTTCAAGAAGATTTTTCCTCCAGAATTTTGCGCTGTCATTTTTTTCTGATACGTATGCTAACAATATATAGTCTTAAGTCCAACTTTTCAACATTGAGGTCAAGAAAATGCAGCTGTTGTGTCTCACAGGTGATTATGTATTTAACAGGACTTACATCTCAAATCTACCCTGGTGTTGGCTGTGGGCAATATGTTGACAAACCAGAATATCTGATCTTCTTTTCCCTTCTCTAGATCACAGTGTTTAATGTTACTCTGACTTAAACTTTATAGAATCATAGAATCGTTTAGGTTGGAAAAGACCTTTGAGATCATCAAGTCCAACCGTTAACCTAGCACTGCCAAGTCCACCACTACACCATGTCCCTAAGCACCACATCTACACGTCTTTTAAATACTTCCAGGGATGGTGATTCAACCACTCCCCTGGGCAGCCTGTTCCAGTGCTTGACAACCCTTTTGGTGAAGAATTTTTTCCTAATATCCAACCTAAACCTCCCCTGGTGCAACTTGAGGCCATTTCCTCTTGTCCTCTCGCTTGTTACTTGGGAGAAGAGACCGACACCCACCTCGCTACAACCTCCTGTCAGGTAGTTGTAGAGAGTGACAAGGTCTCTGCTGAGCCTCCTCCTCCAGGCTAAACAACCCCAGTTCCCTCAGCCGCTCCTCACAGGACTTGTTCTCCAGACCCTTCACCAGCTTTGTTGCTCTTCTATGGAAAAAGATGTATGTTTGCCAAGTTAAAAACAAGCTAACAAACGAACAAACAAACATGAAGCTATTGCTATTTTCAAGTCTACAAAACAATAACTGTTGTGGGTATATGTTAAATTATTAACCTTTTGGCTAACAAGCTGTATTTTCCTTTTAAAAAGGAACACCTTTATTGTAAAATGTGTAAATAACTTAAGAAATTACTCCAAACAGCATTCTAATTTTGAAGATACTTTAAATGTCAGTAGTTTCAGAACAGCTTTGACTACTGACATCTCCTTTCAACCTTTTAGAAAAACATAAAAATCCTGTTGTCACCAAGCACTATGATTTTTCATTGGCGTTGCTAATTGTTTCACTTGTGTCCAAAAGCATTTATTTTGTTTCATCCACATCATGACACCAAGCAAGTTTATAGTACAGTACTTTGAATTTTACACAATACTGAAAAAAAAGAGAAAATATAGTCTTCTCTGAAGAAAATACATTCCCAGGTCAGAAGTGAAACTAGTGTTTAATTTGTTAAGCACTTAAAATCACATGGAAAAATAAATGATAGTAACTTTGAGATTTTCAGAAGTACTCTTCTAACAGAAGTGTCTATCCAAGACAAAAAAAGAGTGAAAATTCAGCTACATTAATAAGAAATTGGAAATTCACAGTTACCAGGGTAAAGCAGGAAGCCTTCAAATCATTAGGTGCCAGTAAGTTTTGAGTCCTTAATGATCTGTTTTACATTCCCATGAGGTCAATGTCATACAAAGTTTAAGAAGCATAAGAGTGGCAGTTTATATAAATTCTGTTACCGTAGATTTTAATTTTCTGTTTGATCCACACGAATTTAATCTTCCCTTTCAGTTCAGCATTTTAGTACTCCAGTAAAAGCATATTAACTGAACATTATAATCCTAGATTCAATATGAATAGTGATACTTCTGTAATTAGAAATGGAAATAAATCAGTAGTCTAACTCTTGAACAGCTTCTGACCAGAAGCACTATAAATTAACTGTATTCATATTTGTCTTGTCAGTTCTTGAACTTGGATGTCTAAACCTAGGTAAACATGATCTCCTTTTAGAGACCTCTCAAGGAATCAACCTGTCTCTACAGACTGTGGGGACTTAAATAGTTATCTAAGGATAGCCAGATCTCAGCCTTAATTCAATATTTATATTCAGTTTCAGGTAGGTCTTAAAAAAAGTTTATTTGAATCCAGAAATTAGGAAAGCACCTTCAGTTTCTAAAAATGTACATTTTTATACCCTATGGCCTTTTGCAGGCTCTAGCACTACTGTTCTAAGTGTTCTTATTAAAGCCCAATAGGCTAAGAACATCTCCTCTCAAGACTGTATGTCACTAACCACTGCTTTTTATTAAAACAAACAAACAAACAAACAAACAAAATCCCCAAAATAAAAACATATTGTTTGGGGTTTATTTGGGGGACGTAATTGGAGGGTGTAAGCATTTGGTTTTTTGAGGAAGTATTTCAATTACTCATTAATAAAAGTGTCCACAAAGAAATAAAGGTTCACCTGAAAAACAAGTGTCTGGTTTTTTTTCTAAAATCAGTGGATTTTTTGAGAATCAGCCTTAAAATTAATTGCAAACATGTTTTACGCATGCAAAGGATCAATCATACAGTATGGAGAGAATTTAAAGGTGAAACTAAACTTTGCTGCCCAACATTTTTGTTTGTGTGCTAAACAGGACAGGAAACAAGACTTGGTTGAATGATCATTACCCACAACTTTGAAATCAATTTGAAGACCTTTTTATTTTCTACCCCTAAATGGTACCTTCCCATTCAAAGAAGGAACTAACTAGATAAAATTTTATAATCAGTGCTGTACAGGCAGAAATAAATTATTTTATAGCTTTATAACCTGTCTATCTCCCTTCTGAGGTTCTAAAGTGAAGATCACCATCTTATTTCTACCTGAAGGAAATATAGCCTAGGACATCTTTCATGAAAATAAGAATAGAGCCTACATGTCCTGTGCCCTAAACTTAAAATTATATATTGCCTTCTTGAATATAAAATTAAATTCTATTTTTTCTCTAACTGAGCAGGTTAAAATATTTGGTAAATGAGTGTAGAAGAGAGGTCTATAGACCAGCATGATGGTGAGATGTCTGGTCTTTTGATTTGACAGTATACACAAGTTAAATAAAGTCATTGACAAAAGTGGTCTTTAAAAAGACACCATATTGCTAAAGTATTTCTGCATTTAACATTGCCATACTGAAGTGACTGATATGTGAGAGATAAAATTCATTATATTTTAAGAATATTTAAAAGACTTGATAACACATAAAAGACAAAGAATTACTTTATTCTCTTATGACATCCTGGGACTCAACTCATTTTTGCAGGGCACATCCTACATAGGATATAAACAATAGAGGAAGTCTGCTTCATCGTTTCTGGGCTGCTGTCAGTAACTGATCATAGTGCATACATTAAAAAGTCCTACTTCCAAAATTAAATATTTGTAAAATCATTAAGGGTTTAATTTTTGTCAGAATTAATTTTCTGTGGATTTTTGTGGTATGGAGCCTCTGGTGGCTTTCTGTAATTCTGCTCCAATGGAGCTCAATCCTGATACTACTTAATACATTGCTTTACATTAAATACTTGGTAGTCAGGTCCAGAAAACTAAAACTAAAAAAGGACTATGTTAAACATTGGAACCTAAAACATATTTTTTGCTTTAGCTAAACTTTTGCTTAATAAAAAACAAAGATCATGGAAGAATGTCTTTTGTCTGGAAAAAAAAGTAATTATAATAGAAATGGAAAAAAGAACCAATTCAACACACAATGTGTATTTTCTCCTCCTTGCATAATTGGCAACCTTCACAAAGCATTACTAAAAAAGTAAAAGACAGAAAACATTGTAATATGCTTTTAATGCATTGTCCAAAGCTACAAATGCAGAAAGTGTTTTTGGATCACTTCATAGATCTTCAAAATATTTAAGTGTTAAGAAATCCTATATCAATGCATTGTAAAAGTCCAGTCCCATTCTTCTGCTCTGACTGACCTCTCTTAAGCATCCTGATGCCTTTTGAACCACCTTGTACGCTCATGTGAGTATTTTGTAGAAACCGATTGAAAATAATCTAAGTATAAGGAGTTAAGTAGTGTGTAGATAAGGTGCTTCTGGTGACTCTTGGCCATTACACCTGTTTGTTTGGCTCTTGGCTTTCAGATACCTGTGATTATCTATATTTACTGTTCCTACTTGTTAGACGACTAGCAACTGTATTTCTTCTCTTTCTATATTGCTTTTGGCTTCTTGAGAAAAATTTGTTTCCTGTGTCTTTCCTGCCCAGAATGAAACCTCCTTACTTTATATCAAAAGTCAGTTGCTTACCTCTTGGAAGCCCACTTTTATGATTCATTGCCATTTCATTTTAGTTGCTTATAGACCAAACTTCCACCCTGCGTAGTCTAGGAATGTCACTTGTGGGAAGACAGATGAAAAATGAGCTTTCATTCTCTTTTGGCCACAATGGTTATTTATGTGGGAGATCACGGTGCATTTTCTAGGGCAGCTTCAACACATATTATTGCCTGTTTATAAAGAAGACACCATTTCCCTGAACCACATTTTAAATGTTGTCACCATAATCACAGAAGATCTCCAAGTTTCAGGCCCCTCTACGCTATAATGCAATATGCCGAAGTCACACTGTCTAACATATGTTTATGGGAAGGTGCCACAACCTTTACCATCTTCCTAATATCCTTTGCAGCCTCATGAAAGAAAATGTGGGATGGCTTTTTGCTGGCATGCAGGACACAAGAAAGTATTCTGCATATAAGCTTCATGCCAGATCAGTGCCTCATTTTGCATTACCTCTCCACATGAAATGAAAGGCCTGTGATTTGCCTAAAAAAATAATTTAAAAAAATCTTTCTTAGCTTTAAAGAAACCTAAACGTTAAAAAAAAAAAACCCAAACAACCAAACCTCAAAAACTTTATTATAGTAAAATTTGCAGCTTATTAAATCTGATACTAGATTTTGAAGTGGATGCAGGGAAATGATAGCTAACACAGATCATTCAGGCTGTGATTATAGTTTACAGATATGCTTTTTTCCATTTATTTCCTCCAGTTAGCAAACTTTTATGTTACATAGTTTGATAAAGTTGGGATTCAGCTTGGTTCTGAATACAAGTTTCATTGCATAGTTGTTTGTGACTTACCAACAAATAATTTTGGAATTATTTATTCCAAACATAGATACATAGAAATTGGCACAATGTATGTAGTTCATTAGCAGTTCTTAACAAAGTTTATGACAGACAGATACTTTTCTGATTGACAATGTGTTAGAAATGACCCCAAAATACAAGTGGCTGGAATGAGAAGGGCAAGCTTGATTCCTTTTTTGTATCCATATATGCCTCATTCTGCTTGGTTTTCTTTGTGCATCAGACCAGCCTGTTAATAACTGGTTTTCTTTTCCTCTCACACAATGCAAGGGTGTTAGTTAAGCCATTGGACTTACCACAAAGATGCCTGATTGAAACCTCTTGAAGTCAAAGTGCCTCCCTCTCACAATATAACCAAGTACAAAAAGAAAAATGACAAAATAGAATGCAACGCATTTCTTCTTTGTAAGGATTTTCATTCATTTCTATTTCCAAGATTTCTCTCCTCACTTTAAAGAGTTTGGCTGCTGCAAAACTAAGTGCTCCATCTTAAGTCACCACACAGTTGTGATTCCATATTCCCTGGAAAAAAATTTATCATGTTCTCACTAGTCAGAAAAGAAAGAGATCTTCCTTTGTCCATATTTCACTAGAGAGTCACTATTGCTTGTGATGTAACATTTCTACTATTGCTCATGATGTAACATTTTTATTATTGTTCATGATGTAACATTTGTTCCAAAATACTTTTTCAAGTTCAAAGACAGACTTATGGATGCAATGGTTTGGTATGATTATACACCTACCAAGTGTCAACAGTACTTCACATTGTTTGTGCCAACTATTTTCCCATACAAAAAGCTACATATATGCATATTTATACAAATATATACACACACAAACACAAATACAAACATAGTATACATATTAATTTGAAATAATTAGAATAATTGGAAGAAAAAAAAAGAAAGAAAACATCATAGACTAGTGCAGCTTCAGTTAGCAGTTTCGGAAAATGTGAAAAGTGCAGCTCCATCACCTAGTTAAAGGGTCAGGTTTGTTCACAGGGTGGTTTCTAAGGTTTAGATTGTATTTGGCAGTTTAGCAATCAGAAAATGATCCCTAACACTCCTTCCAGCATGTTTTGGACCGGAAGAGTCAAGTTGCTGCAAGTAATAGAGATATATCGGCAGATCTACTTGGGAAAACCTGTATAAACTCTTTCTTCCATGTACCTGGCCCAGCTAAGGCTATTATTGCCTACTGATTCCCTTTATAAGCAGCACATTTCATCAAAATCACCCCCACACATGAAATCAGTACAACACATGAGGAACATTTATTGTACAGTCTATTATTGTCCCAGATCAGTGAACCGTTAAGAATGAAGTGAATCACTGAAGCAAAGCGAGTTGAACTACAAAATCCTGAAATTAGTAAAAAAATGAAAAGATGTTTAAGCTGAGGAATTTTTATTTGATTTTTCTAAAAGTCCTCTCTTTTGTGATGCTTCTGACCAATAGCAAGTCATTTTTCTGCATTTTCTTCACTTTCACCTTATCTTCACAGTTTTAACTTTTGGATGGCTCCGGTATTTAGGACTCTCTCCAAAGCCTATTACAGGGTGTCTGCTCTGTTTTGATGCATGTAGTGTTGCAAAACAGATTATCCTGATTATCAATAACAGGTGGGATGGGCCAGGACATGGCTATGCTCACTTTAGGGAGCTGACTGCCATGACAGTGCGCAGGCCGGAGGCTGCCTAAGGGAGGGGAGGCCGGGAAGCGGGCGGCCTCCGTGAGGTCTGACGGGGGGGGGCCTGGCAGCCAGGGGTGTACCACTGCCCCAGCCAGGAGCAGGGCAGCTGGGGGGGTCTGGGGCAGCTCCAGCCCTGGGCATCGGGCACCTCCCTGGGGATGAGGCCAGGACGAGGCCAGGCCACACATGGGCCTACGGGTGGGGGATCAGGCCCATGGCTGGGCAAAGCAACAGTTGCAACATGGTGGGGGCGGGAGCTCAGGTGGGCACCGAGCACAGGAGCCTCAGCTTAAAAGCATTCCCAAGGAAGGAGGGGGGAGCCCCTCTGAGGCTTCCTAGCAGAGAAATTTGGGAAGCCCCCGGTGAAGCACCTTCTAGCTCGCTCTTTCATGGCTACCAGCAACGCTGTCTCTAGTTTGGTGCTGAGACAGCTGTACCCCGGGGAGGAGGGGAGTCAGAGGTATGACACTGACCCTTATTTCTAGAAAAATGAAACCATCTTGCTTTTACGAGTAGGCTGACCACAGAGCAGCTGAAATAAGAAATTCTGGATGATCAAATGAGTTTAAGAGGACTGCAGCCTCTAATGGCTCCATTAAAAAAGAAAACCTTCCAAAGCAGTAAAAACTTAAATAATATATGAACTCCACAGCATCAAATACGTAAATATATAAAACTCTGTTTAGCACTCACCACAAGCTAATTTAGTACAATTTACCATAAAGCTGATAAATGAGTTCAGAAATAATTTACGAAGGACTTGAGTATGAACTGCAAGCCATGTGTATGGCCAGAAAGGTGAAGCAAACTGCCTGAGGCATTAGATGCAGCTAGCAGATCAGAAAAAGATCCCATGTTAAATGAGATAAAGGGAGATACTCTCTGGCATGGTGAAAGGTCTTTTAAGAGAATGCAGTAGGTATGCTTTTCACACATTGAACAAGGATGAGAAATGCTGAAGGATTTTTCCAATCAGACACTCAGTCTCTTGCTTCCAATGCTCAAAATAATGTGCGAATATCAGGAATTTCTTATGTATTGTAAAGGGAATAAAAAAGTGCTTGTGTTACTAGCAAAAATCTCAGAGGCAGAGTTTAAAAGTCTAGTGTCCCAAAGGCTGCAAGTGTAGAAGAGTAGTATAGAAACTGCAAGTGTCACAAAGAGACGAATGTTGGAAAGAAACCTGAATTTAGGGTATTTTGTGTAACATGGGACAGATAGTATCATATATGTGATCTGGGGATGCCATAGATGAACTCACAAAACTGAAGCTGAACACAAGGCAAAAAAGGCCAGGCAGAACATTGTAAAAAAAAAAACATCAGTTGTATCAGGAAAGAAAAAGAGAAAAATAATCCTCTGTGTGGCAATCTGAATCAGAAGCAATCAGGAAATGCAAGTACTTGCCAATCAGGAAAGTGCAGGCGAACAGTGAAAAATAACTTCTGGCAGGTAAATGCTTCAGCCTCCTCTACAAGGATTTAGTAACCTCGCATCAAGCTCTTCCACCCTTCCTCAATGCCGAGCATCATTCTCCACTACAAATACAACATGGTTCTTTGTAGGTCAGAATGGCAAAATGGGAATCTGACTGATTTGTGATGCTGAAACAAAGAACACTTTACCCTAGACGCCAGTGGAAATACCATTCAAGTAATCATGGTTTGTTAAGAGAAAAATCAGTTGAGATGGAATTGATCAGATTTAAATGTAAGCTTTTCAAAGTTAGATGTCTATTGTTAGCGACTTACTGGAGGTGTCTTTACAGATGATATAGAAAAGCAGGCACCTCCAGAGGGTGATTCTTTCACCTATTTTAGACACCGAAGTTAGAGCAGATTAATCACTCTGTGGTGATGCCAATTCCTCTCCACTAACTCTAGAAAGAAACTATGTGATGACTGTAGACTAAAATGAATGACTTTTAGATGCTCTAAAGTTAGTGAGATGAATCATACATTAGATTAACAAATTAAAAGAATAGGAATTTTACCCTCCTCCTCTGCACATAAAGTGAGTTAATGGATTAGCCAGATAATCACTAAGTGAAAACAACTAAATCTTCAGGAAAGATCTTTGAAAAGAAATGTGTTGCTTTTGTTAAAAAGTAATTAAAAAATAACATTTTTCTTTTCCTACCATGTCCTCTCAAAGCTTTCTTCTTACATTTATTTTGGGATCACATCTCTCCCATGAACTTATGATGCTTTGCATGTGACAGCAATATTGATACTAACAATATTGCTCATTCAGGAATCAGCTTTTGTCCTGGTTGCATAATTTAATGGTGGTACAAGAAGATTGTCTAGATGTTTGAGTGCATATATTTCTGTATTTGTCTGTTAGCTGTCTGTAGTAATGTTTTTAACTGGATTATCAATTTAGGTCAAATCTGACAATGGTGATCTCTCTTATTTATATAGCTAATTAAAAGAAAGAGCTAGGATTCAATCCCTTGCTGTAAGACCAAGTGGCCCTGACTCATGTATAGTGTTTATAACTAACCTCATCAGGAGAAGATCTGCATATCAGGAAGTTCTAATTGGAGCAATGCAAACCAGAGCTTTTGGGAGAGCTAATATTTAACTAATCAGGGATCCAGTATTTGAAGTTATTCTCAGAAGCTTCTTTTAATTACAACTATAGACCTGAAGTTCCTACAGGTTTTATGAAAGGAACATATCTGTTGGAAGAGAGACCTAAATAATTTTTTTTAGTGACGGAAAACTTTTAATACAAACTTTAAGAGCTGGAAAGTCACAGGATATAAGCCTTCACATACTCTGTTTCTCATAGTAATACTTAGTTTATTTGATAACTGATCATGTTTTCTGCACACATCTTAGGCTTATTGGGTTTATTAGCCTTTCTCACATTCAGTGAAAGACTAATAAAAAATGAGTATGCTCTGGTAATAATGTGGTGTAACTTTATTCACATCTCACATTTTTGTTCATGCTGAGGTTGTATTTTATCTGAATAGTCCCTGAGATTTCAGATGGGACAAATTGCTTTACAATACCATCATTTTTATCCATAGATCTCAAAATACTTTTCAAGGGGTAAAATTATTGTCAGTTTGGCTAAACTTATCATACTGAGAGTTTATGTGATTTGTCCAGAGTCAGTAATACCAACAACATCAATGGCCTCTCAGTAACAGTAAATACACTGGGAGAAACACATTGGAGTCCAGATGATCTATTCAGTGAGTGTCTCTACATCAGAAATGCCAGGAGTGGCCTGCTATGTATGTGTCTATGAAAACAACTATGCATGTGTATGAATGCTGTATAGTGTAATAATAAATAAATATTATGCATGCACAACATTGATTGCCACCTTATAAGTAATTTCAGGTAGACATACAGTGAAGCTTTGTTGTGGATCTGAGACTGCTTGCTTTTGTGGGTTTTATTCAAACCCTTAGTGTATGCTGAACACAGGGTATTTTTGTAGCTTAATGTGCTGGAGTTACTGCTAGAGCTTCTTACAAAACAAAGAATCAAAACAGAAATGCCTAGGGAGAGGAACAACAGCCAGAAGGTGAGGCAAAGACAGAACATGAGAAGTAATCTCAGTTGGCAGGTCCAGCCAGCCACAACAGAGTGATAGTGTGGAAACTTGTTGAGAGATGTTTTCAGGACACCGCTGTCCACACAGAATACAGGTTACGCATTATGCAGTTCAAAGCACAGCCCTCTACGTTACTGCTGCTCTCAAATGCCTATGTGTGGCAGCAGTAGTTTGCCCTCATGTCATTTATACTTCTATCTAAACAGTAGCCAGCCATCTTTATACACTTAAAATCTGCTGGAAGGGGAGGACGGTGCTTTTAAACATAGTTGCTTTAGTTGCTTGCAGTATTTTCCGAAGGGTAGATAAATCTAACATTCTAGCTAGTGACATAAGTTACCACTTATGAGCTTTCAAGAGTGAGGGGTGAGATGTTTTCACAGAAATATTTTCATTTGTCCAAGTGAAGGCTGTATAAAAAGCAAACCAAAATGAGCTAGGTGTAACAGATAGCTGATTTACAGCAGTGGATGTTGTGTATGTGCAATTGTCCAGAATTCCAGGAAGCTGCTTCCGCACAAAACAGGAATTGGATCTATAGCAATTTGAAGAGATGTATGTGCTGACTCTATGCGCTCTGGCCCACTTCCTAAAGGCAATTTTGGGGCCTAATTTCATTGAAAGAAATGGAAGCTAAATGCATAAATACCTTTGACGACCTACACTCTTCAGCCTTATCTAATTATATCCTATGAAAACTCTGAAGTTATAACCATGCTAGAAAATTAAACAATGCCAGGCAGTGTTCCCAGGTACTGAAACATAATCGTTTATACTGTTAAATTTTTAACTTAGTCTCTAGCACAATTTTGTCTTGTGCCAAAGGATTCTTGGCTGTGGCTCATGAGTTTGCATGGAAGTAGGATGATTCCCAGGATGTAGTTTGGATACAGGCACCTTGTTCTGGAGTGTAAAAGAGTTTATTAGTGGGGACATAGGCTCTTTCAAGCCAACTGGCCACAGTGCCAGAAAAAGT
>NW_008824716.1:19350-44849 GCF_000699105.1 Pygoscelis adeliae
CAGGAATGGCTCTGGGAGAGGTTAAAAAGCAGAGTTGAAGGCTCAGGACTGCCTTCAAAATAAAAGAGGAATTCCCTGGGGAACAGAGAATTCACAACATTTCTAAACAACAATGAGAGAAAGACAGAATGGGAAAAATCATGTGCACCCCATAGTAAATCTTTTGTGGCAAAGTACAAATCCACTCAAATTCATGATTTATTTTGAAATGACCATCCATTAGCTTACAGATACTTGGGCGATAACAATGAAAGTGTATGTGCTTTTCAGGAGGGAAGAAACATGATGAAATATTTTGGCAACGATGGGGCAGGGGGCTATACCACACAGTACTGTACATGTCAAAATCCTATTGGATCAGAATTAAATGCGCTGCTGAATCTGGCCTCTTATTGACTATTCTGTGTTATATATATTACGATACACTATAGAAAACATGTCTAATAAATCATCCATAATAAAAAAATACAGGCCATCCTGATTTGATTTTTGTGCTCCTCATTTTTCAATCCTAACATGGTCCCTAAAAAAAGCTGTTCTTTAGTCTTGAAGTCCTCTGAAGAATATGCACCTTCTATGATTTTTCTAGGGCTTTTATGAAATGTTCTTTTGTATTGTTTTGACCATTTACTGTATGCTGAACTGAAAATTGTTTTGGGATGTATATAATTTTTTTTACTGAGATTGTTTAACTGGTTCATCTTTATCTCTTTTATAACATTACACATAAAATAAACATATGGAATGTTTTTTCCCAGATTTACTTATGCTCTTTTTGTGGTTTGCTTTTTTTATGTAAATAATATTTTTGGAGTGTATTAAAGAAATAGAGGAGAAAAGCTTGTGTTTCATGGGTTAGACTATTTTCAGTTTTCAGATACATCCTTGGTACAGGTAGAAATTTCTAGACCAATGAAGTTGCAAATATTGACTTCTGTTACAGCATTCCCCCAATTTTTTTTTTTTTTTTGTCATTTTTCAGTACAGAAATTAAAGGCATGATCCCACTGAAATTAACAACAGAGCTTTCATTTATGTTAAACCCTTGTATAGGGAAAGTTTATTCTGTAATAGTCCATCAGTAAACATAATTTCCCAACAAAACATTTAACCATGGCAATGTACATTGATCTACACATTAGTTCTTTCTGAATATAATTATCTAAGGTAAAATTGATCATACAAAAATGATCACCTCTGACCTTTCATCAATTAATGTTGAAACATTTTGACTTCCATTTAGACTATGGAAAATTAGGTTATAATCCTATTTACATGGACATTGTACTTTAGAAACAGATTTTAAAGCTCTTTGTGTATATATATATCTAGGGTGAAAAAATTTCACTTTCTGCTTTTTCATTCAGGAAAGGGTTTATGAGTCTGAGATCTCTGCCAGAGAAATTCCAGGAATCTATAAAGGCTGTTTCAAGGTAATACTTTTACCTGTAATGATTTCAAGAGTTCCACGTATTATTCAAAAGTTTCAAAATATCTGTATGTTTTATTATTAATTTCTTGAGAACGTGGTGCATTAAAAGATTGTTTTAACATGTGTTTTTAACTGAAAAACAAACTTTTCAATTCAAATAGATGTGCCTACTTCTACTAGTAATATTCATTCAGTAGTTAGCCTGACAAGTCCCCAAGACCAATATATTTTTGGAAGGTTTACTAAATTCTTTTTTGCTAAGAATGTTTAAACATGAGAGGTATCATGGTGTTTCCTTCTCCTTTAATATGTTTTTTCCTTTCAAAGAAATTCACAGACCATATATTTTTCTGCACAATGACTGCTTGTATTATGATTTCTAAGAAAAGGTCTCTTTTTCCCTAACTCTTCACAATCTTGTAATGTTTTAAGACCATTTTGACAGGGTGCATGTGTCGCAGAGAGTCACGGAATGAAATTAGGCAGGTGATAGATACAAAAATAAAGTTTATTTTAACCAAATTTGTTTAGCAGAAAACTAACTAGAAATGAGGCATCAACACTCCGACATCATCAGTAAGCCACAGGTTCAGGATGGTATACGAGGGATTAATACTGCACAGCCGAAATGAGCATCCAAAATGTGCACAGTCACTCACCTATAAGATGAGGGCTGTCAACCTCGAGGATTTTCCTTGGGCGGCATCCTCACCCAAGAGGAGAGTCCCAGACTGCAGATCTGCTGCTCAGAGGAGGACCAGCTCCACTTGCCCTCCGGCAGGGCTCCATTTATACCCTAGCTGAATCTGATCTGTGGTCAGTTCTAATTGGCTGAGGGACTTAACTTTCTTACTCCTTGCCTGAGGTGTATACGTGACCATAATTACTGGCCCAAAGTGTGTGCGTGACAGTCAGTACTCGCCACCTTAAGGGTGCAAAAAGTAAGGATGCAGCAGTCTTAATGCCCCCAGTCTTTGTCAGGGTGGGTGCACCTGCCACAGCATAGAAAACTACAACAGGTCAAAGACTTCCATGATACAGCCCTGTTCCTTGTTCAGGTGGTTAATAAAACCTCATTGCATGGTAAATGGCCAGCTAAAATTACCTTGCACTGTAAACTAAAGTGATGACGGTTCTGTGTGCTGTTCTGCACCCTGTGATTTCTGTTCTTATTTGTCTTCAGTCAGTTTATCTTTTGTACTTATACAAAATATATTTATGAGGAATGAGTTTATCCCTTTGTGATAACTGGCTTTCCAAACTGTTTTCTCTACGTGCTGTTGTAGGAATCTGTTAGCTGCTCCACCACTTATGTGCCACTGTCTGCTTAACAGATTTTCCATTGTCTTCTACCTTTTGCCAAGAATACTTATAAACAATAAAGGATACCAATGTTTTTTGTTTAAAAAAAAAAAGTTTATTTTATGTCGAATTGTTGTTCCTCAGGTTTCAGGAAATATAATTTAACTTTCTGTGTTTAAAGTAGTGACTACCCAGGAGCTTGGAGAGCCTGGCAGCCTCCGCAAGCATTCTTGACAGCTTGTCAAGCCTGAGGCTACGGCATGTTGTCTTTCCTCTCAATAATTAATAATTAATTAGAAACCATGATTTTTTAATGATAGACTGATTTAAATGTACTGGTTTTGGGGGATTTGTATTTTTTAAAAACATTCATTTTTTGAAGGCAAGAAAGACAAGTAAGAGGAACAATGTACATGCTTTCAAACAAGTCAGACAAAATCACTAGAGGAATAAAGGCCTACCATACACATACATTCATCTGCGTACATAAGGATGCATTTACACACAAAGAATCTAGTCCCTGCTGGCCAAACACAAGTGACTAAACACCTTTTTGCAAACCCAGAAAATCAAACACAGCCTGAAGCACTCAATTAAGGATTTCCCATGCATACAAAGCACAAATCCCAAAGCAGTATTTTTTTTTTTCTTAATCAGTTGGTGTGTTCTGAGGAAATATAGGAAAATTATGGCCCTAATTTTCAAAGACACTACAAGAAGCCACAGAACAGAGAAAGGAAAAGAAAAGGATGCCATTCTTAATTGATGTGAATCCAGCATTCTCCCAGTATACTTCATTTCCATGTATATTATATATTGCATATTAAATATTACACATTACACATTATATATTGCGCATTACATGGTATGCATATTGTATGCTGTATACTAAGTATTATCTCTATTTCTATTTTATATAGTTGCCCCTTCATTTCATTTAGCCTTTTGTTCCCATGTTGCAGAGGCCCAAGTTTAGTAAAGACTCTGGATGTTGTTGAACCAGCAGCAAAAGTCCACAGTTGCCCCTTGGAGCACAATCTCCAGCCTTAAATTATACATCTGTGCTCCACACCCAGTGCCTAAGGAACACCTTTCAGAACAACAAGAGGCCAGCCCAAACATACCCAACAGGGAAATGTTGGGAACAGCTTTAGCTGAAGTCCCTTCCTCTGTAGACATTAGATGCTTTGTTACCAAAACCTGTCTCCCCATATTCAGGATTTAGAAACCGATTCTACAAAGGGGTACCTGCATGATTCACCAAGACACAATATCAGCTTGGTTTCCAGGAACAGTTCATCCACAGAGAAACAGAGCTTCTCCTGGGGTGATATTGTTCCCTTGTATGTAGATGATAAAATATCAACAGAAGAGAAGTGATTTCACACTATGCACAACAGCAGCATGACAGCTCCATACCCAGCTGCAGTCCTTGTTATACTAAGCCTCCCTGCATGAAACTATATTTAGTCTAGTAAAAGCAATTTTGTCTCTACTTTTCTCGGGGGAAGGGGGGGCAGAAATCAGTATTAATTGATATATTTATTAACTTTCAGACATCAGTACCTTTTTGTAACTATTTAACATTTGTGAAAGCTTCTCTGTTTAACTGGTTTTAATAAATAGCACTACATATATAAACATCCTTTCCCACACCTTCAGACTTGCCAGCAGTCAGTAATAGCCACCTAAAGGGTGATCCAACCACAAACAGAGGCATTTCCAGAAACCTATAGTCTGTAACTTGAGACTAACCGTGTTAATCACCAGGGAATGTTCTAACAGAAAAGTTCAACATGGGAGTAGAAGTGTTGTCTTTTAGGTTATTTTAGTTCTTGTCTTACTATTGTTAGGTGGTAAATATCACCAGACAATGGTGGTGTAGAAATTGTCATCTCTTAGTTCTTTGGAGAGGCATCCTACAAAGAGAATAAAATGTATCTGCACAAAAGGAGTACCCAGTTTATCTCAGTCTCTAAATTGAGTTGCTGAAGCTGAATTCCTTTTGGCGACAAAGACTCAGTTGATGGATTGAAATTTCTGTGGCAAATTAATTCCTTGTTGGACCAGCCTAGCATGTTTGCCATTTCATGTGGAAATAAATCTCAACATCTATCCAAACTCCAATGTCATTTCCCCTTATAAGAATTTAAGGAGTCTGTTTCCAATATCTTGTTACAGTCACTGTTTGGTGAAATGATGGTACAACTATGAGGATCATAGAAATACCATTTTCTGACAAAGAGAATAGGAATAGGTCTTGACAGGTTGACTAGCTTATTTCTGCCCAAAGTCAATAGCAACTTTGCCAGTGTTGTTCTGGACGGTTGCTTTTATCAGTCCGTTCTCAAAAACCTCCAGTGATGGGGATCGGACACCCACTCTAGATGATCTGTTTTAGTGCTTCACTATTCTTACTGCTAGAAGAGATTTCTGGTTTCGTGTGTGTAACCTAAATCTGCCTTTCACATCGTTCTTTAAGCTGATGTCACAGTGGTGTCAAAAAATAGATCAAAATGTCTCAGAGAAAATGCTTTCCTACACCAACATTATCTAAAACTTCCTGAAAAATGGTGGCAAGTTATTTTAAAAACTGTAGCCTGTGTTTTTGTACAATTGTTTGAGTCTGTAATACATGGATTATGTAATGATGTATACATGATGATCTTGTACAGATGCTATGCATTATACTATGTGTGTGATCAATTTCAATGCAAAATAATAATAAAAAAATACACAGATTTTATAGCCCAAGGGGTAAGTAGTATCTGTCACGTTAATTAATTGAACAGTAATCCAGGAGGAAATGTATTCCAGTGGAGACAGTGGAACACTCTCCCTTTCCAATTGATCATATTTAGTTAAGAGGATTTGCAGTAGTCTGCAATTCACTCAGGTGCTGCTTTGGGCAGGACCTGTGTTACTTAATTTAATAGTTCTTTTTCTGCTTTGATGTTGATAAAGGCCCCTGAAACTCATCTTCCTTAATTGTGTTATAATAGAAAGAGTGCTCTAGGGACAATAAAAAAAGGAAGGAACCCCAAAAGACTGAATCCATTTGCTACAATTGGATTGTGTTAGGTTATGTGATAAAAGCTCATCTGCACACACACAAATGATCAGAGAGAGACAATGGCAGGTGGGGACCCAAATAATACCCTGCCAGACTACTCCCAGGCCCATCGCAGGAGACATCAGCCCATCAAAAAGCCCATCTTTACAGAGGATTATGGGAGTACAATGGCAGATATGGGGAAGCCAAATTAAAGACTCAGAGGAACAGATAGTCTGTCTGGGCTCCTCTCAGGGCTGTCCCAGGAGACCCTCAGATCCACTATCCAGGGGTGAGACCCATCCAGACAGGTGAACACCAGAGCACCCATTGGACTAAGGGGGTTCACTGACTAGCAGTATGACACATTATGGGGTACAGGGGAAGAGCATTCTGGGATCTCACAGGACTTTTTATGGGATGTTTAGAGGAGGGAAAGGCAAAGGCAGGGAAAGGGGTGGATCTAGTTGATCTGGGGAGGAACAAGCATGGGAAAATAGAGGGATGAGGGGACAGAAATGGTTTGTCACATGTAAACAGTTTGTTGCTCGGTAAACTTGTCTGCATGGAATCAGTGCAGTCTGTCTTATCTTTGTATTAAACTTCATTTCTAACTCTTACCCTGCATGAGGGACAATCTATTTGATGTCCATGTGTGTACGGGGGTCTGAGTGTCAGCAGCTGGAGTGGGACCTCAGGTCACAGGGGTTCACGAGTGCAGAAACTGGAGCGAGTATGGATGTGCAAAGGAGTTTGTGAGTGCTAGTGTGGTGGGTTAAACCAGCCGAACATCCACCTGCCTCTCTCCCACTCTCCTCTCCCACAGGATGGGGAGAAAATGGAAGGAAGGTGAGAAGACTTGTGGACTGAGATAACGAGAGTCTAACAGGGAAAGCAAAAGCTGAGTGTGTAAGCAAAACAAAAGGAATTAATTTACTACTTCCTATCAGCAGGCAGATGTCCAGCCACTTCCTGGAAAGCAAGGTCTCAGCACACCTAATGGTTACTTGGGAAGTCCAATGTCTCCCCTTCCTCCTTCTTTCCTTGAACTCTTTATTGCTGAACACGGTGTCATATGGTATGGAGTATCCCTCTGGACCATTTGGGTCAGCTGTCCTAGTTGTGTCCCCACCCAACCTCTTGCTCATCCCCAGCCTATTAGCTTTTTGTGGGGAAGGGGACAGAAAGCCTTGACATTGTCCTGCACCTGGGTCGGGGCAGCCCCTGGTATCAACACAGGCTGGGCGATGAAGGGATTGAGAGCAGCCCTGCAGAGAAGGACTTGGGGGTACTGGTGCATGAAAAGCTGGACATGAGCCAGCAATGTGCGCTCGCAGCCCAGAAGGCCAATCATATCCTGGGCTGCATCCAAAGAAGTGTGGCCAGCAGGTGGAGGGAGGTGATTCTGCCCCTCTCCTCTGCTCTGGTGAGACCCCACCTGGAGTACTGCATCCAGCTCTGGAGCCCGCAGCATAAGAAAGACATGGACCTGCTGGAGACGGTCCAGAGGAGGGTCACAAAAATGATCAGGGGGATGGAACACCTCTCCTGTGAGGAAAGGCTGAGAGAGCTGGGGTTTAGCCTGGAGAAGAGAAGGCTCTGGGGACACCTTATTGCAGTCTTTCAGGACTTAAAGGGAGCTTATAAGAAAGACGGGGACAGACTTTTTAACAGGGCTTGTAGTGATAGGACAAGGGGGGATGGTTTTAAACTAAAATAGATTCAGACTAGATATAAGGAAGAATTTTTTTACGCTGAGGGTGGTGAAACACTGGAACAGGTTTCCCAGAGAGGTGGTAGATGCCCCACCCCTGGAGACATTCAAGGTCAGGTTGGACAGGGCTCTGAGCAACCTGATCTACTTGAAGATGTCCCTGCCCATGGCAAGGGGGTTGGACTAGATGACCTTTAGAGGTCCCTTCCAACCCAAACTGTTCTATGATTCTATGATTCTATGATTATGTAAGCACTCTTCAGCAATTGCCAAAACATAGGTGTGTTATGAACACAGTTTTAGCCACAAGTGCAAAGCACAGCACCATACAGGCTGCTACGAAGAGAGTTAACTCCATCCCAGCCAGACCAAGTCCAGCTAGGGAAGATCAAGCCAGAGTAGCTGGTAAGCAGGCAAAGTGTCCTGCAAGTCAAAGGTGACTCTAAGGGTGAGACCACAAGAGGAGCTGGCTATCGGTGGGACCAGATAGGTCCTGGCCAGAAAGACTGCAGGCCCTGGGGGTGTCCAGGAGTGAGATGTGTGTGTTTGTGTATCTCTAAGATTGAGATCATAGGGGCTGGCTAGTGGGAACCAGGGAGGTCCCAGTGGGCTCTGCAAGTGTGTATGTGCATGTGTGGGGTTGAATGAGACAGTCTGTACCAAGCAATTAGAGTGGGGCTGCTGCATCTGACATTTGTATGCCCAGGTGCCAGCAACTGGGGAGACTGGGATCCAGGGTCAGGTAATGGGCAGACTGAGGTTCTGAACCCAGCTGCTGGAGGGATTCACACCATACGTATGTATGTATGTATTCTCACCAGTGGACCTTCATACTGCTCAGCCAGTGAGGGGAGTCATTGGTGTTGTCTGGTTGTCAGCTGAGTGCTAAATGTGTATGTCTGTGTTGATCTGTGTTACCAGCCATGTATATATGTGGATCTGTGGTGTATATGTGTGCTTGTGCCTACTGGGAATACATGTTCAGCCTCACTACTGCTTGGATTTGGGGACATGGAGCTATGGCAGGCTCACCTCTCTTGGGCTGCCGAATCCGTGCCTATTCCCTTAACAGATTATTTCTTTCTATCTGATGGAAACATGCTAAAGAAAGACCTATAAAGTTTTCCTGGTCATACAGATACTAGCTGAAGTAGTTTCTGTCAGCTTTTCCAAGGACATGAGTCAGTGGAAAAACATGTGTACAGTAGACAATAGAGAATACCTCCAGAGGATCAGATAGGTACATATCCTTGTTAACTGAAATCAGAAACTTTTTTCATTTGTTATTAACATAAAGAACACATCAAAGAGGTGTTGAAAACTGTGTAACAGCTCTTGAATATTACATTCATGAGCAAGTGCAAAAAATAATACATCATAGCTGTATAACAGGCAAAAGGCTAAGTTTACAAATAAATACCTGTATATGTTTTTTAAACAGTATGTTTAGTCATACTCACAAAAAAGTTGAATTATGAGTTATTGATAAGGTTACCAATCTTCTACCCACATAACTAGAAAATTATTATCTTTTATTTTGATCAAAAAAGTCACATTTTAATTCAGAAGTTTTCAGGCAATGTTATGCTTTTCTTTTCTCAGCTCAAACTCCTGTTTAAAGGACAGCTGATATTGAACCCCATGCTTATCCCTGCTGGTACTCCTTCATCACTGTTCCCACCTTCTCACCAGGTTGAGTAGCTCCCTGTTGACTTTAATAGACAAGCAGGGAATTTCTGAGACAAGCATAAGAGGGTGAATGGAGGTTGGAAGTTAGAGGAGGAAGAGAGAGGATAAAAATGAGAAAAGTATTGTGCCTATCCCAAAAGTATCCCTCATAGACCCATACTGAATTTGCTCTGTCCAAACCTTTCATACTTCTTTTGATCCTCCTCCTGACCTTGCCTCTATGTTTCTGAGACTCAGTCCTGAGCTCCCCAGCCACATTTCTTGGCCACACTTCCAAGCTTTCTGCTTTTGGGGCTGTTAGCCAGTGCTTAGCCTATTCACAGTGGCTATGAATTGTCTGGAGCTATTCTCAATGAACACATGCCTGACAAATCCCTGGTAGACAACTATTTAGAAGTAATTGTTGTTGTTGTTGTTGTTGTTGTTGTTGTTGTTGTTATTACTATCTTGTGACTCCAGGTTCTAAGATATACATGGTTAACATTTTTGGTGTCTCTCCAACCACACTGAGTAGAAATCGACTTCTGTTTTTAAATGTAGGTCTGGTAATTCAGAATTCAATAGAAGGTAGAAATAAACATTGGAACACAAAGTTGGCAATATCAAGGGATACCCAGTTAACGTAAGTCCAATGCTAATGTCACAGTCAATATTTTCATTTGGACAAATAGAATTAAAGGTTTACTTCCTTTAACCTTAACCAAATCTCTGACTTACCAGACTAGCTAGCTAACCATCAGCAGAGAATGCATGCCAAAACAGTTTCAATAGAAAGGCAACATGATTCCTTAAACTAGTTCTCCAGCATACAGATGCGGAAACACATCCATCTGAGTATCTCGCCACTATTGCTTTAGAGGAATTCTTTTAAGTCAGCAACAAATAATACCAAATACTGACTTCACTGAATCTAGAAATCTAATATAAAGCAACCCTGACTGAAATCAAGCCAACTGGGAGGAATAGCAGGCTGCTGCCTGAGGTAGTCTTATGTAGGGAAGGGATACAAGATAAATTGGGAATAGGCTTCCCATAGAAGACACTGACCTTAAATGTCCCCAGATTAACAGTTTGTAGACAAGCAAGGACAGAGAACGTCCAGTTTCTCATTTTACTTTTCTGCTTCTCCTCTTCCAAATATATGACTCCTGACTTCAGTAGAAAGGGCAAGGAAAGAAAGGAGTTCTGCTCCACCATTCTGAAACCTAAGGGGTTCCAGTACTCTTTACTTTGCTAAAAGAAAACTTCACCGGTTGACATAGTGGGTCTGCAATTAATGTCCAAATGATATAAAGCAAAAGTCTCAGTAAAAAGGTGATAGGGCCTGGCTTTTTTTAAAAAAAGCAGTCATAAGGCTTTGGTGACAGGAGCAAGCCGGCACTTGGCAGGTCAGTTAGTATGTCAGTAACAACAAACTAGCAGGTGCAACATTAATAAAAGGCACAAGAGGACCCAGAGTTCTGTGCATCACGCCATCAATTCTCTGGATTGTGCTGGATATTGATCATAAATAAATAATTGTTCCATTCTGCTGTTGATTAAAATGCTAGTAAAAGTACAAAGTTACAGGAACAGAATCTAAAACCGTACCAGAGCTATGAAAAATCCATAAAAGGGGTCAAAGCATTTTTCCATCCTGCTCAGTCCTTAGATTAATACCACCACCTTGTCATATGGAATTTCAGAAGGATAACATGTCTGAAAGATGGTATTTTAAGTTTCCATCTACAAGTGACAAAACATTCTTGTTGAGCATTTGGGTTATATTTTATATACATTTGTTTTCACTTTCTTTAGTATAAGAGCAAACGTACAGCAAAGTTTATATAAATCATATATAAGTTTACTTATATAAAAATTTAAAGGAGGTAACAATCACTGTCTTTATCACTAGTAAGTCACTGGAACAGATTTACTGTGCACTTTACTTTCCTTTGTAACTAACAAAAAATTAGAAAGATAAAGCAGATTTTTTTTTTTTGGTTCTGAAATACTGAAGTACTTTTTATTTTCTCTCTCTCAAGATTCAGTGTATCTTCCCTACAATGGCAGTTCCTATGGCCTTTATTTCAATCAATAAATGGCAGATTGATCCTCTTAAAGTCTGTTCAGAGACTTTACATGAAACTGTACAGCATTATATTGAAACCAGCTGGCTGTTATGTGAGGTGATAACATCCAGCTGAGAGGCGGCACTAAGTAACTGGTGGGCAGTGACATCTTAAAATGACAGACCTTTCTGCAATAACACTGGAATAGTGGCTCACATCATTGCCATCTTTCAGCAAGGTTTATTAGCTCTTGTTTAGAGAATCACCTACATAGTTAAAGAAGTTTTGGATCAGAACTAGCTTGCACCTATTCACTTGGTATGTGGCTCACTTGGAATGCTGTTTTTCACTGCTTAAATGACTAACATAAAAGTTAGTTATTGCAACAACTATCTTTTAAATTCATGAATAACTTTTCAGAATTATTCTTTCATACTGAGAATAATTCTTATTTGTTACGGAAAAAATATTTCCTATTATAGTAATTAAATCCATGAATTTAAGTAAAATAAGCATTTCAAAAAGGAATTCATACAAAATTGCTTTTATTTTGAAATAAACAATATATTGATATGTAAATTAAATGGGAGGGAAAAAGTGTTTCTGGATAAGTATTCATTATGTAAAGTGCCTATCACCAGAGCACCTGGGTGCTCGTTTAATAAAGGAAAAAAAAAAAAGAGAGAAGAGTATGGATTCACACTGTACACAATATACAAACTGAAATGCAAAATTTTTGTCATTGTGTGGGGAACATATATTTTTTTTCTAGCCAGTCAAAAATGAACGGCACTTTTTGTGTTGTTTTGACCAAGACAAAAGCAAACAAACAAACAACCCCCCCCCCAAGTCTTCCTTGAATACAGTAAAAAGATGATACTTTCCTAAAGAATTGCATCAATTTGAAGGTTTATTTATTTTCATCTTTTTTGGGGGTGTGTGCTTCACTAAAACTTGTCAAGAAAGGGGTGTATCACTGTCCTGGTTTCAGCAGGGACAGAGTTAATTTCCTTCCTAGTAGCTGGTACAGTGCTGTGTTTTGGATTTAGGATGGGAACAAAGATAGTTGTTCATTGTTCAGGTCAAGCTAGGTAATGCTTACACCAGCCAAGGACTTTCTAGTTTTCCATGCTCTACCGACTGAGAAGGCTGGAGGTGCACAAGAAGCTGGGAGGGGGCACAGCCAGGACAGCTGACCCAAACTGGCCCAAAGGGACATTCCATACCATGTGACGTCATGCTCAGTACATAAACTGGGGAAAGCTGGCTGGGGAGGGCCGCTGCTCCGGGACTGGCTGGGCATTGGTCCGTGGGTGGTGAGCAATTGTACTGTGCATCACTTGCTTTGTGTATTAATTATTATTATTACTATCATCATATTATTATTATTATTTTATTTCAATTATTAAACTGTTTTTATCTCAACCCACGAGTTTTTCTCACTTGTGCTCTTCCAATTCTCTCCCCCATCCCACTGGGGGGCGGGGGGAGTGAGCGAGCGGCTGCGTGGTGCTTAGTTGCCGACTGAGGTTAAACCACGACAATCACCAAAAAATGTGAAAGCCTAAAGGATGCTGTAAAATGAAATATTACCATTTATTTCTTTTAATAAAAAATGTTTTCTCTGTATTCAGTACTGTTAGAAAAGGGGAAAAAGATGTTGCATAGCAGTGTCTTCTTGATCTCTCTTTTCTGTTCTTCTCAGTTACACATCTTAACGCCGCAGCTACAGCTCAGGTCTCCAAGATTTTGACCACTTGCCTTTGATTTCAGTACTCCTCAGCTGCCCCAACCAATAGGCCAGAAACGTGGTCTGGAGTTTGAGGTGAGGAAGAGTTACTGTAGTCTAAGCCTTGTGTTGATTTGTCACATGAGCTGGTAGAGCACATTTTGGATACATGGTTACCCATTTTTCTCCTTTGCAAAATGGGATGGCTGAGATTTGAGATCCACCTAGCAGCAATCAATGAATTGCAAAATAGTGACTGCAGCTTGCTGGATGAGAGAGAAAAGGAGCTTTGGTTGTGAGCACAGAAAAGAAAGGGAACTGTTACAAGCAGTCTTCACGGAAATTGAGCTTTAAAAACATGAAAACACTAAAGGAGCCACAGCATTACCTGGGGAAAGAGGAAGTAAAAAATCACAGAATAGGTGGCTACAACAAAGAAGGAACACTTTAGATTTGTTTATTTATGTGCATGTGTTTTTTGGCATCTGTGAAATGTCTGAGTAGCACATTGAAAAAGATAGGGTAAGCTGGGGTTCAGCTTAAACACTAACTGGAATTTAGAGAAAACACCAGAAGAAAGGTCTTTTACTATTTCAGTGACTTCCTATGTTTCTTTATGGCTTCATTGGACTGTTTGTTTTGCAATACTGGAGATGATAATTTTTACTTTTTTTCTTTCAGGAAAGGAGGAATTCTTGTCCAGCAAATGTTGACATCTCGGTTTATCTATCTTGACTATGTCACAAAAAAGAAAAAAAAAAAGAAAAAAAGAAAAAAGAAAAAAAAAAACAACCTAATAACACACGTTTAGCAGCAATCCTTAAAATCAAAGTAGGCTTGAGGCAATCACAATGACTGACAAAATGACATGAAAGACAGCAACTTTTGCATTCATTTACAGCATTTCTCCCCTACTACCTCCATTTCAAACTTAAATGACAGTTGTTATGAACATGTTCTTTTTATCGCATAATCTATTTCTGATAATAAGAGTTTTTTAAGCTTCATATTACTTCAGTCAGAAAATGAATGAATTGGGCTTTTGTAATGTATATGATCTGTACTTACTACAAGGCTGTACAAGATACTGAATTTACTCCTTCAGTAGATATGATTCATATGTCCTGAAGACACTCTACCTTGTAGAATAATTACCATATGAATTTACTAAAAGTTCACCGTCATATCTTTTTTGTGTTCGAAGAAGTGATGTGAATTATCAAGTAAAAGACATTACCAATAGTGAAATCTAATGGGTAAAATTGTAGTTCTTTCTCTCTGGAAAAGTTCTTTGCTACCTCTCCATGACTCTCATTCTCATTCATACAGTCTTTTAAACAAATCTATAAAGCAGGGGGCAGAAATTGTACTATGGCAAAATATATGTTCTAAAAAAATGCAATTAATTCTATGTCATGGTTGATCAAATGCATTAATTAACATAACCAACCCCCGAAATCGAGGGAAAACTTTCCATATCAGCATAGAAGACATAAGGCAAAATTCCTCTTTCTCATTTTTCTGAATAATTTTCAGATTATTCACCATTCAATACAATGTAAAAGAATCCAAACTATAAAGAAACACAATATCTCTGCTAATAAATTAAAGGAAAAGAAGACCTCTAAATTTAGTTGATGTAAATAGGAAAAAGGAACTGGACAAGGGCTCTTAAATCATCACATCCAGTACTCTGATGTGACTGTCAACCAGATATATGGGTATGTGCCATACCAAATAATGTAATACCAAACATAAGTATTTAAAAAAGAAAAACAGATAGCCTTCCTGATGCTAATCATACGGTTAACTCTCTCCTGAATTACAAAACTGACTTTTTATTAACAATAATAAGGACACCTTTGGGCTTCTAATACATCTTATGAAAATGCTTTTCAAACTATCTCAGAAATCAGTCCACATTAAGTCATGCTCAGATCATGTTATTTCCCTATAAACATGGATTATGCAGGGGGTGAAAAAAAAACAAACCAAAAAAACCCAACCCCTTAGAGTATTATAATACTTACGTGACTGCAAGAGTGGTATTCAGCTCTAGAGTGTGGACATTTTCGGTCATAATATTTGTCTAACTGTCTAAGTGTCATTATAGTCAGTGGAGATTTATTTAGTGTAACATATAAATTCTAAAGTCTTGATTGAGTCCCCTCAACATAGGCATCTAGTGCTATTTCAGATGATCTGTGGTATCCTATCCAGTGTCCAGCTGATGCTCAGGGACTTGAGTCTTCTGTATGTGTTATGTCAACTCTGACAGCTATTATGACATATCATGTCTGTGACAGCCTAGGGTAGTCAAATAGCACTAGACCTCCAGCACTAGACAATTCAATTGATGTGTAGGTGTCTATTCTCTTGACCTGAATCTCATTCTAAGACCTCAGGTTTCAAGAAAAATACTAGATATCAGGACCATACTGACAAATAATATGGCAACATGCACTTGTGTAGTATGTATAAGTCTCTTGCAATATAGATATGCTACCTCTCTGAGATGAAGGGGGGGTGGGGGGGGGGTTCCTTGAAGTATACTTAAAATATTACATGTGATAAATATGTGAAAAAATGCTGCTTAAAAAAAAAGTCCACCTATTCTGTTTTCACTAATCTACCATTCTGAAAATATTTGTAGCAGATCTACAAATTTCATACAGATGTGTACAAATACAAAACTATAACCTTACATACACAGACATATTTTAGTTATTCTCCTGTGTTTCCTCACCTCATCCCTACATTGACAATAGAATAACAGCCTATTAATAAAACCAAAGACTAGTAGAAGTCTAGCAGTTAAATTCCCATTTCTCAGTATTTTTGCAATCAGTCATATGTTTAACTTATGCCCTAGTACCTGGGGAAAGCAATCCAATGGTTGGAATTGTCTTTTTTCCTCAGCTGACAAATTACATCATATGTTGTATGGATCCCTTTGCAAAACAGGATTCCAGCTGATATCCAGAAAAGATGCAACAATAAATAAATGATTAAATCATCCACCATTAAGTGTGCTCAACTAATGATGCCAGAGGATGTCATAGTAAGTTGCCAGTGGGTGGCAAATACTACAAGACATCTGCCTCCCAGTAAGTCCTAGGAGGCAAATCATACTTGGGCAGATTAACAATACAGGGAAAAATGTATGAAAAAGTTTCTAAAGGGCAAGGTAAACTCACACTCTGCTGTTTGAAATGTTCTTTATGCCAAATTTGCAACCAACTAGAGAGGTAAAACTTCAAATTATTAGGAACTGGGGAAACCTTTGAAATAGCCTATAGGGGAAGGATAAGTTCCATCTAAAGCAAATAAAACTCAAACCTAAAATAAAGGGAAGTTCTCCTAAAATATGGGGAAGTTTTAAACTGAAGACTGAGGAAAATCCAACAGGTGTACCAGGGTGAAGTAATAAAATTTCTGCAGTATTACAAAACCTGACAGAACAGAAGTCAATAACATTCAGGAAGGTAATAGATAGGAGCAATCTCTATAAATAAGATTCCATTGAAGCAGAGCAGATAAAAAAATGACAACTGGAGCAGGGCCAGATATATAAGTGGTTCTATACAAATTACAGAAATGTAAAGAATTAGCTGGCCAAGATGAAAGTCCTGATTTAAAATGAAAGTATTGTCATACTAGGGATTGAAGAAATATGGTGGAAGGCTGATAACCAGTGCAGCACCGTAGCTTGGATGCTAGCATATAATTTACATTAAGAATGACAGAATAAGTTGTATGTGTGGAGGAGTGGCACTGTATGTTAAAAGAAAGATTAGACTGAAATACGGAAATACACAGAGCAAATTAACTACTGACAAGGAACATCAAATTTCTTCGTATTGAAATACTGTGCCCAAATAGAATGGTATAACAGCAGGTCTGTACTATCAACACCTTGGAACACTTAGATATGAAATACTGGGGAAAAATATTTTTGCAGGTGTAAGTAATGACTGCTAAATCTATTAAATGTCATTAATGGAGTCAAATAACATCTGGCTTTGTGTTATCAGGTTATTTGCTCTATATGGAATTCCAGAAAGATTTCTGGAAAGATTCTTGAAAAAGTCACTACTGTGTTTCATAGTAACAAAGGGAAGTTGTACAGGTGGATTAATAACTGCATAAAAGAGGCAACAAATGACTAGACAAACCATCTTTCCCCTGCTGAATCCAATTGTAGGAGAATTAACAGTGAAATTTCAGAGTCGTTTCTGCTAAGACTTGTGCTGGTC
Organism: Pygoscelis adeliae; assembly: GCF_000699105.1. NCBI lineage: Eukaryota > Metazoa > Chordata > Aves > Sphenisciformes > Spheniscidae > Pygoscelis > Pygoscelis adeliae. The sequence continues at coordinate 36,576 of NW_008824716.1, forward strand.
AATATATTCAGAGGATGAATAACTAGGTGATAAAGCTTACTGATGATATGCAATTACTGAGAGCTATAAAAAAACCAAGTCTGTCTACAAAGAGTTACAGAAGGATCTTACATTGTTTATGTCTGCAAAATAAAATGGCAGACAAAATTCTGTGTTGAGAGGTGAAAAAATGTACACACGAGGAAGAACAGCAGAAACTGCATGTACACAATTATTTGCTCTAAATTAGCCCTTACTGTTTATGAAAAAGGTCTTGCAGCCATTGCAAATAATTTTATTAAAAAAAACTCAACCCAAAACATATCAGCTTGATGCTGAGTAGTGGCCAAAAATACAATTAGAATGCTATGAATCATTAGGAAAGGAACAAAACAGAAATCATAATTACCTCACTGCATAAATCTAAAGTAGATTCATTTTGTCTACCAATTATAATAAAGACTTTCCTGCCTCAAAAAAGGATATGGTAGAACAAAAATAGTGCAGGGAGAAAACACAAGTTGTCCATAATTATAGAACAGCTTACATGTGAAAAGATATTGAATAAACTAGGATTCTCCAGTACAGGAAAAAAGAAAAGACAGATGGGATTATTATATGTATCAGTTAAAAAATGAAAGCCCTAGAGAACTAAAGAGGTGTTGTTTAAAAATAAAACATAAAAAAAATCTTAGAACTTTTGGAGAAAGAATAGGCAACCACATAATGAGAGAGAAGTTTTGTTTTGTTTTGTTCTAAAAAAAGGAAATTTGTATTCACTTTTCATGCCCTGAGGACACCTGGAACTGGTGGAGGACTGTTCAAACAGAGGACTCCGCAACCTCTTCTCCCCTCCTAGGGTTTTGGCTGCCTGTGCTCCAGCCCAGCTCCGATATGGTGCCGCTGTAACCTTAGGTCAGACTGCTGGGGAAAGAGCTGTGTGAGAAGGAGCTGTGAGAAGCATTAATTGCATTCCCCCATCCCTTGCTTCAGAATTGCGTTTAAGCTCACAGCCTTGCCCTTGCCTGATCTATGTTGCAGGTGTACCTGCGCCTGGCCACATGCCTTGCTAATGCTGACCCACTGCCTTGACTGGCTGGCTTGATTATGGCCCTGTTTTAACCACGTTTGGGCTTGCTTGTCAGTCGTGGCTGAAACTGGTTATTGCCAACTTCTCTGCTCAGCCTGTTTAGGTACAGTGGGATGACCCCCTTCATAAGGCCGCTGCCCCTGCTTGCCTTGCTGTCCTCCTCAGCTTTTGGCTCACATGCAGAAAAATAATATCCCAGGGGTACCATGGAGGGCAGAAAAAGACCCATGCCTAAGCACAGTGTTGTGTCAATATGAACAGTTCCTCTGCTTATGACAGAGGATTAATTTTGATACTGCTTTGTATAAGCATTGGACTGCTTTCTGTAGAGGACTGGGACCAAACCATTTTCATGGCCGAGTTCTACAAACCCTTGTCTAATTGGTAAATACTCTCTATTTATATTTTCTGTTGATATATTTGGTTTTTGTAAAAGGTGATCAATTGATCTATCGATCTACATACCTACCTATCTGTGTACCTATCTACATATATATACATACATACATACATAACTATATGTACAATACCAATTGTGATTATTGTCCATTATGGTGTAGTATTTCTTGATACCATTTAGTGAATTTTTACAACTTTAATTCATTTTTCATATGGTTTCACACAGACTCCAAAAGCTTCCTCCAGTTATTCTGCAGTTGTCCATTGCCAATTCTTCTATGTTCAAATGCAGTTTCATAAAACAGTCTTGTTCTGACCAGGACGATAAACATAACAACCTGTCACATGTAATTTTACTTTTTTTTTTTTTTTTAAATAGTTCTTCAGTTACAAAGAAATAGTAAAAAACAGATGAAAGAAAGTAGTATAGGTGATCATTTTGTTGGGAGAAAAAGGCTCGTTTTTTAGAGCAGAACTGTGAACTCTGGGAACAAACAAAAAAAGTTAGGGCAAAACATGCACACACACTTTGGTAATAGTAACTACAATTTTGTTAACAGGAAATTCGCATACTGTAGCATCCAATGCCTTATAGGGATTTGAACCCAGTTCTTCTGGACCTTGTCTGAAATCTTTAAATTATACAATATTGGACATTCTGGAGAAAAGGTCTGTCTTTCAGCAAGTGGTGGCTTACACCTGAAAAACTTCTTTTATGAAATTTTTGCAACACAGAAAATATTTTTAAATGTTTCATTTTTCTTAATTCAGTCTTTTCTAAAACAAGCAAACCAACACTACTTGATTGGGTTATTTCTGGCTAGTTGTAGTTATTTTTTTTTTAAATAACTAATATTGAACTTTAATGTTTATATAAATAAATACACTTTGCATAAATTCGAGATCAAGCAATAAACATTCCTCTCTGTGGAAAGTATGGCTTAGTGAGCCTTTGCAAAAGATTAAAACTTCTTATAGAAAGTGTTTCCGTGGGGGAGGGTTGTTTAGTGGTTTAAAAAAATCTGCTTACTTGTTCTAACTTAAAATGACTGATTCACATTACTGTTGATAGACTAACACAGAGGTTAATATTGAGAACTGCCTGTATACATGGCCTTCATTAACACCATATAATTATACTGAGATTTCTTGAGCTTGACTTGTCAGATAAGATCTTATCTAGATGAATGATTTTTCTTGCTTTGAATGCTTGAATGAATCTGAGAGTCATTTGGCACTTGGCAGCCTACATTATGACATGTTATCAGCCAAGTAGTGCAAAGAAAAAATTAATTATTTCAAAGAAGAAATACATGATAGATTTTTTTTTAAAATGTAACAATAGCTGTGTTGGCTCTAAGGAGAGGAAAAAAAATTACAAAGCGGAGACAAGTCCAGTGAAGAAGAACATCTTTCTTCAGAAACTTGCAACAAGGTTACCTATCAGTGAACACAGCTGTCAACCATCAATCCCCTGCTGGAACATTATTTGGAGAAAGAAAGTTAAAGTAATTCATGAAATGTTTCATTGTCCTCCTCCCCATAAATTAATGCAACCAGTTTTTCTGTTATTGTCATTGTCTTGAGGTTATTTCTTGACATACTTTCTCTCAAGGGAAGTCAGAAGACAAATTGCATGTTGAGATAAAATGCTGGAATGCCATTTTTTTTCTATTCCACCTTAATTTCACCCTCATTCTGTGGCTATCTCATTCACCAGGTTACCTGGTGTTGGGCAGCCTCAGTAGCACAGAAATGCAGTTGTTCTGTAAGAGAGCTGAAAGACTTACAGGAATTTGGCCACTGTTTATGGAAGAATTATGTTTAAATCTAGTTCAGTGATAGGAGAGTAAGTGCCTGCCCTTGTGTATAAAGGCACATAACTGAGATTTGAAGAATTCATTTGTTGATTTGCTGTAGGCAATTTGTAAAAATATTACTGTGTCTACCCTTTAAACTTTTCTGAACATAAAGCACATAAAGCACAGATTTTTAGTTTTGTTTGTAACTGTACATATATCAATGGACTACTTACTGTACATGCAGTTATGTCTCTTTTATACCTTTGTACCATATATATATATAACTTTATACCAATGTAACTTATGTTTTTTCTATGCTTGATATTAATGCAGATTAAAATATAAAATGAATTAAAAACACAATAGCTGCTACTAAATAGCTCCTTGTCTAGCCACTCTGACTACCTTTAAAACAAGAAAATAAAATGGTCCGGGCCCTTTCTTCGTCTGTGAGTACAGATGGTGTAACAAGGGTCAGCTAATACAGTACAGCTAATCTTTCTTCCCACTCAAAACAGGTAAGGACAGTCACACTGCACGCTGGGACTAGCACGTGGCTGGTATATCCCCTGAACCATGCCTGGCTCTTGTCTGGGGAGTGCAAGCTGCTACAGAGCGCAGCTATACCCAGCTGTGTACCATCAGTTGAGGAGTCAGGACAATCAAGGACCAGCACACAAAACCGTGCTTGAGTTCTATGCAGCTTTGCAACCCTGCTTTTCTGGAATATGCCCCTTTCTTACTCTCCTCTGGGCAGTCCCAGTGATCACTGTTAGGATCCTGACTAGGGAACCTTCTCCTGAACTAAAGTGCCTATTATTATGCTGGTAACAGTGCTTTGTTTGTCTACCCTACAAACGTAGCTTGAGAACTACACGTTGCACTGTTTTTCTTCTTCAGCTCTACTCTGTCAGTATCTTTCTGTCAGTCTCTGAATATAAATTTTAGAGAACATGCATACTACAATGAACAACGGTCAGATTTCTTCCAGGCTTGTGGTCAACTCCTAACTACTGGGATCCTGTTTGTGGTTATGATCCCTAATTTTGGAACCTCTTGGCTAAACAAAGTCAGAGAAGACTCTTCTCAGAAAGAAAAAAAAAAAAAAACTATATTCATTTGCACGATGAGTTGATGGGGAGCAATTTTATGATGCCATAAACTGTTTCTTTAGATACCAGGATCACAGTAAGCTAAAATAAATATTTCTACAATCTGATATTGGTGCTTGCTGCAACTCTTTAGAGACAGATAAAGCAACAAAACTTTTAAGTATGGACAATCCTAATTTTCCCATTTCTTCCACATAAAAAGACTGCAATGAAATATCTTTCTCCATATCCTCTTTCAGTCTTAATTGAATGTCAAGTTTTTAGGACAGGGATTAAGTTATACTCTGTCTTTACTCAGGAGTCTAGCCTAAAAGGGGAAACAAGCATCTGTTGAGAATTCAAAGTACTACAACAGTCTAAAATATACAAATATGCTAAGGCATTAAAACCTCCCAAAAATGGACAGATATATTTTTCAATGCTAGCATGCTGCGATGTGTGTCCAATAAGGACCTGCCCATATACAACAATCTTATCTCTAAACTTACAACTACAGTTAAAATAATCACAAATGCAATTTGATAATCTGTCATCACACAGTTATTTCAAACATATGCTTCCTACTATTATTATTTAGCCCTTAGGTTAATTGCTTATGAATGATGTACGCAGACTAAGCCACTAGACCTTATCCTCTTGAAAGGATACTAATTCCCTTTTGTCCTTTAATTTAATGAAGTGTTTCTTTTGTTTTTAGGGAAACAAATAGCACAACAAAAAATAATCTATTAATTTGTGTGGACCTTGAAATTGTGTTAGTTCTCACAACTCTGTGGAAAGTTAAACTAATCATCTAAGAGAAACACTGAAGATGCTGGTTGAACCTTTTCTCTCTATCATAAATTTTCCTTATCCACAAAAAACAACGGCTGTCCACTGTAGTGATTTCCCTGTCTCTCTTTGTGTTTCCTTAGACCTCCCAACCTAGACCAAATTACTGGACTCTTGTCTTTCCCTTATTTTTGGGGCATTTTGCAAAGTGACTTTTAAATATTATTGAAAAAAAATTCAGACTTTACAAAGTGTGCTCAGACTACAGCAAGTTATCTAGATCATAACCCAAACTGTTGAAGGAGGTGACAGGTTTTGTGTCCTAAACTGCATTTTGTAGCAGTGCTGTGTGAGACTTCAAACAGAAATTGTGGACGTACAGCAAAACCACTGTAAGCAATTAACATTTTCCATATGCACCTGATAAATACTGTTAGCATACTGTTATAAATGTTGTTTTCAAGTCATTGCTGTCTCTTGCTTTAACTGATTGCTGTACTAGCAGACTGGTGACTGACAGTGAATGACTGCAGTCAGCATTGGCAACTAGCAAACATCTTTGTAGCGGGGTAATATTCGATGTGGGGAAAAACTAGAATAAAATGCCTGAAACAGGATCTGGCACCAGCAAGTAGATTTTTTCCGACTCTGTAATCCATTTGGGGGATTTCATCAGTTTTATTTCTATATATATAGCTAGATTAGCTAAATCTGGATAGCTAGATTTTGGAAGATTTTGCCAACTTCCTGGACTTAAATGCAAATTTCCTTAATTTCTCAATATGATAAAAAGTCTATTTGGTTTGGGAATCTACTCTCCAAACACACTCTTTGATGCATGGTTAGGACAGGTTTATGTTTCGGTAACACTAAACCAGACAAATTAATGGGACCTTAAGAGACTTGTTAATCAAACTTATGAATTGTGGATAGTTAATAGTCCTTAGCAATACTTGACATTTAGAGAATATAGTGCTTTACAAACATTGAATAATTACTGTCTCAACATCTTCAGGTGCTAGGAAAATCGTTTTAGCGTTAATGTGCAGACAAGGAAACTGAAGCAAAGGCAGCTGTGCACTTTTAGAATATCCTACTGATTGGAAAGAGATAATCTCACTGTCCACAGTGCGTTGACCTGGACATTTAGAAAAATGGTAAGGAGATGTTAGCAAGGTGATGTTATTCTGCTATTTTGCAGAGTATCCAATGTAATGCTGTAATGTCTGTTAATGAAACTTCTATATATTAGTTGTAAGAATGAATTGCTCACCAACAATTTATGCTACCAGTGAAGAGATACAGGTTCAAAGGGAAATCTCGTTCATCTGCTTTGGGTGGGAAAGTAAAGAGGGATTTTGGAGTATACATTGTAAAACTAGAAAGTCAGAATTAAAACAAACAAACAACAAACAAGCAACAACAAGAACTGCAGACATTTTTATAAATGGTAAAGAACTAATAGCTGTAGTAGCCTATGTCATTGCTAGGGCAAGTTTTGGTTTTTTTGTTGTTTGGGTTTTTTTAAGAATCTTTTGAAAAAGGAAAGTAATGTGTACATACTATTGGCTAAAGCCAACATTTAGAGAACTATTACGGTAAAGGTCTGTGAACATATTAATAGTTTCACTGCTATAAACCAGATCATTCACATAAGTAATGATGATTTAAATATGTAAATTTTCAGGACTAGAACGTGTATTTATACCATCCCAAAGTTTATAGGAAAAATATTCTGTTGGATACATCAGAGTCTCAGTTTTTAATTTATTTTTCTTTAATATTTGTTTCCTTTAGTGTTCCAGTATTTTGCTCTGGATGCAAATTATTGTACTGGAAAGAAATTGCCAGGAAATAATTATGAAACGACAACAAATAAAATTTTACAGTTATTAATTTTTGCAATGACATAAGCCTAAACAACTCTCTCTGATTGAGCTGATAAGACAAAATGATAAAATTGAAGTAAAGTGAAGTCAGCTAAAGAAACATTAATGGCATTATAAATATGAACTTCAGCTGTAATTCAGAATCAAATATGACACTTGCTTTATATTGAACTGTATATATTTTAATAGTTACTGAATAAGTTCTGCTTTTATGTTGTCATTTTTAAAATAATTTGAGTTTTTTTTATATATTTGTTACTTCTTGAAAAAGCCAGATGCATTCAAAAAGAGAGACAAAGATATACTATCTGAGATCTCAAAAAAATATTTCTTTAGGGTAATTCATACTCCCCTTTTCTCGAAGACCAGTTTCACAAGATTTTTCCTATAACTAAGCAGGATTTAATCTCTCAAGATAAAATTGAATCCTTCAAAAACCAAGACAGATAAGACTAATGAATTTTCTTGGTAAAGGAGACTTTGAGATTTCATTTTTTTTGTAGAAATTAACTAAAAACCCCAACCATCATCACCTTTACACAGTGGTGGAAATTTTACTTTGATTATTGTTACATACTTTGGCTAATTCGGGTGAACTATCAATAATAAATAATTTACTGAGTGAATTTCAGTTTGCTTTTTCACTCATTTTGTGAGTATTTTAAATTTTCTTTTATTTCTTTATTTTGGAATTACTTGACAATTTACCTTTTATTACATTGCTGCATAACTTATTCAAAAATAGTTTGATAGGTCAATTTCTGTGGAAGTGTTGTAGTTGGAATGTGTGCTTTGATTATGCCTTAATTTTTACCTCATAATTAAATATTCATAACTCATGGCATGTGATATCAGTACGATACTGATTCTGATTTTGGAGATGTGGTTGAGAAATGTTAAAACAAGATGAGAAAACAAAGGGGTTTGCAAAACAACTATGTGAATAAATGGAGAAAAAAAAGTTTTTCAACTTTGTTCTTTACATTCAAAGAACATCTTTGGATACATTAAAAAAGTGTTTGACATGCTCTTTAAATTTTGTTTGTTTGTTTTATTTTGCAGTATGCACAGCCTACAGCTATCTGTATGATGACAACACAAGTCAGGTTGATAAGTAAATATTGCAGACATACATTGATTAAGTGAACATGGAATCTTGAGTTATGTCAGCAAAATAACTAAAGGAAACTAAGACAAGAAATTGCATGTTTTTTGGACGAAGGGGAAGAGGA